>NC_133125.1:162586163-162886163 GCF_048418815.1 Hemitrygon akajei
GCAGAGGATCGGTGATAAATGTCAACTGTCTGCTTTTTTGCTGTACTTTCTGAATATAAAAAAAGAAGGCAGTTTGAACGGCTGTAGTCCGGTGTCGGAAATGGCGCTTCACTCTCCAATGCTGGAAGGGTACCCCAACACACAGAGCCCGAGATGCTGTGATTGAGGACCTCACTCTTCCCTGTTCCCTGACCTTCCTCTTTCAAACCATTTCCCAACTGACCTTTACGCGGGTGTTCGAGACAATCTCTCTCTCTCTCTCTCTCTCTCTCTCTCTCCTCTCCTCTCTCTCTCTCTCTCTCTCTCTCTCTCTCTCTCTCTCTCTCTCTCTCTCTCTCTCTCTCTCTCTCTCTCTCTCTCTCTCTCTCTCTCTCTCTCTCTCTCTCTCTCTCTCTCTCTCTCTCTCTCTCTCTCTCTCTCTCTCTCTCTCTCTCTCTCTCTCTCTCTCTCTCTCTCTCTCTCTTTTTCTCCTCGTTTACCACTGAACCTTTTCGTTCTCGGGCTCTTGTGTGCAGAGTATAGTTCCGTATTCGTACGAGTGCCGCGATTTTCTCCGCGCCGATCACCGCCGCGGTTTTGGAATCCCGTATTTCTCCTCCAGACATCGGTCTAAAAAAGCCGAGACCGCTGACTGCCAGAAGCAGCTCGCGAAGCCTGAAAGAACAGGGGGCGTTAGAGGACTTAGAAATCTACAACCAATACATTAACAATGAGCGTCATAAAGGCGCTAAAATTCAAAAACCCAAACGAAAGATTTCAACCCTTAGTCTCCCAGCCCAATAGATAATTTGTCATTTCATATATTGAAAGGATTATTTCACCTGTTCCAACTGTCCTGCTTTGATTTGGCAACCCTTTTGGATTTCATGTTGTGACCTGCGATAAAAAGCACGAAGAACTGTATTAATTTATGCCTCTCCCCCGAGTCGCAATTCAATCATGTATAACTCCACACAATGACGGTGACGAGTACATTTGTGCACTATATTTTAACATATAACATATATATATAACAATTACAGCACGGAAACAGGTCATCTCTGCCCTTCTAGTCCGTGCCGAACGCTTACTCTCACCTACTCCCACCGACCTGCACTCAGCCTATAACCCTCCATTCCTTTCCTATCCATATACCTATCCAATTTTACTTTAAGTGACAATATCGAACCTGCCTCTAACCACTTCTACTGGAAGCTCGTTCCACACAGCTACCACTCTGAGAAAAGAAGTTCCCCCTCGTGTTACCCCTAAACTTTTGTCCTTTAACTCTCAACTCATGTCCTCTTGTTTGAATCTCCCCTACTCTCAATGGAAAAAGCCTATCCACGTCAACTCTATCTATCCCCCCTCATAATTTTAAATACCTCTATCAAACCCCCCCCCCTCCCCCAACCTTCTACGCTCCAAAGAATAAAGACCTAACTTGTTCAACCTTTCTCTGTAACTTAGGTGCTGAAACCCAGGTAACATTCTAGTAAATCTTCTCTGTACTCTCTCTATTTTGTTGACACCTTTCTTATAATTCGGTGACAGAGCTGGACACAACAAACGACAATAAGAATATATGTTACAAGTTATAGTTTTCAGAAGTATATTTCACTGTACTGCAGATGAAAACAACAAATTTCAAGACACGGTGTGAATGATATTAAACCCGATTCTGATTCTCCACAGATACTGCCTGGCCTGCTGATTTTTTCCCAACATACTCAAGTTTTTATCGGCAGTATGAGGTCAGGCAGTGTCCGTGGACATGAACACACGGAGAGTTTCTAGCATATTCTGGTTTTGTTTCCGATTTCCAGCAACCACAGTTCATTCTCATACATACCTTTGATTTGCGGAGGAGCTAGCTCAGACATTTCGGACTGATTCGCTGCAACTGCCGCCATTCTGTAAATAACAGAGAGAAATAACTTTTCCTATGGCGCATGCTTCGGGAATGATTTTTAAACAGCGTGAAGACAGTACGGTCTCTCCCCGTGAACGATGCTGAAACTCTGATTCCATAGTCCTACCCTGATAGGACCATGGTGGTAGTAGACAGCCTTGGATCCCAGGGGATCACGTGTTTGCACCTCAGGTGGACTTGTGTCCTCTCCAGGACGCAAACCTGGGCGGAAAGATTTGGAGAACTGGCTCTTGTCCGTGCAGCTTGTCCCCCTCTGCTCGTCATTGACGTATCCAAGGGAAGCGCAAGCGCCGATGCCGCTTGGAACCAGTGTCGTCGCAGAGATTGCCAGAGAGAAGTTGTAAACAACTTCAAACTGCCTTAGCCCTACCCTAAATGAATAGTTTTAACGCGAATATCATTAATCTCATGTGCCGCAGCAGCTGTGTAGGAGCTGCAGGTCGGGACATCGCTCGGTTAATAGACCTCGTTATGCTCAGTCGTTATGAAAGTTAAAAAAATACTCACTTCCCGAGCGAAATGCCAAGTTTCTGAAAGCACAGCGCTGAACAGCTGAGCTGCAGTTCAGTGCACTGTCTATATGTATACCTGTCTGGATTCGCCGCTCCGCTGACTGCTCCTGTGGCTCCTCCCACAGACCTCTGGATAACGGCGATTGGAGGCACTGCTCTCCCTCAGTCTCCAACATGTTCTGGTCACTTTTGCAGCTAATCAAAGCCTATCGTTTCGCCTCCCGTCTTCGAGAGTTATTGATGGTGCATCAATAGTGATATTCCACCATGTCATAACATCGCGTCCTCTCATTTGTGGATTTCCTCTTTTCCTCCTACCAGTCCCCCTACACAGATTATTAAAACTAGTTTTTTGTAATCGCGAGGTCGAAGGTATCCTTGAGACCCCTGGTACATGCATTCAGCTATTTCTATCTTCTGCCCGAAAGGAGGGGGGGGGGAAGAGATCATTGCCGAGATAAGTGGTAGCTGGGTCCTTTGTTGACTCCACATTTGTGGGATTGGGCACCACTCCCCTTCAGACACGACCCTTCAGATTGTTTCATAGGTTGTAAATTTGCTTCGGCCACAAAATACATTTATAAGTACATTTTCTGGTATAATAGGCAAATCCTAACACAAGTATTATTTCTTTGAGCCTTGTGTTATTCTTAGGCAGTCTACCAGAATCCAGGCTAGAACACAGAACACATAGCACAGGAAAAGGTTCTTCAAGCCTTCAATGGTGTGCTGAAGAAGCTAATAATTATAAATATTTTTAAAAATTTTTATTTAGAGATTCAGCGTGGAACACAGGTTTCTGATTCAATGAGACGCAGCACCCACTAACCCACCTACTTGTAGGGTAATAAAAGATGACACATTTGGCAGGACTTTATAGTACCAGCAAGTAGGTTTCAACTCCCACCACTGCCTGTAAGGAGTTTGTATTTTCTCCTCATGATTGTGTGGGTTTCCTCCGAGCGCTCTGTTTTCCTCCCACAGTCCAAAGACCTGCCAGTTAATTGGTCATTGTAAATTGACCCGTGATTAGGCTACAGTTAAACTGGGGGATTGCCAGGTAGCGTGGCTTGAAGGGCCGAAAGGGTCTTTTCTGCTCTGTACTTCAATAAAAAAAATTCACAAACTCCGTCACTGAATTGTTGTGTTCACTTTAAGAGATGGTGTCTGACGTAATGGCATCAGTGTAAGGAGACCACTTTTGATTTATTTGTAATGGAGGTAAACGGCTGTGGCTTTTGTTAAGCACGTATTGTTCAATTTATGAAGCCCTTTCAGGGCAATGACTCCCATGTGACACGGGTGCTCAAGTGAATGTGCTGCCAGGATTGCCCATTGATTGTAGCAGAGAGTGATGAACCCTCACTGCATGCTGCCAGTGGTAGCAGAAGCCAGACTCTATGGGACACAATGCTAACACTGCTTCACTGATGACATGGGACGTGTCTTGGCTAAAATTGCTAGATTTCTGCTCCACGCAGATCTCTTGTGTGCTAAAGGTTTGTTAATAGATCTTAACTGCCAATCTGAGGACATGAAGGACTTTGGGTCATTATCCTGTACCCCCCCAACAAGTTCCCAGTGATGACTCTGTCTGGCATCTGCACCAACACGTGAATTCACTCACTGGCTGGGTGAATTCCCAAACCTCACCAAGCCCACATTTTCCACTACAGTCACAAAGCATAGGGTCGAGCACCACATCTGCACAACCAGCTTGATGGTCTATGTCAAGACGTGCAGGCAGACTGAACCTAGAAAAGCTGGCCAGTGCAATGACGAGGTTTGCTAACATGGAAATGCTTGGCATTGTACATAGGTTGAGTAGCCCCTCCACATGGTCCCTAAGTCCAATGTTATTTACCATTCATGTGCTGATAACCACTGCCTTAATGAGGCCACCACCCCTAACCATTGCCCAGTCCCAAATATTTAAGACAGCTTGGCACGTTTAGCCAGAAAAATAACTTTTTCTTAAGTGGACTTGGACAGGGACTATGATCAGGTGCCTGTGTAAGCCAATAATGATCCCAAAGCTGCTGTGATAATTCCATTTGGCCTATTTGAGTTTCTGCACATATCACTTGGGCTTAAAAATGCAGCACAGAATTTTCAGCAATTGATGTACTCTGTGTTAGAAGACTTTAGATTTCCTTTAAGTTTATCTGAACAACATTCTTGTCGCTAGCACATCCAAAACCAAACACATCACATCTCTGCACACTTTCCAGGAGCTTGAGCAAACATGGTCTAATTATTAACCCCGCTAACTGCCATTTTGGGTTGTCTACTATTGACTATCTTGACCACCGCATTGCTACAGAAGTCACAGCAACCCTGCAATCAAAAGTTGCCACTATTATGGACATTCCACTGCCCCTGCACTGCCAAAGCACTAGAAGAGGTTCAATAGATACATTTAATGTCTGAGACATGTATACAACATACATCTTGAAATTTCTTTTCATCGCAAACATCCCCAGAAACAGAGTGACCCAAAGAATGAATGACAGTTCAACGTTAGAACCCCAAAGCCACCCCCAGTTCCTACCTCCAAGGCAAGGCAGTGACCCCTCCCCCACACCACCAGCAAAAAGCATCAGCACCCTCCACTGAGCACTCAAGAAATGCAGCAAAACATCAATAAAGACACAGATTTGCAGTACCCCAAAAACTGTTCGTTCACCCGGTAATTTAACATACCACAGGCTCTCTCTCTCCCTAATAAGGAAAAAAGAGGTGTCCCTGTTTCACAGTGAGAGGGGAGGCATAATAAATAACTCACTGATTTACGATGTCAAAAGTCTGTCGCATTGCTTTTTCCATGCTCTGCACCCAGACAGTCAGCCCCAAAAAGGCACAGCTCCTTTGATATAACCCACAGCAACTAACCTGCTGCTCCTGATGGTCCATGTTCTCCCACGACACTTCAGTCAAGGGCACCGGCTTAGAATCAGCACGTCCCCAGAGCCATGAAAATCTGGCACCCTGACCCGTGCTCATCTTCCACAGCATCCTTGAGACATCAAAAAGCGGCCGGTCGTGAGGTCTTGAGAGCAGGTCCCATTCCTGTAAAGAACTGAAGTTAGAGTGTAACTCCAGGTCACGCTCTTTAATGGAACCATGAAAAGGGAGAAAAGGAGATATCAAATATAGAAATAGAGTTGTTTCCAAAGATGCAAGCAAGGAGGACGCTGTTTAGCGCCATCATAACTTCACTGCGCCCCACCTTGATTTTAGACCTGGTGAATTTCTATCACTATTCAATTCTACAAACTGCTGAACTTATGCTGCCCTTGTATAGTGTCCTTAAATGTAGTGTCCCAATCGCTTGCTTGAGTGGTCAGCAGACATAACCACAGCATTTGGTGACACCAAAAGAGCTCTTTAAAATGTGACACTACTGATGCTCCTGCTCTCCAATGGACCTACAACCATCACCAGCGACGTCTCAGACTATGCTGTGGGTGCTGTGTTGGAGGAGTGTCTCTCACCATGTTCAGCAGGCAGCTTCACCCTGCCCACCTCAAGAGAAAGTACGTTTCACTGCAAGCTTCTCGATCTCTATCTTACCATCCACCATTGGTGGTTTCATGGTGTTCATTGAACACACAGCCATCGTGCGCATGATGATCAAAGCATCAGACACTTGGTCTGCGCAGCAGCAATGCAACCTGGCCTACATTTCAGAATTCATGACCTACATACAACACTACAAAGTGAAAAATAATGCTGTGGCTGATTGCCTCTAATGGCCTGCCATTGATGCCATGCACATTGGGGTTGACTATGCTGGCATGCAGCCAATGAAACTACCAATCCAGAGGTTCAGGATTACAAGGCAGCAGTCATGGGCCTGCGGTTGGCTGACATCAACTTCGGGGACATAGTAGTTTTTCTCCTGTGTGATTACTCAACTGGTCAACCTTGCCTCGTAGTGCCTGCAAACTGGATGCATACTGGAAAGAAATGGATCCATCAGGAAGACACAGCATCGATTCAGCAAAGGCAGGCCCTGTTTGACAAACTTACTGGACTTCTTTGAGGATATAATGTACTCAATGGATGGAGGGGAGCAGATGGACATTATTTAATTGGATTTCCAGAAGGTGTTTGATAAGATGCCGCATAAAAGACTTATCCATGAGATAAGTATGCATAGAGTTGGGGGTGATGTATTAACATGGATGGAGGATTGGTTAACTAATAGAAAGCAGAAAGTTGGTACACATGGGTGTTACTCTGTCTGGCAATCAGTGGTGAGTGCTGATGTTCACTATATACATTAATGATCTGGAAGAGGGGACCCAGTGTAGTGTATCTAAGTTTGCTGATGATACTAAATTGAGTGGAAAAGCAAATTGTGCAGAAGATATGGAGAGTCTACAGTGAGATATAGATAGGTTAAGTGAGTGGGCTAGGGTCAGGCAAATGCAGTACAATGTTGGTAAATGTGGAGTCATCCACTTTGTATCATGGTCTGGTCCATGAAGTCCGCATTCCGGTTCACGGACTGGTCCATCGATCCCTATTCAAGGTTTTCTGGTTTTCCCTTCTTCTGTTGGGTGCCTTAATTGAGGCGCATGATTCTCATTTTGGGCTGGCTACATAAATCGCTCCTGGGTTTAACTTCATTTGCTGGACTGTTCCCTTCTCTTCCCCTTCCTTCTGAAGTCCTCACATGCAACCCTGGCCTGCAACCCTCAGCAAGCATCCTCGGCAGAAACCTCAGCAAGTATCCCTGGGAGTGCCCTTGGCAGTCATCCCGGCCCTGCGTCCTAAAAGGGGTACTGGCCCATGCATCCTGGAAGGAGTCCCGGCGGCCCTGAGCCCAGGCAGGGGTCCCGGCAGCCCGATGCCCAGGCAGGTGTCCCAGCAGCCCCGCTCCCAGGCAGGCGTCCCGGCAGCCCGATGCCCAGGCAGGTGTCCCAGCAGCCCTGCTCCTGGAAGTGACCAAGTGTAGCATATCTAAGTTTTCTGATTATACTAAATTGAGTGGAAAAGCAACTTGTGCAGAAGATACGGAGAGTCTGCAGAGAGATATAGATAGGTTAAGTGAGTGGGCTAGGGTCAGGCAAATGCAGTACAATGTTGGTAAACGTGGAGTCATCCACTTTGTATCATGGTCCGGTCCATGGAGTCTGCATTCCGGTTCACGAACCAGTCCATCGATCCCTATTCCAGGTTTTCTGGTTATCCCTTCTTCTGTTGGGTGCCTTAATTGAGGCACATGATTCGCATTTTGGGCTGGCTACATAAATCACTCCTGGGTTTAGCTTCATTTGCTGGATTGTTCCCTTCCCTTCTCCTTCTTTCTGAAGCCCTCGCATGTGACCCTGGCCTGCAACCTTCCCCAAGTATCGTCGGCAGTGACCTCGGCAGTGATCTCAGTAAGTATCCTTGGGAGTGACCTCGGCATTCATCCCGGCCCTGTGTCCTAAAAAGGGTCCAGGCCCCGCCCCCGGGAAGGGCTCCCAGCGACCCCGGCCACATGCCGTGGCAGGGCTCCCAGCTCCAAGCCCTAGAGCCTGCCCAGCGAAGTCCAAGAGCCAAGCCAAATCCATTTCAAGGGCCAATTCCTGCCCAGGAGTACCTTGCCCAGCCCAGGGGTATCTCGCCCAGCTCTGTACTGGAGTTCCCTCGTTCTGTCCTAGCCACGTCCAAGAGCCTCGTCCTGTCTAAGTCAAGGCTTTGGGTTCTTGTCCTGTAGCCACACCCAGTCCTGTAGCCATGTCTTGTCCTCGCCTAGATCCAGGGTTCTGGGTCCCTGTCCAGTCTCTGGCTCAGAGTCCTAGACCAGGCCTCTAGTTCCAAATTCCTTGTCCTAGTTCCACTTTCTTAGTCTTAGTCCTAGCCCAGGCTTCTTGTCCTAGTTCCACATCCGGGTCCATGTCTCCATTCCAAGTCCTAGCCCAGGCCCTGAATCCTAGCCTCACCCAAGGCCTGTGTCAATGTCCAGTGTCATTTCTTCCCCTCTTCCCTTGCTTGCTTGACACACACCTAGTCCTGTTCCTAGTACTTCAGTGTCTGTGTCTTGCATTTGGGTCCACTACCAGCGCCCCCTTATGACACTTTGGAAAACAAAACGGAAGATCAGATTATTATTTGAATAGTAAAAGATTGCAGCCTGCTGCTGTGCAGAGGGACTTGGGAGTGCCTGTGCATGAATCACAGAGGTTGATTTGCAGGTGCAGCCGGCTATCAAGAAGGCAAATAGAATGCTGGCCTTTATTGCTAGAGGGATTGAATTTAAGAGCAGTGAGGTCATGCTGCAACTGTACAGGGTACTGGTGAGGCCACACTTGGAGTACTGCATACACTGCTGGTCTCCTTACTTGAAGGATAAACTCGCTTTAGAGGTGATGCAGAGGAGGTTCACAAAATCACAAGGTCACAAGACAAAAGTGCAGTGTAGACCATTCGGCCCATCGAGTCTGCTCCGCCACTCCACCATGAGCTAAACTATTCTCCCCTCTAGTTCCAATTTCCAGGTTCACCAGGATGATTCCAGAGATGAGAGGGTTAGACGATAAAAGAAATTCAGTTGCCTAGGACTGTACTCACTGGAATTCAGAAGGATGAGAGGAGATATTATAGAAACATGTAAAATTATGAAAGGGATAGATAAGATAGAAGTAGAAAAGTTGTTTCCATTGGTAGGTGAGACTAGAATTAGGGGACATAGCCTCAAGATTTGGAGGAGTTGATTTAGGAAGAAAATCAGGAGGGACAGCTTTTCTCAGTGTGGCGAAGCTGTGGAATTCTCTACCCAATGAAACAGTGGAGGCTACCTCAGTGAATATATTTAAGACAAGGTTGGATAGATTTTTGCATTGCAGGGGAGTTAGGAGTTATGGGAGAAAGTCAGGCAGGTGGAGATGAGTCCATGGTCAGATCAGCCATGATCTTATTGAATGGCAGAGCAGGCTCGACGGGCCAGATGGCCGACTCCTGCCCCTATTTATGTTATTGTACAGTTTTCACTCCTTAACCTTTAACAACTTGTGACCTTCAATGTCTTCTTGTTTACGCAGATGTGTTACCACTGAGATCTGTACTAGGCATATTGCCAATTAAAGGAAGGAGCAGGGTGTTAACAACTCAGATATTTTTTAGCCTTTATTCCGAACTTTTTTATGCAGTTCCCTCCGTTTTGATTGTAAGATCAACTCGATAGATCGGTGTCTGCAAAAGGGGCGTCATGCCCTGGGGGTAGCGGCCACATCTTTAAACAGTCCGCGTTAACTCGAGGGTACATAGAAACCGGGCGATTCGTTCAACAGGTAGGATTGCATTTATGAATCGGGTAGCCTGATCACACATTATTACCGGGATAATATTTCCATGATGTATCAGTGTTCCCCACCAACCACCAAAGCGCCCCCAGACCTCAGGAGGGTCATCGTTATGGAATTCTCCGATTTGATGTATTTGTTTACACTTTTCTCGATATGGTCGGCTGTGGGTTATGATTTCAGATTCAACAGGAATATAGGTACAACATTCTTGCCCTATAACGGCACACGGTCCGCCTTTCTCAGCTAAAATGAAATGTAAGACCATTTTGTTTTGCAAGTCCACAGTTCGAATGACTATCGTTTTCAAAAGTAAAACTGATTCAAATCTGCCTTTGTGTAGATGTCAATCATCAACAGCGGGTAATCAGAAAGGAGCCGTGCTATGTGGTTTCGATAATAATACCCAAGCCGCAATCAGCCACAATAAAAACACCCCTGATGTAGTTTCATTTTCAATTACATTTTGTCTTATGTTTTCCCAGAAATTGCCTCGGCAATTTCCCAGAAATTGTAAATATTAAACTGGGAGAACACACGCTAGAGGAATCATTTGTAGTGGCCCGAAGTTCACCCGTTAATTTACTGAGTCGAGGAGCTTTTTGCAAACTAGGTAACCCGGGCGGATTGTACCCTGAGATATCCGAATTCACAGCGGCACGATTTCAGGCTATAATGTTACAGCAACCTGCGACTCAAAAGGAGTCGCCTGCTTTAGTTTAGCTCATGGTGGAGTGGCGGAGCAGACTCGATGGGCCGAATGGCCTACACTGTACTTTTGTCTTGTGACCTTGTGATTTTGTGAACCTCCTCTGCATCACCTCTAAAGCGAGTTTATCCTTCAAGTAAGGAGACCAGCAGTGTATGCAGTACTCCAAGCGCAGCCTCACCAGTACCCTGTCCTTTTCTGGCCAGAGCTTATCACAGTCTTCGAAGTCCCTATTGTCCTTTAATATAGAACATCAGAACATAAGAAATAGGAGCAGGAGTAGGCCATTCGGCCCATCAAACCTGCCCCAACATTCAGTAAGATCATGACGGATCTGTCCAGCTACCTGTCTTTTCCCCATAACCCTTAATTCCCCTACTACGTAAAAACATATCTAACTGTATCTGAAACATATTTAGTGAAGAAGCCTCAACTGCTTCTGGGCAGAGAATTCCACAGATTCACCACTCTCTGGGGAAAAAACATCTCCATCCTATATCTTCTCCCCTGAATCTTAAGGCAATGGTCCTTAGTTCTAGTCTCGACTGCCAATGGAAACAAATTTCCTACTTCTATCTTAACTATCCCTTTCAAAATCTTGTATGTTTCTATAAGATTTCCTCTCATTCTTCTGAATTCCAGAGAGTATAGTCCCAAGCGACTCAATCTCTCCTCATAGGTTAACCCCTTCATCTCTGGAATCAACCTGGTGAACCTCTTCTGCACTGCCTCCAAAGTCAATATATCCTTCCTCAAATATGGAAACCAGAACTGCACACAGTACTCCAGGTGTGGCCTCACCAGTACCCTGTATAGTTGCAGCATGACCTCCCTGCTCTTGAATTCAATCCCTCTAGCAATGAAGACCAACATTCTGTTTTTTTTCTCTTTCTCTCTGCCCGTCACTCTGCCTGTTCTCCATCTCCCTCTGGTGCTCCCCTCTGCCTTTCATTTTCTCGAGGCCTCTCGTCCCATGATCCTTTCCCTTCTCCAGCTCTGTATCCCTTTTGCCAATCACCTTTCTAGCTCTTAGCTTCACTCCACCCCCTCTGGTCTTCTCCTGTCATCTCGCATTTCCCCTTTCCCCTCCTACTTTGAAATCTCTTACTATCTTTCCTTTCAGTTAGTCCTGACGAAGGGTTTTGGCCCAAAATGTTGACAGTGCTTCTTCCTATAGATGCTGCCTGGCCTGCTGTGTTCCACCAGCATTTTGTGTGTGTTGCTTAACATTCCATTTGCCTTCTTAATAACCTGTTATACCTGCAAGCCAACTTTTTGTGATTCATGAACATGCACTCCCAAGTCCCTCTGCACAACAGCACGCTGCAATCTTTCACCATTTAAATAATAATTGGGTCTTCTATTATTCCTTCCAAAGTGGATGATCTTGCAATTACCAATGTTGTATTCCATCTTCCAGACCTTGGCCCACTCACTTAACCTATCTATGTCCCTCTGCAGACTCTCCACATCCTCTGTACAATTTGCTTTTCCACTCAGCTTAGTGTCATCAGCAAGTTTTGCAACACTACACTCAGTCCCCCACTCACCACTGACTGCCAACTGGAGAAACACCCATTTGTACCAACTCTCTGCCTCCTATTGGTTAACCAATCCACTATCCATGCCAATACACTTCCTCTGACTCCATGCATTCATATCTTATTTATAAGTCTGTCGTGTGGTATCTTATTGAACACCTTCTGGAAATCTAAGTATACAACATCCACCTGTTTCTCTCTATCCACTACGCTCAAAGGACTCCAGTAAGTTTGGCAAACAGGACCTGCCCTTCCTGAATCCATGCTGCATCTGTCTAATGGAACTTTCCCTTTCTAAATGTTTTGCTATTCATTGGACTCCCTGTGGGGCTCGACCCTATGTTCCATCTACCGTCTTGCCACTCTTTCCAGGGGCTCAGAGATGGTCACCGGCTGAGCAGGACCCTCGTCTACATCAGTCTTGCCCTACTGGTCTTGTCTCCCCTGGACATGCACAACAGCTCACTGTCAAACGTTCCCCACAAATGCTTCCCCAAGTGTAGCTCACAGTGGCTCTTCAGTGTCAACAAGAAGAAGCAGATGGCCGCCTACTTCTCCATGCTGCCCATGCCACAAGAGAGGGATACCAATCCGTAGTGATCTGCTCAGAAGACACAGATGTCTTTATCATGTCTTTAGCATTTTCTGACAAGATTGAGGCCCCATTGTTCCAGAGGTGTGGCACTAGAACCCGTACAAGGCTTGTAGGCATCAGGAAGGTTGCTGCCACTGTTGGCATAGAAGTTTGCAGGGCTCTCATCGGGTTGCACACACATACAGGATGTGACACTGTAAGTGCTTTTGCGGGCAAAGGGAAGACAAGTGCCATAAAATTTCTGACCAGCAACAGAGAAACTCAGGACACATTCTTAAAGTTTGGTCAGGAATGGGACCTCTCCCCAGACCTGATGGACAAACTGGAGGCTTTTACATGTCACCTGTCTGCCCCAAAAGTATTGACCTCCAAAGTCAATGAGCTCAGGTATCAACTTTTCTGTGACAAAAAAGGTGAAATTGAAAGTCATCAACTCCCACCATGCAAGGACTGCTTAACAAAACATGCACAGCAAGCCAACTACCAGGCTGGTATATGGAGAAGATGTTTGGAGAAGGACCCACAAGTGCCAAGCCCTGTTGGCAGAGGATGGAAGATGGAGAGAGAAGAGGAAGCTGAACAGTTGGTGGTGCACTGGATGGAAGGCCAACCAGCCCCGATGCCATCCTGGATCTACTGGCCTGTAACTGTCCAAAAAAATGTTTACTCCCAAGATGTATGTGTGTTGCAAATGGCCTCAGGTGTACTGACATGTGTAGACTGGCAGACTGTGAGAACCAGGCATCCACCTCAGAGTGTGGAAAGTTTAGACAAAGATGTGGAAGACTTGGAAAATTATTATAATTATTAATAGGTTATGGAAAGCATGGAAAGCAGTCTTTGATTAAATATATTCATTTTACAACCAAATGGGGCCTAGGTTATGGCCGTGTGGAACCCCACATTTGAATTATTGTACTGTAATTCTATGTGCTACGACAAAAGCTTAAGATTGTTTTGATTTGATACAACAATAAGGAAAATATCATGACATTGACAAAACTCCAGAAATCTCTCTAAATGAGGTTTTTTTACCTTCTGGAGGGTGGGGTAACATTTTCTGCTGTACTGATGTTGATATGGAATATATACAAAAAGTGATTACTTATTTGAATTCCTGAATAAAGTCTCCACAAATCCATGTGATTATATGTGTCCTAGGGTTTTTATTGACGTTTCCAAAATAAATAACAGACAAATATTTTTCTGAAAATCAAATGATTCACTCTACTGAAGTTGGGCACTGTACAGTGAGTGCCACCAATGACGTAGTTTTCAATGTAGAATTTTATAATGACATTTGATGAAAAGTGCTTGAACTATGCTATCACTGTGACTAATTTCAATATTGAGGGATCACTGATGACAATATACCACTAGGTTGAATATGTATGTTGTACTTTATATTGGCCACTTTTCAGAAATGCTTATTTTAGGGTAGTGCTATAAAATGCATGATAGCTACCACTGGTGCAATGCCATCACATATTTTCTAACTCCAGACATGTATACTTGCCAAGAATCACTATGAGCAGTATTCCCCTCAAATGGTACCAACCAACCCTACTGGCTCATGGACTATTTCCTTGTTCACTGATTTTGCTTTTCAAGCTCACAGTATAATGCTTCGTTGAACCCTGTATAAAAGGGGCCCCATCTGGAGTGCCAAAACTTTAGGGAGATTAATTTGCTAAGGAAATTCAATTAAAGTTGATGACAAATAAATTGGGCATGTACTTTGAAGTGACTAGCGAATACCTTTATTCATGACTAAGGGAAGAATGACTCACTAATGGTGCAATCGCCAAGTCTTCCAAAGAACAATAGTCACAATCTTTTTCATACATGCACACAGAAAGTCAATTACATCAGTCAAAGCTTTAAAAAAGTCAAATCTGTGCGTTTTATCAATTCCCACGAAAAATGCCAGACGGTCTCTTTTATGCCCACAACACACAGAGATAGGTTGTTGAAACATCCTTGAAACTAAGATAGATAGTTGCAAGCGGGCTGAAAACCCAGGGGAATGGTGAGTCTTTTTTTTAATGAAAAATTGAAGATTCATTAAATCCTTAGATCCAGTAAGTCATTAAAGCACAAGAGTATAATTTGTGTTATATATTAGTACAGGCGAAGGAAAGCCAGACACACGTTTTGATTGTCAGAAACTTGCCAGCCCCCAAGGTCCTCCCTACAATTTATGACTGTCACTCTCTTCATCTTGTTTATGCAGTTGAGTTATGCACTGTCAGCATATTGCTAATTAAAGGAGGGTGCAGGATGTTAACAACTCAGATACTTTAACCCTTTATTCAGAATTTTCTTCACACAGGGGTTGTCCCTTTAGCGTCAAGAATGTCTGTGGATGTGGCTTGGGTGTCCATCAACACATGGGCTATTTGGTTCGGCACCCGATCAGAAATTTCTTCTGACTGCAGTCCCCAATTCACGTCAGACCCCTGGGCTGTAATACCCTCAGAACCTTGGCATTAAATTGCATCACATTGCGTCATATCACTTGCAGTCCAATGGCCTGTGCAAATGGTCTCACAGTTTCTTAAAGTCTGCTCTGACGGCTTCCCTGACGGATGAGTTTTGGCACAGTTGTCTCCCTGCTGGGGCTCAGAATGGCTCCAAAAGAAGACCTGCAGTGCTCCACTGTGTTGGTGTATATGCTGCCACTAAGGGTGTGATTTTATTCCTGATGCCACGCCACCTGGTTGGCATTTCACCAGCGTCCTGCCCTCCTAAGTAAACTCAATTCTTTCACACCTATTCCTACCTCCCATCATGGGAGTACAACACTCTTGAGAACCAGTTCACCTACATTCTACCTTGTTCATTTTTGTCCACCACGATGCCCATCCACACCCTATAAAGCTCCCTCATGATTCAGTTCAGTTTCAGTCTATTGTCATTTAAAAACCACAAATGCAATGCAGTTAAGAAACTGAGACAACGCTCCTCCAGAATGATATCACAAAAACACATGGCAAAACAGAAAACAGACAGACAGAAAGTCCACATAAGGTTTGGTAATACCCAAATCTAGAGTCTGCAGAGGCTGCTGCGTATTAATATTGTGCTACCATCTTAGCGCATTTCCCGGAAGCTACCCAGGCACATCAAGTCAGGAGACCAATTCTACCACCCAACAAACCAAAAACTAAAGCTACAAGACCTACACAAAACTACATAGTTACATATAGTTATAGTTAACATATAGTTACAACAGTGCAGACAATACCATAATTGATAAAAAAATAGACCATGGTCACAGTAAAAAATAGTCCAAAGATGTTAAAAGACTGTAAGTTCGAAAGAAACCACCACACAGTTTCCACAAGTCCTCAGGGTCCTGATAGAGTCGTCATCCCACGCCGGCGGCAGAAGGGAATACCCCACTATGGACTTCCATGGCACCGCCGGACTCAGCCTTGCAGACGCAGCACACCAATGAAAGCTCCATCAAACTCAGCCTCGTAGACACAGCACACAGTGAAAGTGCCCCGACTGCCGTGGACTCCAAGTCCGTCGAACCTCCGAGCCTCCGACCACCCCCTCCGGCACAGCCTCTCTGAGCACCATCCTCTGCCGAGCGCACTATGACGCCCCCGCCAATGGCCACCGGCAACACGACTCCGAGGACTGGGGACCTGTTCTTCTCAGCAGAGACTTGGTTCACGATGGCCTGTTCAGCGTGTTGGAAGCAGGTACTTCTACTGTAGATAGAAAGATAAACCTGCATGCATTTGTGTAGCTTGTCTTAAGCTGGTCCACCAAGATTGGTGCAAACCTACCATACCTCCTGAATCAGAACATGACCATGTTTGTGTCAGCACACTCATGGACAAGTCAGAGACATTTGTTGTTACTCCAAACAAGGAACATGGACCTGAGCTGGGCGACTTGTATGAGCTCCAGACAGACTCTCAATAAACTGTTTTGTTGAATACATGGAAGGGTCTTTGTAGGGTAATGTAATGTTAAAACATTGTTCATAATAGAAACTATTCAACATAATTTACAAACCCCGTCATTAGTTGTGCTGATATTAATTGATGGAGTCTGGTGTAATGACATTTGTGTAAATCAATTGCTTTTGGTTTGTTCATAATGGAAGAAAAAGTCTGTGGCTTTTGTGAAGCACATGAAACAACTCTTATGTTTTATTCACAAAAATCCGACACATTTCACCCTAGTCTAATGAGAGGACAATTTACAAAGACTAATTAATCTACTAACCACTAAATCTGTGGGAGGAAACCAGAGCATCTGGAAGAAACGCACACAGTTCACTTGGAAAATGTAGAAACTCCAAGAACACATCCTACACAGTCAAGAAGGGTCACCAACTTGGTTAATGAAATCATGATATGATATATCACACCATATTAGGAAACCACTGTTCCAATCTGGATTGAAACAGTCACCAATGTGCTAGCTGATCATGTTGTGTCAGACCTATATTTTATGGTCTCATGATCATATGACACTCAGCATGGAAACACATGATGGAAGTCAGCATAGGACAGCATTCAGATTGCTGGTGTCATATGACAACCAAGGAGAGGACTGTGCCACCACCACAATCATTTAGTATGAATGCAGCTGACAGCTTAGTAATCCAATTTTGCACCATCTCCTCCAAAGGTGAAGGTCTGATGAATAATCCCAATCTTATGTGGGAGGATAAGGAGAGATCTGATAGAGCAGGGGTTCCCAACATTTTTTATGCCATGGACCTCCACGATTAACCGATGCACCCAAGGTCTCAAGCATTGGGGACTCCCTCTATACAGCTATGGAAAATTATGAGGGACATGGAAAGGGTGTATGCATGCAGGCCTTCTCCCTTCAGCTTGGCTGTGACTAGAACCAGAGGGTTTAGGGTGAATGGTGAAGTATAAGTATCTACTTTTTTTAAAAAAAAATTTTATTAGTTTTTCAAAACATTTTACAAAATTAAAAACCCCAAATCCCAATGAGGAGCATTAATACAGTGCAAGATTAAGCATACAATAACAATATGCTACAAAGGAAGAGAATTTAACAAAAAAGCACCTAAATTAAAGACAAGTGAGCTTAGTGTCCTCCCCAAGCCCCACAACACAAGAAAAAAACAACAACTCCAGACCAACCACCACACAATATAAAGAGTATAAGTCCGGACAGTCAAACTCCCAGACTGTGAATACACTTAGCAACAGAGGATAATAATGCCTACTACCAGAAAAAAAAGGGAGCTGAAAGCAAGGGACCGAGAAGAAGAAAAAAAAACAAGATAAAAAAACCCTAGTCAAGAGGAAGGTTATGAAAGTACTCGATAAAAGGTCCCCAGACCTTATGGAACTTTAGATCCGAATTAAGAACTGAATAATGAATTTTTTCGAGGTCCAAGCAGGCCATAATGTCGTTAAGCCATTGCGCATGAGTGGGCGGGGCAACATCTCTCCATCTAAGGAGGATCAAGCGTCTAGCCAGGAGAGAGGCAAAGGATAGTATTCGGCATTTGGTCAGACCCAGACATAAATCTGTCTCGCCCCAAAAACCGAACAGAGCAATTAAGGGGTTAAGTTCTAGGTGCTGATTCAGAATACCCGATAATGTAGTGAAGTATCTACTTTTTTAAGTAGTATCTGAGAAGAACTACTTTACTCAGAGGGTGATGCAAGTGTAGAGTGAGAAGCCAGCAGAAGTGGTAGATATGGGCTTAATTGTAACTATTAAGAGAAGCTTGGATAAGAGAAGTATGGAGGGCTATGGATCGATTGAACTAGGCAGAAAACCAAGCCAGTACAGACTAGATGGGCCAAGAGGCCAGTTTATATGCGATGGTTTTCGATGACTCTATGTAACAAATAGGTGGAGGGGAACCTGCAAATGGGTATTTGAACATAAAAAAGAAATTTTATACATTGCCACATAACATGCATAACATGAACATAAGAGTTCATGATATTGGGAGAAGCATGTGAGAGTCGATTGAAAACTGCTTAACACAAATTAAATAGAGAGTTGGAATAAGTCGGTCTTTTTCAAGTTAGAAGTAGAATGTTTTGGGGTTTATTTCTTGGTCCCCAGTTATTTATAATTCAATTTCATGACCTGGAAAAAGGGGTAGAATGTAAGGTATCAATGTTTGTCTATAACACTGGACACAAACATGTTGCTTCATGTATACTTTTGGGTGCATCTCATGGATTTTGGGCTGCTGATCATGAAAGTCGCCATGCAGTTTTCCTATCATGCACAATTAAAGAACACTTATATCTCTTATTTCAATTCATAATTCAAGTAAGCTGAAAAGTTTTCTATCTTGTACGGGGTATACTTAGGCAAGGTGGATGCTGCTTGACAGGACAGGTTTTAGAAAAGCTATAAAAGTCACACACATTCCATTCTGTGCATTGCATTTAAAGGTATATCGGTTTGTGATCACTCTGATGTGCACGCTCTAAATGCATAGCATGTTGTGTGTACTCACTTACAATATTAGTGACAGCAAAATGACTTGCTATCATTACAACAGCCACAATACTTTCTATTATATTTGTGGTGCATATACGCTTAAATTTCAATGACAGAGCATAACTTCTCTTGTTACGAAGGCCTACGATATAAAACTGGTGGCCAAGACAAAGCCTGGGTTCCTCACATTTGTTGCATAACATGCGTTGTTGATCTTAGCTCTTGGTTCAGAGCTACTCAGAAGTCAATGCCGTTCGCTGTCCTGATGGTATGGCAAGAGCTACCACTGTCCAACCAGTGTGTCTGGTCTCTCTGCTAAAAACAAGAAATTCATTGAAAACCCCAATCTCCCTTCAGCCATGAGACCTGTAACACATGACGATAGTCTTCCAGTACCGAAGCCACCAGAGACATGGAGTCTAGAGGAGGCAGATGAAGATGTCATATGACAACCAAACGCTGTCGTCAACAGCGCTTCTCCCTATAGATCATGATGCATGAGCCAGGAATGGAAAATGACACTGATACTAATGCAGATTTTGATCCCTTTATGCCATGGGCCTCATCTGATAAGTCAGTGTGTTTCTGAGAAATAATATTTTATATCAATTCTAGTCTATGTTAACTTACATTTGTCCTCATTTTCCAATGTACTGTGCTGTTGCTGCAAAAATCTGATCTTCATGGCATTTGTACCCTATATATGTACACCTATGACAATAAACTTCAGCTCAGAAAATTCCTCCTACTTTCTCATTATGGTGATCAGAACTATGAGCAGATGCAACCCAATTAGAGTTTTATAAAGTTGCAACATAACTTTCTGACTTTGGAGCTCATTGCTTTGACTAATAAAGGAAAGCATGCCACATGTCTTCTTAACCACCCTATCAACCTGTGTAGCCAACTTCAGGGAACTATGAACTTGGACCCCATGAAATATTACCCTTAAATCACTAGGCAAACCAAAGCATGATATTCACCCGTTCCTGATGTTGTATTAATGCCATTTTGTTTGATTCAACAAATTTTCACTTTTTCCTTCCTCCAGCTGTTTGCAGCAGCTGCAAAGAGCATTACAAAATAAGAACCAATATAACAAGTATGCTCCTTATGTGTTAATCTTTTCATTCCCGAATCATTCTCATGAACTTCCTCTGGGCCCTCTCCAATGACTTTAGTAAGAGGGATCAAAAGATGGATTAATAGTGAAATGGAAAAAGACTGGAAAACAGTGAAGTGCACTGTAATCTGGGTGTTCATGTGTATGAATCACAACAGGCTAGCAAGCAAGAGCAGTAAATTGTTAAATGGGAAAAACGACTTATGGTCTTCATCACTGGGGAGCTTATGATTGCAGATGCTGGAATCTGGAGCAGTGCCCAGGATGCTGGGGGATCTCAGCAGGTCACACAGCATCAGTGGAGGAAAATGAGCAGTTGGCATTTCAGGTTGGGAGCCTAAACCTAAACTGAAAGATAGAAAGACATAAGACCATATGACAGAGAAGCAGAATTCCACAGGTTTGGTATAAAAAGAAAGTGGGAAAACAAGAGATGGCAGGTGTCCAGTGGATCCAGGTGAGAGGGAATGGAATTGATGGGCACATCGGGGCAGGGAGAGCGGGAAGAAGCTGGGAGGAGATAAGTTGAAGTGACAAATGGCTGGAGATGGTGCACAGATTAAAGACAGGGAGGTGGGGAAGGCAGAGAGGAGGGGGACCGGTAGGAGGAATGTATGGGAGATGAGCTGATGGAAGGGTCATGATAATAGGGGCCAGCTAGGCCGGGAGGAGAGAGAAAAGAGAAGGAGGGTAAGGATAAAGTCATGAGCAATTGTACTGGATACAACTGCATCGGGTGTTGGCGAGGCCTCACCTGGACTTAGCTGAGGCCTAGCTACTGATGGAAGCGCCCAAAGTGTTTCTCACATAAACATGTTGATGATGTTTTCTTTGAATGGGCCCCATGGTGTTTCTTTGTTTCATGGATGTCTGTGGGAAGACAAATCTCAGTATTGTATACATCTTATATACTTTGATAATAAACGTACTTTGACATTGACAAGGTACTGCAAGGCTGCCTAGACACTCAGTTTATCCAGATGATATTATTGTTAATGGTAAGGATGACAAGGAACATTTGTAAAATCTCAAGACAATGCTAAAAAAGATTAGGAAATTGTGAGCTCAGAGCATGGTGTAATAATTATGAATTCTTTAGACCAAGCATCATTTACTGTGGTCACACTATTGGCATACAAGGATTTACACAAGTGGCTGAGAAAATTCAAGCAATGGCAGATTCCCCTAGGTCAAAGGATGTGAGATAGTTGTGGTCTTTTTTTTAGGATTTATCAATTACTATAACAAGTTCCTGCCAAAACTGGCTACTGTGCTTGACACCTTGAACTCATTACTACAGACCAGGAAGAAATGGCAGTAGGCAAAATAGTTGGAGGTGGCTTCCAAACGACCAAGAAACTGGTGATACCAGACACTGTGTTCACATTCACACATTATGATCCACACCATCTTGTGAAGTTTGCCTGTGACATCTTTTCTTATTGTACAGGTGTGGTCATAACACATGTTATGTAACAGAAATGAACACCCCATAGCCTTTGCATCACGTTCCCTTACTGTTGCCAAGAAAAAAATACACACCGCTTGAAAGAGAGGCCTTGAGTCTGGTTTGGGGTGTAAAACATTTCAACCAATATTTGTATAGTTGAGTGTTTACCCTCATTACTGATCAACCATGAGAGTCCATTTACAATCCACAATCCACTCGACGAATGCAGAGATGGGCTCTGTTTCTTGGAGGACACAGTTACAAGATCAAGTTCAAGAGGAAAACAAATCATGGAAATGTTGATGGATTGTCCCATTTACCCTTGGAAAAAGAAATAGCTGAAAAATTTAACAAAAGAGGACAGTTCTCTTTATATATTCTCCCTAACACAAATCGAAAGTCTTCCTTGTGACAGCATAGATAATTCAAAGAGAAACCAAAGCAGACCTCTACAATGCTGGAGGAACTCAGTAGGCCAGGCAGCATCTACGGAAAAGAGTACAGTCGACATTTTGAGCCGAGACCCTTCATGAGTCGTAATGAAGGGTCTCAGCCTGAAATCTCAACTGTACTCTTTTCCCTAGATGTTGCCTGGCCTGCTGAGTTCCTCCAGCATTTTATGTACATTGCTTAGATTTCCAGCATCTGCAGATCTTCTTGTTTACACATATGAGGAACTTTTACATATTTCTGCCTGTCAGAACTTGCAGGTTTGACAATTGACATTTTACAAAATAATATAATTGAGAAAAAAACAAAGGCAGGGCAAATTCCAGCAGCGTTCTCTTTGCTGATTCATTCTATAGTTGCACAATAATAGATTATAGATCCTGCTTCTCTAGTTTACGCAATTTCCAGGAAAAAACTAATCTAAATATACTGTAAATCATAGGTAGGTGCAGCCTGACATTTTGAAATAATAAAACCAATTATATCTCATTGTTGGACCAGATTCTTTGGACATAAAAAATGAAATCTTAAAAATAGCCTGACGGTTAGGCATTATTATGAAACAGCAAACAGAGTTACTTATGCAGACTCTCTGCATAATGAATAGATATCATTTTTACAGGTGATTTTGTCCATCAGTCAGAAAATACAGGAGGAAGAATTAACTTTATTCACCATATACATTTACATGTATTAGGAATTTGTGTAGTGTGTTGTGCAATATTGAACAAAAACAGCAAGATTTTTCAGAATCAAAATCAGAATCAGAATCTGGTTTAATATCATTGGCATATGTCGTGAAATTTGTTAACTTTGCGGCAGTGGTATGTCTTAAGTATCGAGAACGAAACTGAATTAAAGTATATGTATGTATAATAAATCATTATATTAAATAAGTACTGCAAAAACAGAAATAAAAAAAGGTAGTGAGGTAGTGTTCATGTGTTCAATGTCCATTCAGAAATCGGATGGCAGACGGGAAGAAGCTGTACCTGAAACATTGAGTGTGTGTCTTCAGGCTTCTGTACCTCCTTCCTGATGGTAGCAGTGAGAAGAAGGCATGTCCTGAGTGGTGGGGATTCTTAATGATGGACACCACCTTTCTGAGGCACCACTCCTTGGATACTACAGAGGCAAATGCCCATGAAGGAGCTGACTAACTTTACAATTTTCTGCAGCTTATTTCAATTATAAAGAATAAAGAATTATATAAATACAAAGTTAGAAGCATGGATATGGAAAAAATGTGCAAGAATACATAAATATCAGCATGTATTCACAATGTAAACAGCTTTGTGAAATGTGGTTTAAAGGGTTCCCTAAGGTTGTGATAGCCAGGGGAGGACCTATTAAATGCTCCCAATGCCCTAGGTCTTAAATAGCCTCTGACAACCAAATCCAGCTCCTGGCCTTCACACGTGACTTAGCTACTAAGCCCGGTGGAACTTTTACTACTGACAAGAAGGGCAAAGGCCTGTTACCAGCATCTTAAAACCAATTGCTTCAGGCCGACCTAGAAAGAAGGAAAACTCTGATCTCAAACATCCGCTTCAGCTATACCCACTCATGGGGAAAGTTTCGGGAGTAAACCCTGAGGGAAATTCTGGAGATGGAGTCCCTAAGGCCTACATTTAGCTCAATGCTGATTGGCAAATCACGTTGGTGGTGTCTCAGTGGTTCTGTTGGGTTCATCAGATGCGTGGATCGCATGGGCAACAGCTTGCCCTCCATATTGTACTGCCCAGGCTTGCATATCCAGGCAGCTTGGGTGCAACAACTGTGGTCGACCCTGACCGACAGAGGCCTCACACACTTCAGTGCAGTGCCGTTACTGTGGTTAGAAAGGGTAGCGTGGGATCTAACTAAAATGGTTGATCAGATTAACTACCTGGGAAGAAATTTATAAGATGGCATGAAGTTTTTGTTGTAATACCCCTATAGCATTTTCCAGAAGGTATATGGCAACCATACCTGCACCTTATTGTAATGAATGGCATCAAATCCGATGAGTTTGTTAAAAAAGAACAATTACTAAATGTGGACAAATTGGTTTTGCTGTTCATCAGAAGAATAAATGTGTACATAAGTCAGACTGGCTAATCCCAGGATAAGGCTTTCCCTTACAGGATATCAGAGATGGGTTTTCCCTTTACTCTTTTCCCGGACATCCGTGCTCAGCCCATCTTCCTGCCGCCTTAATGGAGAGAGTTACTGTTGTCCTCACACACCACCACGTGAGCCTTCACATCCAACACGTCATTCTCCACAGCTTCCACCATCTCCAACGGGAACCTGTCACCAAACATATTTTTACCTCACACCTACTCTCTGCTTTCTGCAGGGGTCGATCCCTCTGTGATTCTCTTGTCCATTCATCCCCCCTTACTAATCTCCCTCCCGGCGTATATCCCAGCAAGTGGCAGAAACGCCACACCTGCCCATTCACCTCCTCCTTCAGCTCCATCCAGGGACACAAACAGTCCTTTCAGGTGAGGCAGCACTTTGGCTGCAAATCTGCTGGGGTTGTCTCTTCTGCCTCGGTGAGACCCGACGTGAATCAGGGGACTGCTTTGTTGAGCACCTCCGCTCCATCCGCCAAAAGCAGAACACCCTGGTGGCCTACTGTGTTAATTCCTCTCCCCATTCCCATTCCGACATGTCAGTCCACGGCCTCCACTTGTCACAATGAGCCCACTCTCAGAATGCAGGATTAGCCCCCATATTCCATCTCATTAAACTCCAACAAGATGCACGAACGTCAATTTCTCCTTCCGGTAAATTAATTTTTCCCTTCCCCTTCCCTCTTCTTCTATTCCCCACTCTAGCCTCTGACGTCTTCTCACCTGCCTATCATCTCCCCCGGGAAGGAACTCATCAGGCAGTGATGTGCAAGGTGTTTTGAATTCCCCAGCTTTCCGTGACTTCACACCCAAAATCTTAAAATAGCTGGAGTTCCTTGATAAAATACCGCGTTGGCATTTGAGAGTAAACAAACAGAAACACATCTGATACCCTGATGCAGCGGGGTGGGACAAGTGGAAGATGTGGGGAGTTAGGCCATAGGGCAACACAGCACAGTCTTGCCCTCTGGCCTCTAATGTTTTAACCCACTCTAATATGAGTCTAAATTTCCCTTCCTGCAGTTTACCTCTGTACTAGTGGCTTCATAGTGAAAGCTAAATTTTGATTAGACCGTTCAAACAAAGCTGTTCCCTCCCCATCAATCAACTGGTAAAATGAATAACTTGAAAAAGAATTTTTGGCGACTTTGCAAAATTAGATGCAGCTGTACAGGAAATAAGAGAGAACCCAGAACACAGAATGTCCCAGAACGCGAGCAGGCCCTACGACCTACAATGTTGTGTAAACTAATTAAATTAGCAATTGAATACCCTTCGAAACTAACCCCTCCTGTTTACACAGTGGGAAAGGATCTGAATTTCTTGTAGGTGAGGGAACATCTGTGGAGAGAGAAAAGTTGTTCAACGTTCAGGCTGGTAATTTAATACCAGAAGTAACCCTTAAATGGGGCACTGTGAAATTTGATGAAGCCTGCCATCAAAGTTCAAAAGTATTCAAAGGATTCAAAGTACATTTATTATCAAGAAATGTATAAATTATGCAACCTTGAGATTTGTTTGCTTTACTGGAAATGCAAGGAATCTGAATGGCCTATAGCCAATACACAGAGAAAGAGGAAATGAAAACCATAGATCATGTAAACAACAAAAGCAAGCAACAACATTCCGAACCAGTTTGAGTCCACCAACCTGAATCACCGAGAAGCCTGAGTAGGCCCATAGACTCGGTCTCAGTTCATTATATAGTGGGACAAATCAGCGTGGAGCTCAGACACGAAGTTTGTAGCCACCAGACTGGTCTCACAACTTCAGTGCCATGCAGAGAGGGGTGAACACATAGCGGAAGAGCCCTACCATAGCGATAGGCCCCATGCCAAGATGTCGCCGCCGAGCCCGAAGCCATTGTCGACCTTTCCAGTTTGGCTTGGCACTGATCCAACCTCGCTCTGTTTAGGTGGACAGGCACCAAATCTCTTCCACCTCGAATCCTCTTCGAATCGCTCACTCCAACTCCATCTGAGGCTGTCGCCCTCACCGACGACTTCGACACCGCCTTCCCCACATTGCGCTCCGATTGTGCAACACACCAGCACGGCTCATCCCTCGAGCCAGCTTTGCCTTTGCTCACCTCTTCATTGTCTGCGGTGATAGTTTACCACAATGTACCTCAGAAACAGTGTTATTAATACCCTTCTTACTCGAACTCCTTACCATTTGAACAGCCAAAAAGCTGACACCCAACTTCAGTAGCGCCATCTTGAACTGGAAGTTTTAAGGTAGGCATATATAGAGAAAGATGCCGGAAACAGGCCAGCAATATCATAGGGGATACGACCCCCCCCGCTCATGGGCTGTTTATCTCATTCCCATTAGGGAGGAGGCTATGTCGCTTCCTCCCGAGCACCACCAGGCTGAAAACAGATACTCCCCACAAGTATCAGAATCACTGGCATACGTTGTGAAATTTATTGATTTGCTGCAGCAGCACATTGTGGTACACAACAACTAAATTTTTACGTTTCAATAAGAAGTATATAGAAAAATAAATTATATAAGTAGTGCAAAAAAAGAGGGAAAAAATACCGAAGAATTGTTCATGGGTTCACTGTTTCTTCAGAAATTGAGTGTGTGCCTTCAGGCTCTTGTAGCTCCTCATTGATGATAGCATTAGACGAGGGCATGGCTTGGTTGATGAGGGTCCTTATTGATGGATGCTGCCTTCCTGAGGCATCATCTTTTGAAAGTGTCCTGGATGCTGGAGGGCCTAGTGCCCATGATGGAGCTGGCTGAGTGACGAGCAGTAAGGCTGGTCAATACCTCCACACACTACCCCATCCCACCACATTCATCACCACCACTATCTTATCATTTCCTGTCAGAGTCACATTATACTCCTATACTGGGCATCACTTTATGTCCATATAAGCTATACTATATCTAAGCTATCTTACTGTATGTATTTGCATTTTTTGTATTATTGTGTGCTTTATCTTAGTAATTTTTTTCATATACTGCATCAGATCTGGAGTAACAATTATTTTGTTCTCCTTTACACTTGTCGACTGGAAATGCCTTTAAAGAATCTCTAAACTTGAATCTTGAATGGTGAAAGGAAATTGCAAAGGTTGATCGGGAGAGACTGTTGCAGCTAAAGGAACATCTTGTAATTGTGAGACTTAAAAGTGTGATAGGGTAGCTACAGAGCCAGCATGCTCCTGTTTGAGTGAAGAGCAAGGCGGACAGGATTCAGGAGCCCTAATTGATGAGGAATTTTGAGGGTCTGGTCAAGGAAAAAGAGGCATAAATTAAGTGGCCACATTATTACGTACCTTCTGTACCTCATAAAGTGGCCAGTAAGTGTCTGGGGCCTTCTGCTGATGTAGTCCTTTCACTCCAAGGTTCAAGGTACTGTGCACTTAGAGATGCCCTTCTGCACACCACTGTTGTAACACATAGTTATTTGAGTTACTATTGCTTCTAGTCAGCTTGAAACAATCTGGCCATTCTCTTCTAACCTCTATCATTATCAAGGCATTTTCACCCACAGAACTGTCACACGTTGGTTGTTTTTTTTCACACCATGTTGAGCATGGAAATTCCAACAGATCTACGGAACTTCTGAGATACTCAAGCCACCCCGTGTAAAACAATCAAGGTCGTTTAGATCACTTTTCATCCCAATTCTGAAGTTTGGTCTGAGCAACAACTGACCCTCTTGACCATGTCTGCATGCTCTTATGTTTGGCTGATTAGATACTTGCATTAATAAGCAGACGCAATAAAGTGGCCACTGGGTGTATATTAGGTATAGGCAGCTGGGATCAGGTGAACCTCTTGCGGAGGAGAAGGAAGTCTAGTGTAGCTTTCTCTGTGTTGTTTTTTTATTATGTAGTTCAGTCTAGTTTTTGTATTGTGTCATGTAACACCATGGCCCTGAAAAACATTGTCTCATTTTTACTATGTACTGTACCAGTAGTTATGGTCAAAATGACAATAAAAGTGACTTGACTTGACTTCAATGAAGGAGGATACTTAAGAAAAAAAAGAGGACTTTGATATCTTTAGCAGAAAAGGTACAGGTGTCTTCCCCACCCACCTTTACAATCCTCTTTGTAATGCGAAAACAGGTTACTATTGTTGGTCTTTTGTAAAAGCGAAGCGGTGTAAAGTGAACATTCGTAAAGCGGGGGACACCTGTACAGGGGAGGACATGTATCTAAGATGAGAGAGGGCAATTTCAAACGAGATGAGTGGGGGAAGTTTTTTTACACAAAGGGAGATGGGTGCCTGGAATGATATACCTGGGGTGGTGGTAGAGGCTGAAACATTACAGACTTTTAAGAGCTGTTTTGATAGGCTCATGGATGTGAAGAAAGTGGAAGGATATGGACATTGCGTAAGCAGAAAAGATTGGATTAGTTGGCATTTGCTTCTTAATTTATTTGGTTTGTCACAGCATTGTGGGCCAACGGTTTGTTCCTATCCTGTTCTAGAATCCTTAGAATTTCAGTAAGTTTATTAAGAGCAAAAGAGTGACTAAGGATCTATTAAGGACCAGGCTAGAGAGAAGGACGTCATGAGGTTCTGGAGGTACAATCTACGGAAGGATATTTCAAAAGTGAAAAAGATAACTCTGATTGAAGTTACGGATGGAATTGCATGCATCAGGGTTTGCTGGGTATTACTTTCTACAAGGCAGAGACGAAAGCCTGCAGTGCCAACGTGAGAAACAAGAAGGTACGGTCAAGTGCTTACACAGTAGCTTTCAGGTGGATTGAACAATATTTAGTGACTCATCTTCAAATCTGACTATGCCACAGTTGTAACTGCCTTCATCAAGACCTTGCGGATGAGTGTGTGTCTTAGAGAACATACCAGGCTTACCCAACCCAAAAACCATGGATGAACGAGGAGAAGAGTCATAGTCTGCTCAGGGCTATATCTGCGGCATTCTCGATCCATAACTGGTGAAGCAGGTTTGACATAAGGACGGCTATTTTAAGAGCAAGAAAACAATTCTGATTGAAGTTAGCGACAGATCAGATGCACATCATCTCGGGCTGGGTTTGCACACCATTAAGGCAAAACCTGTGATGCCTCCATTCCAGATGAGCTCAATGCCTTTTATGCGGAATAAAGCAGGACCTGTGTGAATCCCTGCAGCATCTGATGACCCTGAGATCTCTGACCCGGAGGCCGATGTCAGAACACATTTCAACTGGGTGAACACTCGCAATGCATTGGACCTTGATGGTCAACCTGGTACAGCATTTAAACTGGAAACCTGTGCCAACAAACTGGCAGGAGAGTCCAAGGATATCTTCAATCTCACACTGCTGAACTCAAAGTTTCCCACCTGCTTCCAAAGGGTGGCAATCATACCACAATAATAATAACAAGACAGTGGCATAGGCAATAAACTGAGAAATAGCTGAGACATGTAAGAATGGAACAGCAGTTATCCTGGGAGACGTAAACTTGCACATGAATTGGGTGGATCGGGCTGGTTGAGGCAGTCTTGAGGAAGACTTTGTAGAATGCATACGTGACAGCTTTCTTGAACAGCATGTTACTGAACCTACAAGGGAACTGGTTGAATCTTGGATCTGGTCCTGTGTAATGAGACAGGTAAAATTGTAGTTAGGGATCCTCTTGGAAAGAGTGATCACAGTACGACTGAGTTTCTCATACAAATGGAGGGTGCAATATTTCAATCTAAAGCCAGTGTATTATCCCAAAACAAGGGAGACTACAATGGGATGAGATAGGAGTTGGACAGGGTAGATTGGGAACATAGGCTATATGATCGGACAGTTGAGGAACAGTGGAAGACTTACAAGAGATTTTTCATGGTGTTCAACAAAAGTATATTCCAGTTAAAAGCAAGGACAGTTTGGGTGGTGAGAGCCAGTTATGGATAACTAAAGAAATAAAGAAAGGTATCAAACTAAAGGCTCGTGTGTACAATGTTGCCAAGAGTAGCGGGAAACCTGAAGACTAGGAAAACTTTAAAAATCAACAAAGAACCATTAAGTGAGCAATAAAGAAAGGGAAGATAGATTATGAAAATAAACTAGCATAAAATATAAAAACACATAGTAAAAGTTTTTATAATTATATAAAGCAGAAAAGGATAGCCTATGTGAATGTAGGTCCCTTGGAGGACAAGAAGGGGGAATTGATGTTGGGTAATGAGGAAATGGCCAAGGCTTTGTTTGACTATCCTGTGACAGTTTTGATGGTGGAGAACATGTCTAACATGCTGAAGAGAGATGATATGGATGCAATGGGAGGTGAGGACCTCGATACAATAACTATCACTAAAATTTGCTGAAAAAACTTGTGGGCCTAAAGGTAAACAAGTCCCCTGTTCCTGATGGAATATATCCCAGGGTACTGAAAGAAATGGCTGATGTTATACTAGGGGCTTTGGTGATAATTTACCAAAATTCTCTGGACTCTGGGTAGGACCCAATGGTTTTGAAGAAGGATTCTTCAGAAAGGGGAACTTGAAGGAACACTCACCAGTCCTCTTCAAGGAATCAGCAGTGAAAAGGATGGGCAGTTTCAAGTTCCTGATTGTCAAATCTCTGAGGATCTGTCCTGGGTCATACATATTGATGCAATTTTAAAGGAGGCACAACAGTGGCTATATTTCATTAGGAGTTTGAGGTGACATGCTATGCCATCAAAGACTCTCACAATTTCTACATGTGTACCGTGCAGTGCATTCTAATTGGTTGCACCAGCATCTGGTATTGAGGGGCCAATGCTCAGCTTGCTCCATCACGAGGACGATCTTCCCCATCACCCAGGACACCGTCAAAGGCGATGCCTCAAGAAGGCGGCATCCATCATTAAGGACCCCCATCACCCAGGACTTGACCTTTTCTCATTGCTACCATCGAGGAGACACAGGAGCGCGAAGACACACACTCAGTGTTTCAGAAACAGCTTCTTCCTTTCCACCGCCAGATTTCTGAATAGACAATAAGCCCATTAACACTACCTCTCTTTTTGCACTATTTACAGAATTTAATTTGTAATTCTATATTTCTTATTGTAATTTATAGTTCTTTTATTATTTTGTATTGCAATGTACTGCTGCTGGAAAACAAGACATTTCATGACATAAGTTGGCGCTGTGAAACTGGATTTCTGCACTGTGGTGGAATAGCAAATGTAACAGGGTGAGCTCTAGCTTCAGTGTTCCTAATCATAACTAAAACTTCAGTGTATAGCAAACTCATAGTCAGATGAGTAGTTGAGGTGGCTGAGAAAGATAAGAGTAATGAGAAACACATTGGAAATCACAACTTTATATAGTCTCTCATTTCTGTGAAAATGAAAGAGTGTGTGGAAATTTTTAGACATTAACGCTGTACTTTCAGTATGACTGCACATTATATGCTGCAGGGTTAATCTTATTGGCCAACCCAAACCACTTCCCACGAGTCACAGTCTCTGGGCAGAGGATCGAGTTTGCAGAAAACAAGTCTGCTCTGCCGTTCTATCATGGTTGATTTATTTTCCCCCTCATCTCCTTTCTCCTTGTGACCTTTGATGCTCTCACGAATCAAGAACCTATCACCTTTAAATATACCCAACAGCTGTCCTTGGCAATGAATTCCACAGATTCACCATCCTGTGGCTAAAGAAATTCCTCCTCACCTCTGTTTCAAATGAACATCCTTCTATTCTGAGGCTGTTGACCTCTGGTCCTAGACTCACCCACTATAGGAGGCATCTTTTCCACATCCACTTTGTCTAGGCCTTTCAATATTAATAGATATTAATATCAATGAGATCCCTCCTCATTCTGCTGAAATCAAGTGTGTAAAGGCCTAGAATTATTTTTGTGAGCCTTCTCTGGACTCCCTACAAGCCAGCACATTTTTTCAGAGAGATAAGGGGCTCACAAAACTCCAGGTGAGCCTGAAAAATACCTTCCAAAGCCCGGGCATAACTTTCCCCTATCCTGCACATTTTCCTTGACTGACCCCGTGGACACATATACCCCATTCAGAACACACACACTCTCTCTTTAATTCCTCCACTCACTCAAACTCATTAATCCCCAATCTGCCATCAAACTTTACAACTCCTCCCTCGGAGTGTCAGACACCCTGAGCCAATAGGCTGGTCCTGGACTTATTTCCACTTGGCATGATTAACTTATTATTATTTAATTATTTATGGTTTTATATTGCTATATTTCTACACTATTCTTGGTTGGCGCGGCTGTAACAAAACCCAATTTCCCTCGGGATCAATAAAGTATGTCTGTCTGTCTGTCTGTCATTCATAATCTCCATTATCATGGGCATTCAGTCCACAATAACCTGCTCATTGACGTCCGGATGGAGATTCACAGCTTCATCAATCATACAGCATGGAATCAAGTTCCTCAGCCAAACTTGACCATACTGATTGTATTTCCCTATGCTCTCATCCCATCCGTCTGTGTTGATTCACAGCCCTTGAAAATTTCTCTCATTTGTACTTAACTGTAGAGGTGGTGATCAATTTAAACTCACCTGGCAGAAGGCAAAGGCAAACCATTGCTGTAACCTGCCAAGTACATGTTTCCCCAATATGTCAGAGCGGCGTGGAGGGAAATCGTCCGCCAACTGGAAATTCCAGATGCGACCTAACGACGATGATGATGTAGCTAATATACCTGCCTCAGACAGTTCATTCCTAATAGACACCACTCTTTGCATGAAGAAGCTGTTTTTAGCATCCCTTCCCTAGGAAAAAAGAGCCTCAAACCTCCCCGGATACTCAATTACCTCACTTGCAGACCCCAGTCAGTACAGATTGGCAGAACATCTCCTCCATAATCTCCATCAGCACAAGTGCACCACAAGGCTGTGTGCTCAGCCCCCTGCTCTACTCATTTTACACCCTGACTGTGAGGCCAAACACAGTTCCAACGCCATAGGAGAGAGATGGAGTGTGCCACAACAGCAACGTCTTACTCAATGTCAGCAAGTCCAAGGAGCTGATTATTGACTGTAGGAGACTGCTGGCTGAAGGGTAATAACTGTCCCTGAACCTGGTTGGGTGGGACCTAACTCCTTCCCGAATGCAGCAACAAGAATAGAGCATAGCCTCGATGGCGGGGGTTCTATATGATGGATGCTGCTTTCTTGTGGCAGTGTTCCTTGTAGATGTGGTGAATGGTGGAGAGGGCTTTTACTGTAATGGACTGGGCTGTATCCACTACTTTTTGTAGGCTTTTCTGCACTCATGTCCATCCCCAGTAATCTTCCAATGTCGTGCTCAGAAAAACATTCCCAGCCACTGCCTTAAAAACACTCAAACACTCTTTATCTATTGTGCCTTGAGGAAGGGAGAAAACCTTAGTTTTTAATCACAAAGCCCTTGTCTACATTCTTCAATGAGGAATCATACTTTCCATATCCATCATGTCAAGATGCCTCAGGGCCTTACATGTTCAAATCTAGTTTTCTCTCATTTTTAAGCTACAGCAACTGTAAACCTATCCTCCAAAGACAGCTCATCCATTGCAGGTTTCGGCTTAGCAAACCTTCCTTGAACTGTTCTCAACGTACTTCCACGCTTTCTTAAATAAGATTAAAACTGTGCACAACCAATAGTGTAAATATATTATTCATTTATTTTGTTTTTCATTCTGTATTTGCACAGTTTATTCATATTTTGCACATTGGTTACTTGTCCGTCTTTGTGTGTAGCTTTTCACTGATTCTTTTATGTTCTTTGTACCTAATCTGAATGAAACAAGAAAATAAATTGCAGGGTGATTTTGGTGACTTTGATAATAAATATACTTTGAACTTTGAAACCTCATAGTGGTTCAAATGTTATCTCGACCCTGCCTAGAAAATCTCCCTGTTTCTGTGTTCAGTTCCCCGAGCAGTAAAACATTTAATTAACTTTCCTAATCACGGATACTTTTGCGAGCCATTCACTGGGATACTGGAAACTTTTTGCAATTCACAGCTCTGGGATCTCTCCCCATATAGGAATCAAGTCCCTTTCTGTGTTTCCCACCAGTATTGGTAATTGTTCACTCAGACAATCTGCACCGCAATTTTCTCGGTTCTAATTCACAACTTACATTTTGACTTACCGGTAGTTTTGTTTCATCTAGGTTAGCCACCACTTCTGCTGTGTCTGCACTGATTCCCATGGTATATCAAACTTTGCACTGAGCCAACTAGAAGAAAGACCATGCCCAGTCTCTGCCTCTCGTTAGTCACTGAGTCATGGTGTTAAACTGCATGGTATTAGGCCCTTTGGCCCAACTTGCCCATGCTGACCAAGGACCCCAACCCGTGCTGGTCCCATTTGCCTGCATTTAGCTGCTATCTCCATAAACCTTACTTATCTAAATGTAAATGTTCAAGTGACTTTTCAGCGTAGCATTTGTATCCCCCTCCTCACTTCCTCTCAAAGCTCATTCTCTAAACCCACCACCCTGTACTGTTAACACAAGTAATTCTGCATGTGCAAAGAAATCCAAAGTAATACAAACAAAATGCTGGAGAAACTCAGTAGGTCAGGCAGCATCAATGGAGATGAGTGAACCGTTGCTGTTTCAGGTCGAGACCCTTCTACAGGACTGGAAACAAAGGTGGGAGACACCAGAATAAGAAGGTGGGGGGAGGGAAAGAAGGGTGGCTAGAAGGTGATAGGTGAAGCCAGATGGGTAGGAAAGGCAAAGGGCTCGAGATGAAGGGATCTGATAGGAGAGAGGACTGGATCATAGGAGAATGGGAAGGAGGGGGCACCAGTGGGAGGTGATAGACAAGTGAGAAGAGGTAAGAAGCCAACATGGGGTATAGAAAAAGAGGGGAGGGTGAGGAATTTTTTTTTATTCCATCAGATTGGAGGCTACCCAGACAGATCATAAGGTGTTGCTCCTCCACCCTGGGGGTGGCCCCATTGTGGCACAAGGAGAGGTCATGCACCGACAGGTCAGAATGGGAATGGGAATTAAAATGTTGGACCACCTGGGAGTTATGCTTTTTTATGGATGGAGTGATGGTGATTGATGGTACACCTTCCCCTCCCTCACCCGCCCCCCCCCCCCCCCAAGTTATGACGGATTTCACCAATAGAGAGGAACACCAGATACCCCAGCAGATTCACAGGTGAAAAGTTGCCTCATTTGGGAGCACTATTTGGGGCCCTGACTGGAGGTGAATAGGCACTTCAGCCACTTGCAAGGATAAGTGCCGAGAGGGATGAACGGATAAGGAAATCATGGAGGAAGCGATTCCTGTGGAAAGCAGAAAGTGAGAGGGTGATAAAGATGTGTTTAGTGGTAGGATCCCTTTGGAGATGGCAGAGGTTGCAGAGAACGATGTGTTGGATCCAGAGTCTCATGTGGTAGTAGGTGAGGACACGGGCAACTTTATCACTGTTAAGTCGATGAGAAGATGGAGTGAGGGCAGTTGACATTCAAGTTATTTCCTCTTCCTCCCCCACCACCAAAATATCACCTCCTACACTATGAGCTGTTTTTTCAGTGATGTGTCAGAGGGCAATTTTAACAGAAGGACAACAGATGGCACAAATATGAAATTAGAAAGGAAAAATATTTAGCAGGGTGGGTAATATTTCTGAAAGAGAAACAGAATGTTTCAGAGTGGAGAGCTTTGGTCAGAACAGTGACGAAGTTAATGTTGAAGTTGTAGAGAAGGTGGGGAAGGGGTGGATAGGATAAAAGGAACACTGCTGATAAGGTGGGGTTGAGGTGATAAGCTTAATGTTGTACCTTATTCAAGCAATGGAAGCAAATGCCTCAAAGCCATCCTCTCAATCGTGGGCTAATAAATATTGGAACTTTCAGCAGTGTCCACGTCCCAAAAAGTTAATAAATACAAATAAAATCCGGTTCAGGTGCACTCGATCGGAGTGAACAGATGGGTTAATGTATGAGAAGTGTTTGATGGCTCTCCACTTACTGGAGTTTAGAAGATTGAGGAGGGTGAATCTCATTGAAGCTTATCGAATATTGAAAAGCCTAGCTAGAGTGGACATGGAGAGTATGTTTCCTGTTGTGGGGAAGTCAGGAGAAGAAGGCATAGCCTCATAATAAAAGGACGTCCCTTTGCAGCAGAGATGAGGAGTATTTTTTTTAGCCAATGGGTAGTGAATCTGTGAAATTCATTGCTACAGATGGTTGTGGAAGTCAAGTTATTGGGTACATTTAAAGTGGTGGTTGATAGTTTATTGATTTTTAAGGGCATCAAAGTTATGGGGAGAAGGCAGATCAATGGGGTTGAGAGGGATAATATATCAGCCATGATGGAGCATGTACGATGAGCCAAATAGCCTAATTTTGCTCCTATGTCTTATGATGTTGCAGTTTTATGGTTATTAAAACAATTCTGCTTGGGGAAACGGAGCAGCATATCAGTCTTTATATATAACATTAGACTGAAGGAGCTATCTTTTTTTCTTTATGTTAGCTGTGGAAATATCCGTAGTGTCATATCAATGCGGTGTGAGACACAAAGTTCAAGCGATCGTGTGATGATGTGTGACGACGTGTGGCTTTAAGCTCTAACTCCCGATGTGCTTGCATGTACACATTGTTGTCAGAACCGCAAAGAAAAACAGCAAACCTCAACTTTGCAGTAGGGCTCACACCTTTAGTTCACACAAGCTGCTGGAGGAACTCAGTAGGTCAGGCAGCATCAATGGAAATGAGTGAACAGTTGCTGTTTCAGGTCGAGACCCTTCTACAGGAATGGAAAGGAAGGCAGAAGAAATCAGAATTGAATTGAATTGAATTGACTTTATTACTTACATCCTTCATATACTTGAGGAGTAAAAATCTTTACATTATGTCTCCATCTAAATGTGCAATTTATAGTAATTTAGAATAATTATTATGTACAACAGGAAAGTCAATAAAACCATAGAACCATAGTACCATAGAACATTACAGCACAGAAACAGGCCTTTTGGCCCTTCTTGGCTGTGCCGAGCCATTTTTCTGCCTAGTTCCACTGACCAGCACTTGGCCCATATCCCTCCATACACCTCTCATCCATGTACCTGTCCAAGTTTTTCTTAAATGTTAAAAGTGAGCCCGCATTTACCACTTCATCTGGCAGCTCATTCCACACACCCACCGTCTCTGTGTGAAATGTTCCCTTTAAACTTTTCCCCTTCACCCTTAACTTTTTCTCCCCTAGCCTCAGTGGAAAAAGCCTGCTTGCATTCACTCTATCTATACCCGTCATAATTTTATATACCTCTATCAAATCTCCCCTCATTCTTCTACGCTCCAGGGAATAAAGTCCTAACCTATTCAACCTTTATCTGTAACTCAGTTTCTCAAGTCCCGGCCACATCTTTGTAAACCTTCTCTGCACTCTTTCAACCTTAATAATATCCTTCCTGTACTTTTGTAATTCTTTGACCAAAACTGCACACAATTGTAGACCACAGAAGCACAGCTGTGTCAGCATGAATTAAGCAGTCTTTTGGCCTGGTGGAAGAAGCTGTCCTGGAGCTTGTTGATCCTGGCTTTTATGCTGTGGTACTGTTTCTTGGACAGTAGCAGCCTGAACAGTTTGTGGTTGGGGTGACTCGGGGCCTCAAAGATCCTTCAGGCCCTTTTTACACACGTCTCTGTAAACGTCCTAAATAGACTCATTAGGTTCTCGAATGGTCCCAGAGGAATCAAAAATTGCACATGTCACTCTGCTTTTTAAGAAAGTAGAGCAGCAGAAGAAAGGAATTTATACATCAGTTAGACTGACTTTAGTGTTTTAGAAGATGTTGTTATCTTTTAGAAAGGATGAGGTTTTGGGGTACTTGGAAGTGGATGATAAAGTAGGCCAAAGTCAGCAAGGTTTCTTTCAGGGGAGATCTTGCCTGACAAATCTTTTGGAATTCTTTGAGGAAATAACTGGCAGGATAGATAAAGGAGAGTCAATGGATGTTGTTTATTTGGATTTTCAGTAGGCCTTTGGCAATGTGCTACAGATGAGGCTGCTCAACAAGATAATATAGTGTCACAATTATTTAACCTCTTTTCTGGCACACAGGTGTAAAGGAGAATGAAATAATTGTTACTCTGGGTCTGATGCAGCACAAAAAAAACCCCATAGGTTAAAGAACATAATAATAATAAAAACACAATAGATTTAAATACTTAAGACACATAGCTTATATACATAGATTGATTTTATGTCCATAAAGTGATGCTAGGCACAGACTGCCTGTACATACGGTAACTGACAGGAAATGATAAAATGGTGGTGGTTGGGGTTGTGGAAGGGTGGTCAAGTGGATGCAGCTGTTGATCAATTTTACTGCTTGGGAAAAGTAACAGTTTTTGAGTCTGCAGTTCTGGCACGGATGCTAAGTAGCCTCCTCTCTGATGGCGGTGGGACCAACAATCCAGAGGTAGGATGGGTGAGATCATTCATGGTGTTGGTGACCCTTTTCCAGCACTGTTCTGTATATGTGTCCTTGATGCTGGGAAGGTTGGTGCCGGTGATGAATCAAGCAATTTTGTCAACCCGTTTTAGAGCCTTTCCTTCTGCCACATTGCAGTTTCCACAGTACGCAGTGATGAAGCTCGTTAGGTGCTCTCTACTGCACATTTGTAGAATGACGTGAGTATACATATGCATAGTGCAGCTCTCTTCAGCCTCCTCTGAAAGTAGATCGGTGAGCTATCCTGATGGTGGGGAATGTGTTCTGGGTCCACTAGAGTTTGTTCAGGATGTGTACTCCCAGATATTACATGCCAGGACAGAAACTAGCATGGATAGAAGATTGGCTGACTGGCATGAGACAAAGAATGGGAATAAATGGGGCCTTTTCTGGTTGGCTCCCTAAGATTGTTGGTTCGCCATAGGGCTCAGTGTTGTGACCACAGCTTTTCACCTTATATGTCAATGATTTGGATGATGGAATTGATGGTATTGTGGCTAATTTTGCAGATGATACAAAGGTAGGTAGAAGTCAGTCTTGAGCAAGTAAAAAGTTTGTAGAAGGACATAGCGTGTGCAAGCAATGAACTGATGGATGGAATATAGTGTAGGGAAGTGTAGGGTCATGCACTCAGGTAGAAAGAATAAAAGCATAGACTACTTACTAAATGGGAGGACATTCAGAAATTAGAGGTGTAGAGTGACTTCAGGTTAACTTGCTAACTGAGTTGGTGGAAACGAAAGCAGACGCAATGTTAGCATACATTTTGAGAGGACTAGAATATAAAAGGAAGGATGTAATGCTGAGGCTGCATAAGGCATTGGTAAACCACATTTGGAGTATTGTGAGCAGTTCTGTGCCAATTTCCTAAGAAATGATTGTTCTGACTTTGAAGAAGGTCCAGAGGAGATTCATGAGAATGATTCCAAAAATGATAGGAAATGAAATACAAGGGGATCCCTTTAGAACAGAGATGAGGAGGAATTTCTTTAGCCAGAGGATGGTGAATCTGTGAATTTCATTGTCATAGACAGCTGTGGAAGCCAAGCCATTGGGCATATTTAGACAAGACTATAAGACATATGAGCAGAATTAGGCCATCTAGCCCATTGAGTCTACTCCACCATTCAATCATGACATTTCCTTTTTTTCTATCTCCTCCTCAACCCCATTTCCCAGCCTTCTCCCGTAACCTTTTTATGCCATGTCCAATCAAGAACCTATCAATCTTTGTTTTAAATACACCCAATGACCTGGCCAAAACAGCTGCATGTGGCAACAAATTCCACAAACTCACCACCCTTTGGATAAAGAAATTTCTTCGCATCTCTGTTTTGAAAGGGTGCCCCTCTATCCTGATGCTGTGCCCTCTTGTCCTAGACACTCCCAACATGGGAAACATCTTTTCCACATCTACTCTGTCTCGGCCTTTCAACATTTAAAATGTTTCAATGAGAGCTCCTCTCATCCTTCTGAATTCCAGTGAGTACAGACCCAGAGCCATCAAACGTTCCTCGTATGATAACCCTTTCATTCCTGGAAGGTTTAAAGCAGAGATTGATAGGTTCTTGATTAGTAAGAGTGTTGAAGGTTAAGGGGAGATGGCAGGAGAATTGGGTTGCGGAGAATAATAAATCAGCCCTGATGGAATGGTGGAGTAGACTTGGTGGGCTGAATGGTTCCTCTGCCTTATGGTCCTATGGAGAGGGTCACAAGGGACTGTAGCCATTGAAATAGGGAGCAAAACATAGCCTGCTGGAGGAACTCAGTGGAAGGACAACACGTGTGGTAGGAATGAAATTGTGAATGTTTTTCTTTGAAACCCCACTCTCTGAGTTCCTCAACAGATCGTCAACCTTGGCGGAGCTGTGGAGTCAGGGCATGCAGTTAAATTTGCAATTTAATTATTGTCACATCTCTGTCTGAAATACCTTGAAAAACTTTTGATTTGCATATCATTTAGATTGAGTGGATAGCCAAAGACCTTCCCACGGTGGAAAGCGCATTGCAGGGAGCATGATTTTAAGATGATTGGAGAAAAATATTGGGGGGTGGGGGCGGGTGATTATCGGGGCAAGTTATTTACACATGGAGTGGTGAGTGATGGAACATGGAATACATCTACCTGTCCCACCACCATGGATGGTGGTATAGACAGATACATTGCAGAAGCTCTTAGCTAGGCATGTGGATGATGGGAAACCGAATGGCTTTGTAGGAGGGAAGGGTTAAATTGACCTTAGAATAGGTTTACTCCTTGCAGCGATCGAGGATGAGAGGTGACCTGATAGAGGTGTATAAGATGATGAGAGGCATTGGTTGTGGGGATAGTCAGAGGCTTTTTCCCAGGATTGAAATGGCTAACATGTTAGGGCACAGTTTTTAGGTGCTGGGAAGTAAGTACAGAGAAGATGTCAGCAGTAAGTTTTTTACACAGAGAGTGGTGAGTGCGTGGAATGTGCTGCCGGCAATGGTGGTGGAGGCGGATACGATAGCGTCTTTGAGGAGACTCCTGGACAAGTACATGGAGCTTAGAAAAATAGAGGGCTATGGGTAACCCTAGGTAATTTCTGAAATAAGTACATGTTCAGCACAGCATTTTGGGCCGAAGGGCCTGTATTGTGCTATAGGTTTTCTATGTTTCTTTTTATATTTCTATGTGGGTTAAAGGGTTGGCACAACATCATGGGCTGAAGGGCCTGTACTGTGCTGCAATGTTCTATCACATCAGCATATCAAGGTAGTTAAAGGGGAAATCAATAACTGAATAGGAGATAATGCTGCAGTTATAGAGAAAGCACATTCAGGCAGATAGTAGAGTACAAGGCTACGATGAGGAAGATTTTGAGGTCAATAGTCCATCTTGGCATACGAGAGGCTTGTTCAGTAGTCTTATAACAATAGGGTAGAAGCTGTCCTTGAATTTTGTGGTTCATGATTTCGGTTTTAGAATCAGAATCAGAATACAGTTTACTACCAGTGACACATGTTGTGAAATTTGTTTTCTGATGGCAGTACAGTGCAATGCACATAGAACGCTAAAAGTTACATAGAGAAATATAAAAAGTAACGGTGGAAAAAGAGAGCAACGTAGTCAGGCAGTGTTCATGGATTCATGTCCCTATGGTGGGGACCGTGGTGGAGGGGAAGAAGCTGTTCCTAAAACATTGAGTGTGTATCTTCAGGCTCCCATATCTCCTCCCTGATAGTAGAAATCTTGGATAGAGCAGTTGCCATATCAAAGTTCAAATTTCTATTTTATTATCAAAGAGTGTACATGTCACTGTGAGATTCATTTTCTTGCAGGCATTCACAGTAGATACAAAGAAATACAATGAAAAACTAGACACAAAATCCCTGGGCACCTCCGACAAGGTGACTCGTGTGAGCAGCTCTGGTGGATACCATCAAACACTCCCGTTTCAGTCCACCATAGATTAGAACCACAACTACATCTAATGTCTGTACAGTCAGTAACATCATTTAAATGCATCGAGAAAATCTATCACTACTTAAAATCGATGGAACTTTAACGGACTCTAGTCATGATTCCCCTTTCTGATGGCGGAAAAGGTGATGCCGAGCGAGACTAATAGTTCGTTCAAAGAAGCGTGGCTTTCGACTCCCAGTACTGACTATCTTGCTGGCAAACGTACAGATACTGGTAAATAAAATTAAAGATCTCAGAACTAATATGTTGTATCAGAGGGACATTAGGGCCACTTGTGTCTTTTGTTTTAGGGAATCTTGGTAAACCCCTTCCATTCCAGATACAGCAATTAATGGGTTCACAATACACTGCCAGGATAGGACTGCTAATTCTTTCAAAGGCAAGGGAGGAGGAGTATGCTTCATGATAGACTCCTCGTGGTGTACAAATGTGGCAGTGCTGTCCCAGTCCTGTTCACCAGACCTGGAGCACTTCACAATCAAGTTTCATCCACGTTACCTGCTGCAGGAGTTGTCAATGATCATTTTTGTAGCGGTGTACTTTCCAACACAGGCCAGTGAAAAACAGGTTCTAAGCAAACTGAGCAATGTAATCAACAGGCATGTAACAGCACGTCCTGATGCCTTCCCAACATTTTGGGGAATTTTAACCAGGCCAGCTTGAAGCAGTTTCTAAATAATTGTTACCAACAAATCACTTGCAGTAACACACTGGGCCACTGTTACACCCAACATTACTGTGCTATCCCACGCCCACACTTTGGAAATTACGATCACCTGTCTGTACTTCTACTCCCTGAGGATAGACAGAGACTGAAGACTACTGCACCAGTAGTGGGGGCCAAGAAGGCATGGACAAGGAAGGTGCAGGAAGGCTTACAGGATTGCTTGAACCAGTGGACTGGATTGTATTTAGGAATTGATCTTTGAGTCTGAATGAGTACACCACAATGGTCACTGACTTCATTAAAACTTGTGTGGGTGAATGTGTGCCTACGAGAACTTACAATACATATCCAAATCAAAAGCCGTGGATGTATCAGGAGGGCTGGATTGTGGTCTGTTGAGGGCTAGAGTTGAGGCACTTAAGTCTGGTGACCCAGGTCTGTCACCAGTTATAACCTGCGATAGGCTATTTCAAGAGCTAAGAAACAATTCTGAAAGAGCTTGGAGGCAACATCCGATGCATGCCAGCTCTGCAAGACATTACTTCCTACAAAGCAAAACCCAGCATCATGAATGGCAGTGATGCTTGACTCCCATTACCTCATTGACTTTAAACTCGCTTTGAAAGGGAGAATAAAGCTACAGCTATGAGGATCCCTGCAGCTCCCGGAGATACTGTGACCCCTGTCTCGGAGGCCGACGTCAGGCTCCTTTCAAGATAGTGACCTGTTGCAGGGCTCCAGGCCCCAACAGAGTACCTGGTAAGGCTCTGTAAATCAGTGCCAACCAACTGGCGGGGAGTTCAAAGACATTTTCAATCTCCTGCTACTACAGTTGGAAGTTCCCATCTGCTTCAAAAGGGCAACAATTATACCAGTGCCAACGAAGAGAAATGTCATGTATTGCATTGTACTGCTGCCACAGAGTTAACAAATTTCAGGACATAAGCTGATGATATCAAACCTGATTCTGAAGAGCCGGGTGAGCTGACTTAATGACTATCATCCAGTAGTACTCACATCATCAATGTCAAAGTACTTTGAGAGGTTGTTTGTGGCTAGAATCAGCAAGGACCTGGACCTTCTGCAATTTGCCTATCGCCATAGTAGGTCCACGATAAATACAATCTCATTGGCTCTCCAAGTGCCCTTGAATCACCTGGACAATACGAATACCTATGATGGGATGCTGTTTATCGACTATAGCTCAGTGTCTAATATCATCATTCCCACAGTCCAGATCAAAAAGTTCCAGAACCTGGGTCTCTGTACCTCCCTCTGCAACTAGATCCTTGATTCCTAACTGGAATACCACAATCTGTGCAGATTTGAAATAACATCTTCACCTTGCTGTCAATCAACACTGGTACACCTCAGGGATGTGTGCTTAGCCTACTGCTCTTCTCTCTCTACATCCACAACTGTGTGGCTAGGCACAGCTCAAATGTCATCTATAAATTTGCTAATGATACAACCATTGTTGACAATCTCAGGTGGTGACAAGAGGGCATACAGAGCGAGATATACCAGCTAGTTGACTGGTCGTGGCTAGAATGTGATAGGTGAAGCCAGGTGGGAGGGAAAGCTTATGGGCTGAGGGGTAGGAATTTGATAGGAGAGGAGAGTGGACCATAAGAGAAAGAGAAGGAGAAGGGGACCCCGAGGGGGGTGAGGTAATAGGTAGGTGAGAAGAAGTAAGAGGCTAGAATGGGGAAAGAAGAAGAGGGGAGGGAGAGGGTTTTTATTTTATTGGAAGGCAAAATCAATGTTTATGCCATGAGGCTGGAGGCTACCCAGATTGAACGTAAGGTGTTGCTCTTCCACCCTGAGAGTCGCCTTATGATGGCACAAGGGGAGGCCATAGACTGACATATCAGAACGGGAAGAGGAATGGGAATTAAAATATTTGGCCACAGGGGAGTCCCCATCCGGGCCATGCCATCTTCTCACAGTTACCATTGGGCAGGAGTTAGGGTCAGGAATTGCTACTTCAGTTCTTGAGCCAACCTGTACATTCCTAATCACTACCTCAGCAGAGCGGCAAAATGAATCTGAATCTGTGTCTGAATCCCTGATCACTAGCACAGCTATGGCCACCTTGATCACTTTGAATTAAAATTGACTTGGGTACACTGTTTTTAATTGCGTTCTTTCTTGTTAAAAACGGTGTATAATTTATGTAAGCAACACATTTGGTATGTTATCAAAAGCCCTAGCAAATTTCTGTTGATTGATGACTGGTTGCATCATTCCCTTTTAGTATTTTTCTTTAATCAGGTTCTTTCAGGTTTCTTGCTTTGTGGCTGCCTGTAAGCAAACAAATGTCAAGGTTGCATAATTTATACACACTTTAATATTAAATGTACTCTGAATCTTGGATCTATTGGAGTCAAGACCTACGACAGTCAAGAATTTGTGACTTTAGTTTCCTGAGTGTAACAACCTACAGTATTCAAGTTTCAAAGTTCTAAACAGATTTATTGTCAGTGTACAAAAATATCACCATATACAACACTGAGCCTCATTTTCTTGCAGGCATACTCAATAATTCCATAATAGAATAATAATCACTAAGCAACACCAATTTGGGTGTTCAACCAGTGTGTATAAGTCAACAACCTGTCCAAATGCAAAAGAAAGAAACAGCAATAATTAATAAATAAACAATAAATGTTGAGAACATGAAATGAAGAGTCCTTGAAAGTGAATCCCAAGGTTGTGGGAGCAGTTCAAAATGGGAAGTGAAGTTGAGTAGCATTATCCTTCATGCTACGGAATTATACCCCAGATAAATACCGTAAGATAAAGGAGCAGGATGAGGGCATTTAGCCCATTGGGTCGGCCCCACCATTCAGTCATGGCTAATTTTTAGGGGTCATTGGTTGCGTAGTGGTCAGAGCAACACTATTACAGCTTGAAGCATCAGAGTTCAGGGTTCATTTCTGATGCTGTCTTAAAATTCTACTGTAGTTCTCTTCTTTTGCTGTAAATGCCTGCAAGAACATAGAATATTGAATGTTACAGTAAGTACAGGCCTTTCAGCCCACAATGTTGTGCCAGTCTTTTAAGTTACTCTAAGATCAATCTAATCCTTCCCTCCTCCACAGCCATCCATTTTTCTATCTTTCCATGTGCCAAGACATCGAATCTTGAGGTAGTATACACATACTATAACAATAAACTGACTTTGAATTTTGAATTATACATGGAAGAGAGCAATGGCTACACAGTAGTCAAGAATCTTCTTTCTTTCTTTCTTTCTTTCTTTCTTTATCAATCTTTTTATTGATTAAAAAATGTACATATATATATGAACAAGAGAATTATCTCCAATATCTATATCGATAACAATTCATATAAAAGGTAAAATAAACATTATCAAGATCACACATACTATTAATCTAATATTATATAGTAAAAAATAATATAATCGATTCTCCTCTTATTGTTCCATGAAAAGAAGACAAGAATCTTCTAAAGAGATTCTTGGGATCAAGGCATGGTTCAGGTGGTTCTGGACCTACAGAATTATACCCTGATTTAATTTGAAACTTGCAGTATTGAGGAACCTATGGAATTATCCTGTAAATGGTGTCAGGGCTGAGAATAGTAAGGAATGTATGAAATTACACTCCAGAGTGAGCCAGGGCCTGCAATGGTCAACGTTACAGCCGTGGCTACAGTGTCAAGGATTGGTAGAATTATACCCCAGAGAGTGCCAGGCTAATGTAGTTGAGGACCTTTAGAATTGCAGGGGTACATCCAGCAGTATGTGAGGAACTTTGCATGTGTGCATATACGAATCTGTCAGTGATACATAAAATCATACACAAGTTAGGGCTGGGTTTTACATTATGCAGAAGTCTGTGGAATTACATGCCTGAGCAAGTTAGGACCCAGTACTCAGAAATCCTTAGTGTTGGCACATGGCCAAGTGGTTAAGGCGTTCATCTAGTGATCTGAAGGTCACTAGTTCGAGCCTTGGCTCAGGCTGCGTGTGTATCCTTGAGCAAGGCACTTAACCACACATTGTTCTGCGATGACACCGGTGCCAAGCTGTATGGGTCCTAATGCCCTTCCCTTGGACAACATCAGTGGCGTGGAGAGGGGAGACTTGCAGCTTCGGCAGCTGCCGGTCTACCAAGACTAACTGGGGCCTACACACACACACACTCAGAAGCCCGTGGAATTATAGACCAGATGGAGTTTGATCCCACAAGATTTTGTAGAATTATATCTCTGATGCAGCCTGTGGCACAGGGATCAAATGAACATGGAAGTCAAAGTCATATGCAGAAGTAGTCGTAAAAGGAACTTTTACTTTGCCCCAAAAGTAACTTGGCTTGCAGAAGCACTGCAGACACTTAGCATTAGGCATGCACAGTATTATTTCATGAGATTGAAAAGATAAATTAAGCTAAAAAACAAGAGAAGATCTGAAGATACAGGAAACCAAGGTTACACACACAAAATGCTGGAGGAACTTAGCAGGCCAGGCAAGATCTGTGGAAAAGAGTGAACAGTTGATGATTGGGACCGATACCCTTCAACAGTCCTTGCTATTCCTGTTTTGCATTATTTGTTTGTGTTTTTATTTACTGTAACTTATAATTTTTATGCTTTGCACTCAACTGCTACAGCAAAATGACAAATTTCATGACATTTACCAATGATATTAAACTTGATTTTGATTCAATACATGTAAGTATATTCTTGATAAGGCTAGGTTCAAACTTGGTCACTGTTTGTGAATTTACGTATATTCCAGACAGAGCTCTGGTGAATTTAGAAAAACAGTCAGGAATTATGTGCCAAAGAGGAGGCAAGGTCTGCTGTATTTGTGAAATGAGACTCAAAGTGGAGCCAAGGCCTAGAAGAGTATAAATGGAATAATATCCCAGGAAATGCCAGCAGGTAAAAATTTGTGAAATTATGTTCTAAATTAATGGAAAGTCTATGTTTGGTCAAAGGTCTGTGGAATATGTACCTAAAATGGAACCTGGGCCTACAATCATCAGGAACAGGGCCTGGCTCGAAGTTCTAGGTTCAAAGTACATTTATTGTCAAAGTATGCATACTATATACAACCTTGAGATTCATCTCCTTACAGGCAGCCAGAAAACAAAGAAGATGGTCAAACACCCAATGTGCAGAAAAAAACAAACCATGTAAACAATAAAAGTAAGCAAGTAACAAAAATGAGTCCATATCCACAAAGCCGGTCACCACCAATCCAGGAGCTCGTTAGTTGCAGGCCACAGTCTCAGTTCATCGTAGAGATGAGTAAACCTTGTGAGGAGTGAACTGAACACCAACCCATTCCTCTCCTCTGACACCAGCACCCTAACCTTTTCAAACTGGCCCAGAGCTGAAATTGGCCAAACAATGGTCAATTCCTCACTCTCGGACCAAGGCCCTGCTGCTAAACAGGAATTTCCATGGTAATTATATTCCAAAGAGAGTTAGGGCCTGCAGTTTTCTGGGACCTCAGGAAATGTGCTCCACAAAGAGCAAAGCCTCCAGTTATTGGAATTTATAACACAGAGTGAGCCTGGATTCCCTGCAGACATCAATTGGTAGAATTATATCCCAGATTATATCCACGGTGCGAGCAGAATCATCTGTAGCTTAATGTGAAAAAGACTAAGGAGCTGGTGGTGGACCTGAGGAGGGCTAAGGCACCAGTGACCCCTGTTTCCATCCAAGGGGTCAGTGTGGACATGGTGGAGGATTACAAATACCTGGGGATACGAGTGGACAATAAACTGGACTGGTCAAAGAACACTGAGGCTGTCTACAAGAAGGGTCAGAGCTGTCTCTACTTCCTGAGGAGACTGAGGTCCTTTAACATCTGCCGGATGATGCTGAGGATGTTCTATGAGGCTGTGGTGGCCAGTGCTATCATGTTTGCTGTTGTGTGCTGGGGCATCAGGCTGAGGGTAGCAGACTCCAGCAGAATCAACAAATTCATTCGTAAGGCCAGTGATGTTGTGGGGGTGGAACTGGACTCTCTGACGGTGGTGTCTGAAAAGAGGATGCTGTCCAAGTTGCATGCCATCTTGGACAATGATTCCCATCCACTCCATTATGTACTGGTTGGGCACAGGAGTACATTCAGCCAGAGACTCATTCCACCGAGATGTAACACTGAGTGTCATAGTGTCATAACACTCATTCCTACCTGTGGCCATCAAACTTTACAACTCCTCCCTTGGAGTGTCAGACACCCTGAGACAATAGGCGGGCCCTGGATTTATTTTTTCCACTTGGCATGATTAACTTACTATTATTTAATTATTTATGGTTTTATATTGCTATATTTCTTCACTATTCTTGGTTGGTGCGGCTGTAACGAAACACAATTTCCCTCGGGATCAATAAAGTATGTCTGTCTGTCTATGTTGTAAGGGGCTTCAGTAATTGAACATCTGTGGAGTTATGCCTCAAATATGGTCTGGAACCTGCGGATGTATTCTCTACACCGAGCTAGAGCTTACAATGGTCAGGGATTTGTGGATCTACACCCTGGGTTATGCCAGGTCCATCAGTAGAGTTATAATAGAGGGAAGGAAGAGCTACAGTAGTTAGTGATCCGTGGAATATCACCCAGATAGAGCAAGGAACAGCAGTAGGAAAGGATCTGTCAAGTGTCACCCCACACTGAGCTACAGCCTACGGTAGTCTGGAGTCTGGGGTTATATCCCTAATAGAGATAACTTATCAGATCATACACGTACACTTGTTAGAGATCTTTAGTACTACACACAGGATAATCCTAGGACCAAGGTCAGGGATTTGTGTCTTTTCATCCTAGGGGGACTTTCAGAGCTTACAGTCATCAGTACCAGCAGAGATGGGTGATCTGTGGAGCTATATGCAAAAGATGCATCAGGGCCTACAGCCAACCAGGATCTGTGAAGTCATGTCCTAAAGCAAGGCAGGGCCTACAGTAATCAATACTCTGTGGAATGAAATCAGCTGCTCCTGGGGTAGAGAGCAGCCTGTTATTATACCCGAGGTGGTGTCACAGTTTAAAATACCACAGTGATCAATCTATGAAATCATACCTACAAAAAGACAGCCAGGAAAATGGGGAATTACTTTTATGACAGAGCCAGGCCTAAAGTAGTCAAGGATCTGTGGAATGATCCTGAAAAATCAGAAGAAGAATCAGAATCAGTTCTGATGAAGAGCGTCATCCTAAAACGCTAACGGTTTATTCCTCTCCATAGATGTTGCCTGACTTGTAGAGTTCCTCAGCATTTTATGCAGGTTGCTCAGTTTTTTTATCTGGGGCTTATGTCTGTTTTTTTGTTTTGTGGCAGCAATACGGTGCAAGACATAAATATATACGTCACCATAAAAACAAATAGATACATAATGCCTAAAAGGAATAGTGCGTTTGTGTTCATGGGCTGTTCAGAAGTCCAATGGCAAAGAGGAGGAATTTGTTCCTAAATCTTTGAATGTAGGTCTTCAGGCTCCTCTTCCTTCTCCCTGATGGCAGTAATGAGAAGGGGGCACGTCCTGGGTGGTGAGGGTCTTTAATGTGGATGCCCCCTTCTTGAGGCACTGCTTCTGTAAGATGTCCTTAATGGTGGTGGGGGGAGGTTTGTGCCTGTGATGGAGCTAGTTGAGTCTACAACCCTCTGCAGCCAGTAGTCACTGATCTGTGATTATAGTCCAGATATAGCTAAAGTTTGCAGTAGTGAGAGGTTTGAGCAATTCTAACCAATTTGAGGCAGGACCTATAGCTGATGGGCATACATAGAGCCACATCTGAGAAGGAGCAAGGACCCATGGTAGTCAGAGATCTGTGGAACTATTTTGCTGGGGCTTACAGAAGTCAAGGAATTGAATAAATATACTTGAGTTTGACACCATCTTCATCTCCTAGGGTTCAGTGAAATTATACCTCAAACAGAGGCTGCTCAGAGAATAAGTAGTTGAGGATTTGAGGAGTTCCATCTCATGTAGTACGTGGCCCAAAGTAGTCAAAAATATTTGGAAAGTTAGCCCCCACCCCCCGCCAAATACAGATAGACATGCAGCAATCATGGATATCTTCAATTTCCATGTCTATAAAAATTATTCACCCCCCCCCCCCCGGAAGTTTTCATGTTTTACTACATTGAATCACAGTGGATTTAATTTGACTTTTTTCACACTGATCAAAAGAAGAAGACTTTTTCATGTCAAAGTGGAAACAGATCTCTACAAAGTGATCTAGATTAATGACAAATATAAAACAGAAAATAATTGATTGCGTAAGTATTCACCCCCCTTCAATTCACCCACTAAATCATCACAGGTGCAGACAATTGGTTTAGTAAGTTACATCATTAGTTAAATGGGGATCACCTGTGTGCAGTCAAGGTGTTTCAATTGATTCCAGTAAAAATACACCTGTATCTGGAAGGGCCTACTGCAGGTGAGTCAGTATCCTTGAACAATACGTTACTGAGCCGACAAGGGGGCAAGCAGTCTTAGATTTGGTCCTGTGTAATGAGACAGGACTAATAAAAAAATGTCCTAGTAAAGGATCCCCTTGGAATGAGTGACCATAACATGGTCGAATTCCATATTCAATTAGAGGATGAGAGGGTTGGATCTCAAACAAGCATACTGAGCTTAAATAAAGGAGACTATGATGGTATGAGAGCAGAATTACTTAAGATGGATTGGGAAAATAGATTAAAGGGTAGATCGGTACTTGATCAGTGGTGTATATTTAAGGAGTTATTTTACAACTATCAAGAAAAATATATTCCACTGAAGAAAAAAGGGTGTAAAAGAAAAAATAGTTATCCGTGGCTAAGTAAAGAAATAAAGCAAAGTATACGACTAAAAAGAAAGTTATATAAGGTAGCTAAATCTAGTGGGAAGATTGAAGATCGAGAAGCTTTTAAAGATCAGCAGCAAATAACAAAAAGATTGATTAAGAAGGGGAAGATAGATTATGAAAGTAAATTGGCGAAAAACATAAAAGCAGATAGTAAGAGTTTTTATAGTTACATAAAAAGAAAAAGGGTGGCTAAAGTAAATGTTGGTCCCCTAGAAGATGAGACCAGGAAATTAATGGTAGGGGACATGGAGATGGTGGAAACGCTGAACAAATATTTTGTATCAGTTTTTACAGTAGAGGACACTCAAAATATCCCAACACTGGATAAACAGGGGGCTCTAGGGGGAGAGAAGCTAACTATGATTCAAATCACCAAGGAAATGGTACTTGATAAATTAATGGGACTGAAGGTGGATAAATCCCCTGGACCGGATGGCTTGCATCCTAGGGTCTTAAGGGAAGTGGCGGTCGGGATTGTGGATGCATTAGTGATCATTTTTCAAAACTCGCTGGACTCGGCAATGGTCCCGGCAGATTGGAAAAATGCTAATGTAACTCCTTTATTTAAAAAGGGCAATAGACAGAAGGCTGGGAATTATAGGCCAGTTAGCCTAACATCTGTGGTTGGCAAAATGTTGGAATCAATAATTAAGGAAACAGTAACAGGGCATTTGGATAAACATAGCTTAATAGGACAAAGTCAGCATGGCTTTACAAAAGGGAAGTCATGCTTGACAAATTTGTTGGAGTTCTTTGAGGACATAACATATAGGGTAGATAAAGGGGAACCAGTGGATGTGGTGTATTTGGACTTCCAAAAGGCATTTGACAAGGTGCCACACCAAAGATTATTATTTAAAGTAAAAAATCATGGGATTGGGGATAATATTCTGGCATGGGTGGAGGATTGGCTTTCTAACAGAAAACAGAGAGTTGGGATAAATGGTTTATTCTCAGACTGGCAGTTGGTGACTAGTGGTGTTCCGCAGGGGTCGGTGTTGGGACCCCAACTCTTTACAATCTATATTAATGATTTGGAGAAAGGGACTAAGTGCAACGTATCTAAGTTTGCTGATGACACAAAGATGGGAGGGAGTGTAATGAGTGCGGAGGACATTGAAACCCTGCAGGGGGACATGGATAGGCTGAGTGATTGGGCAGACATTTGGCAGATAAAATATAACACTGACAAGTGTGAGGTCTTGCACTTTGGCAGGAAAAATAATACAGCAAGTTATTATCTAAATGGAGAGAAACTGGAAAGTGCTTCTGTGCAAAGGGATCTGGGGGTCCTGGTGCAGGAAACACAAAAAGTTAGTATGCAAGTGCAGCAGGTGGTCAAGAAGGCCAATGGAATGCTGGCTTTTATTGCTTGGGGGATGGAGTATAAGAACAGGGAGGTCTTACTGCAGTTGTACCGGGTATTGGTGAGACCACACCTGGAGTACTGTGTACAGTTCTGGTGTCCATATTTAAGAAAGGACATACTGGCTCTCGAGGCAGTGCAGAGAAGGTTCACTAGGTTAATTCCGGGGATGGGTGGGTTGATGTATGATGTGAGGTTGAGTAGATTGGGACTCTACTCACTGGAGTTCCGAAGAATGAGAGGCGATCTTATTGAAACATATAAGATTGTGAAGGGGCTTGATCGGGTGGATGTGGGGAGAATGTTCCCAATGATGGGTGAAACTACGACTAGAGGGCATAATCTTAAAATAAGGGGATGCCATTCTAGGACTGAGATGCGGAGAAATTTCTTCACTCAGAGGGTAGTGGGGCTGTGGAATTTACTGCCCTAGAGAGCTGTGGAAGCTACTACACTCAATAAATTCAAAATGGAGATAGACATTTTCCTGGATAAAAATGGCATTAGGGGATACGGTGAGCGAGCAGGTAAGTGCACATGAGGCTAGGTTTAGATCAGCCATGTGATCTCCTGGACCAGTTTTCGATAGCCTGGATGGGTCAGAGAGGAATTTTCCAGATTTTTTCTCCTCAATTGGCAACTCAGTTTTTGTCCCCCCGGTGATCACATAGGTTTGGGCGGGATGAATAATAAAATAAAATGGGCGGCATGGTGCCCTGTTGGTTGGCACTGTTGCCTTGTGGGATTCGGTGAAAACTAGAGTTAAGATTGGATCAGCCATGATCTTGTTGAATGGCGGAGCAGGCTTGAGGGGCCGATTGGCCTACTCCTGCTCCTATCTCTTATGTTCTTATGTAAAACCTGTACCATGAAAAGAAAAGAGCACTCCAAGCCATTCCATGAAAAGGTTATTGAAAAGCACAAGTTAGGAGATGGATACAAGGAAATTTCCAAGTCACTGAATGTCCCTTGGAGAACAGTTCAGTAAATCATCAAGAAATGGAAAGAATATGGTATGAGTGTAAATCTGACTAGAGCAGGCTGTCCTTAAAAACTGAGTGACCGTGCAAGAAGGGCACTAGTGAGGGAGGCCACCAAGAGACCTATGACAAATCTGGAGTAGTTACAAGCTTCAGTGGCTGAGTTGAGAGAGACTGCATACAACAACTGCTGCCTGGATGCTTCACCAGTTGCAGCTTTATGGGAAAGTGGCAAAGAGAAAGCCACTGTTCATAGAAAGCTCTCTTGAATGTTTGGGTTAGAGTTTGCCAGAGGCATGTGGGAGGACTCTGAAGTCAGCTGGAAGAAAGTTCTATGATCTGATGAAACCAAAATTGAACTTTTTGGCCATCAGGCTAAATGCTACGTTTGGTATAAGCCAAACATTGCACATCATCAAAAACACACCAACCCTACTTGTAAGCATGCTGGTGGCTGCATTATGCTGAGGGGATGCTTCACTGCAGCAGGCGCTGGAAGGCTTGTGAAGGTCGAGGGTAAAATGAACACAGCAAAGTACAGGGAAATCCTAGAGGGAAACCTGAGGCAGTCTGCAAGAGAACTGTGACTAGGGAGAAAATTTCTTTTCCATCAAGACAATGACCCCAAGCATAAAGCCAAAGCTACACAGGAATGGCATAAAAATAACAAGGTTAATGTCCTGGGGTTGCAAAGTCAGAGTCCAGACGTCAACCTAATTAAAAATTTGACTCGACTTGAAAAGAGCTCTTCACTCATGATCCCCATGCAGTGTGACAGAGTTTGAGCAGTTTTGTAAAGAAGAATGGAGAAAAATTGCAGTGTCCAGATGTGCAAAGCTGATAGAGACCTATCCACACAGACTCAAGGCTGTCATTACTGTCAAAGTTGCTTCTATTAAATACTGACTTGAAGGGGGAAGAGTAATTATGCAAGCAATTATTCTGTGCTTAAAAATTGTAATAACTTTAAACCGATTTGTAGAAATTTTTTTCACTATGACATGAAAAAATCTTTTCTGTTGATCAGTGTCAAAAAAGCCAAATTAAATACATTGAGATTTGATTTTATATAACAATAAGACATAAAAACTTCTAAGGGAGTGAATACTTTTTAAAGGCACTATACATCATAATGAGGCCTTAGAGTAACTAGTGATCTGGGAAATTATTGCCCAGAAAATGTCAAGGGAATTGTAATCTATGAGGAGACAGTACCTGCTAAAAGTAAGTTCCTTTTATTTAATCATTTTCCAGGAAACAAGATTTACATATTTGTTACTGCCAACTCCTTTGTTAAGCAACAGGAAATTTTTTTTGAAATGCTTATTGGAGTTTTCCTTTCCAGATTGGGAAAAAATTGTCCAATGCGGATCACGAGAAAAAGAAACTCTGGAAGGTCCTAACTTTGTTCAAAAATAAATAGGCGCAAGGGAACTGCAACCAAAAGTAATTTATTGTTGGAAGTGAAAGATTATCTTTAACTTGCAAGCTTGTTTCACTTCATAAAAACAAGTCTAAAATTCCTGTTCGATTTCAGTACAAACTATAACTGCTTCTGCCATCAGGAATCAAGAGAAAATGTTAACTGGAGTTAGCAGTAGTCAGAGATTTGAACAATTATACCCTAATTTGAGACTGAACCTGTAATTGTGTAAATACATTGAGTCTGATGCCATCTTCAGCAATTAGGGATCTGTGAAATCATACTGTGGGAAGTTCTCAGAAAAGCTTTCACCTCCTTCATTTGGGCTTCCCACAGAACTAGACAGACAGACAGACATACATTATATGATCCCAAGAGAAATTGTGTTTCATTACAGTCGGACCAACCAAGAATAGTGTAGAAATATAGCAATATAAAATCATAAATAATTAAATAATAATAAGTTAATTATGCCAAGTGGAAAGAAGGGTGTCTGACACTCCGAGGGAGGAGTTGTAAAGTTTGATGGCCACAGGCAGGAATGACTTCCTATGACGCTCAGTGTTACATCTCGGTGGAATGAGTCTCTGGCTGAATGTACTCCTGTGCCTACCAAGTACATTATTGAGTGGATGGGAGACATTGTCCAAGATGGCATGCAACTGTCATGGGACATGACAGACAAACACTGTTGCAAACATTCAAAATCTGCAGGTGCTGGGAATCCAAAGCAACACACACAATGCTGGAGGAGCTCTGCAGACCAAACAGTACCTATGGAAAAGAGCAAACGGTTGATGTTTTGGGCCGAGACCCCTCATCGCCAGTACAGACAGGCAGTCAAAATATTTTGCCACAGCAAGATTCCCCAGCCTTATCGCTTGTTTTCAGAATGATAAAAGTCCCAGGCATATTTTTCTCTACTTGAACTTGAAGGCTATAGATCCAAATCACTAGGTGTACAATCACTGGTTACTTCACTAGGTACCCCCTTACCTAATAAAGTGGCTTTTGTGTGTTCAGCTGCTGTAGCCCATCCACTTCAAGGTTCGACATGTGTGTTCAGAGATGCTCTTCTGCACATCACTGTTATAATGTGTGGTTATTTGAGTTATTGTCACCTGCCTGTCAGCTTGATACAGCCTGGCCATTCTCCTCTGACGTCTCTCATTAATAGGGCACTTCTGCCCACACAACTACTGCTCGCTGGATGTTTCATATTGCACCATTCTCTGTAAATTCTTTAAAAAAAAAGGTATTTGTAATCCTCCACCATGTCCACACTGACCCCTTGGATAGAAACAGGGGTCACCGGTGCCTTAGCCCTCCTCAGGTCCACCACCAGCTCCTTAATCTTTTTCACATTAAGCTGCAGATGATTCTACATGTTTGGACTCAGCGGGTAGAGCTGTGTTCTGCTATTTAGCAGGTTTGTAGACAGGCAGTGTATGGGGTGCCCAGAGAGGGTAACACCTTGGGTGAAGGGGCTGGTCAGGTCCATTCCATGGCAGCTCACTCCCCTTTGGTCCCCACAGGACACTCAGCTCTCGCCTGTGGTTCCAAGTAACTGTTTACATGTGACGGGGCCACTCCCCAGTAAGCTGCCCTTACAGGTGGGCTAAACCAGTTGAGGGCAGTCAGTGAGTTAGGGGCTTGTTCGTACTTCTGGACTCAGACTTCTGAAGTGAAGGGAGTGGAACTGCCCAGGTACAATGGCTTTTTCACTTTAATAGCTGTCCTGCACAAGTTTCCTATCACAGCGGGACATGACAGACAAACACTGTTGCAAACATCCAATATCTGCAGGTGCTGGGAATCCAAAGCAACACACACAATGCTGGAGGAGCTCTGCAGACCAACCAGCACCTATGGAAAAGAGCAAATGGTTGATGTTTTGGGCCAGTACAGACAGGCAGCCAAAATATTTTGCCACAGCAAAATTCGACAGCCTTATCGCTTGTTTTCAGATTGATAAAAATCCCAGGCATATTTTTCTCTACTTGAACTTGAAGGCTGTATATTCACTGGTTACTTCACTAGGTACCCCCTTACCTAATAAAGTGGCCTTTGTGTGTTCAGCTGCTGTAGCCCATCCACTTCAAGGTTCGACACATGTGCTCAGAGATGCTCTGCTGCACATCAGTGTTATAATGTGTGGTTACTTGAGTTAATGTCACCTGTCTGTCAGCTTGATACAGCCTGGCCATTCTCCTCTGACGTCTCTCATTAATAGGGCACTTCTGCCCACACAACTACTGCTCGCTGGATGTTTCATATTGCACCATTCTCTGTAAATTCTTGAGCAGGGGTTCGCAGCCTGGGGTCCACAGTTAATTATAAGACTCCAGGGCATAAAAAGTGTGGGGAAGACTGCTGTAGAGACTGTTGTGCGTGGAATTCTCCGGTGCTGTGCCCCAGCCGTCCTGCACTCTTATCCTCATCGACTTCAGCCTCAATCAGAGAGAATCAATGGAGTTGATCATAAGGACTCCGGGCTGCACACTCCACATCGAACCTCACTGAACTCCCTCCGAGACAGGAAAGTACTAGATCACTCCATTGGCCCAAAACGCACCATCATAATCTAAATCACAGGTTCCAATCACATGCAGATTGGTAATATAATCATATTTGAAGGAAGAAGTAAATGAAGTGGTTTTGCGAACTGTCAGCAGGACATCGTTGTTGATCACGTTGTTTGCTGGTGCCATCTTGCCTAGGTATGTTGCTTAGTAGTACTGTTCAACTTGTTGCCTTGTGGCACAGTACGATTCAAGATGAGCCCAGGCATACATCAACATTAATGCAGTGAGCATATTCGGAGTGTACATTTGTGGTCTTCTGCTGTTGTAGTCCAAACAATTCAAGATTCGACATGTGGAACATTCAGAGATTCTCTTCTATGAACCACAGTTATAATGCATTTTTATTGGAGTTACTGTCACCTTCCTGTCAAGTTGAACCATTCTGGTCATTGACCTCTCTCACTAACAAGGCATTTTTGCCAGAAAACTGCCACTCACTGGATGATGTTTATATTTCTAGAACAAGAGGGCATGACTCAGGATTGAAGGACATCCTTTTAGAACTGAGATGCAGAGAAATTACTTTAGTCAGAGGGTGGTAAATCTGTGGAGTTTGTTGCCATGAGTGGCTGTGGAGGCAAGTCAATGGGCGTATTTAAGGCAGAGATAGATAGGTCCTTGATTAGCCAGGCCATCAAAGGGTATGGGGTGAAAGCAGGGGAGTGAGGATGACTGGAAGAATTGGATCAACTCATGATTGAATGGCAGAGCAGACTCAATGGGCCAAATGGCCTACTTCTGCTCTTATATCTTATGGTCTTATTTAGTAACATTTGCTGTGAATTTTAGGGGCAGCTGTGAGTGAAAATCCCATGAGATCAGCAGTTTCTGAAATACTCAAACCACATCTGGCACTGACAATCAGTCCATGGTCAAAGTCAGCTAAATCTCAGTTTCTCCCCATTCTGATATTTGATCTGAACAACAACTGAACCTTGACCATGCCTACAGGCTTTTATACCTTGAGTTGCTGCATCATGATTGGCTGATCAGATATTTACATTAATGGGCAGGTGTATGGGTGTACCCAGTAATGTGGACACTGAGTGGACAGATTGCTATTGAGCATAGCTCTCATCCACATGTGACCAATTGCCTGCCTTTGGCCTTCTTGCTTCTCAGCTGGAGTGGAAACCAAGCTTCTCTAGGGCACTTTTAGAGATGCTGAGACTTAACTTAATTAGAGTCTCTATTTTCACCTTGGCAGTAATTACTGGAAATGCAGGAAATGTTTGCAAATGGTTTACAAAAGGCATGAGAGGTGAGGAGAAATTGACTCTGATTTTCAAAACACCTCAGCTGTTCCAGAGTTCCTGATCCTTGTGTGTGAAATCTTGCCCTGTTTGATGTGACTCAATGTGACTCCCACCATGTATGAGTTTAATTTATGACACGTTTCGTCTTCCTGCCTGATTTTGCTGCTTTGAAATTCTTCTGATCTCCATTCTTGGCCAACGAAAGTAGAGTCCATCATCGAAGATCCCACCATCCAGGCAATGCAATCGTCTCACTGCTGCCATCGGGAAGGAGGTACAGTAGCATTAGATCCCACACCACCAGCTACACTCCAACCATCAGGCTCCTGAACCAACGTGGACAACTTCACTCACCTCAACTCTGAACTGTTCAATATCCCATGTACTCACTAACAATGACTCTACAACTTAAGTTCTCAATATTATTTAATATTTGTGTATTTGTTACCATCATTACCTTTTTGTAATTGCACATTTTATCTTTGAATGAACATCGGTTATATGTCCGTTTAATTTGTCTGTGGTGTATCATTGATTCTATTGTGTTTCTTAGTATCTACTGTGAATCCCCACAAGAAAGGGAATGTTGGGGTAGAATATGGAGACATACACGTTTTTTGAGAATTGATGTACTTTGACCTTTGAACCTTGATCTCCTGCTACAGTTATCAGAGGAGAATCCTCATGAAATTTCAGTTCAATTACCAAATCACAATCACTACAATGGGAAGAAGTTTTACTCAGATGGGAACAGAAATGCTGCACTTAGAGCCCTGGGAGTGAATTGGAATTTCCAAGAATTTTACTTAACTTTAGTTGAACTAAAGTATAAAAATATCTAAATTTAAGTAAGTAGACATGACGTGTTGATCAGCTGTGATCTATTGGAATGCTGATAAACATGATAAACTTACCAGGATCCAATGATCCTGTCTAGCCACCTGCATTACCTTTCAGAAAAATTACAAGCATCTCAGTTTTCTTCATTCCTTAATTTTTTATCGGATTCTTTTGAAAGATTTTGCTTGAATCACTTTGGTTATTGCTGAAGTGATACAGTATGTGCTGATTTGCCATGTGCCTGTATGACAGGAAAAGTGATAGGAAACTATGTTCTGATTTACAACGTAATCTGAGATAACCCGAGATTCAAGATTATCGTTGCCTTCGTCATGCACACAGAGAATATAAATAAACTGGTAATTAGTTTTGCTTTTTGATGCAAAGTCAAAAGCAGCTTCAAAGTACATTTTTTATCAAAGAATGCGATCAGAATACAACTCTGGGATTTCTCAGGCAATCACAAAACAAAGAAACAGGATGGAAGCCGTTCAAGAAACCAGCAAAAATGCAACACACAGAATAATGTGCAAATAGCAGAAAGCAAGTGAACAACACGTAGAATGTCAAGCATCACACCAGGAGTCCAGTAGGATTCAGTTTATTTCAGTTCAGTGCCGTGCCAGTAGCCAGTACAAGCTGCAGATCCATTTTTCACCGAAGCGCCCCAGTCTACATCGGGTCCTGATCAAACCACTCAAAAATAGCTAAAAATGAGAGTAACCAGAATCCACGAAGGTATGCAATATGAACCTTAAAGTGCCTCAAAATGAGACCACAGCCTCACTGATCAATCACGGTAACGTGGCTCTCAAGACTCCTGCACTTTGCTCTGACATCAACTAGTGAAACAGAGAGGAAGACCGATCGGAAGCAGGCAGACGGTGCTGAGCAACTGCCCGTCCTCCACTCTCATCCAGGACACCTTCAACCTTGCTCAACGCCTCAGACAGGGAGGAGAAATGGAGTTGATCACGGTCTCCAGGCTTGCAGGCCCCCAGGCCGCATGCTCTGCTTCGTACCTTACCGAAATCCCTCGGAGACTACAAGGCACTGGATCGCTCCATTGGTCCAAAACACGCCATCACAGGTTCCAATCACATGCAGAGTAGTAGTATTTGAACGAAGGAATAAGTGAAGTCATTGTGCGTACTGTCGGCATCACTGGTGGTCATGCTGTTCATTGGTGCCATCTTGCCTAGGTACGTTGCTCAGTAGTACTGTCGCACTTGTTTCAAGGTGAGCCCAGGCATACGTCAACATTAATCCAGTGAGCATATCAGAGTGCACTTTTGTGGTCTTTTGCTGCTGTAGCCCAAACGATTCAAGATTCCATACGTGGAACATTCAGAGATGCTCTTCTACGAACCACGGTTGTAACGCATGATTATTAGAGTTACTGTCAGCTTCCTGTCAAGTTGAACCAATCTGGCCATTCTCCTTTCTCTCTAACAAGGCAACTTCACCAGAAAACTGCCATTAACTAGATGATTTTTGTATTTCACAACATTTCCTGTGTATTTTAAAGACAGCTGTGAGTGAAAAATTCCATGAGATCAGCATTTTCTGAATTACTCAAACGACCACATCTGGCACTGACAAACAGCCCATGGTCAAAGTCAATTAAATCTCAGTTCCTCCCCATTCTGATGTTTGGTCTGAACAACATCTGAACTTTGACCATGCCTACATGCTTTTAGGCCTTTGGTTGCTGTCTCACGGTAGGCTGTTTAATTATTTGCATTAACAGGCGGTGTACGGGTGTACCTAATAAGTGGGCACTGAGTGTACAGATTGCTGTTGAGCGTAGCTCTCATCTATAAATGTGACCAATTGCCTGCTTTTGGCCTTCTTCCTTCTCAGTTTGAGTGGAAACTGAGCTTCTCTAGGGCAGACTATAGAGATGCTGAGATTTAACTTTTGCATTAGAGAACCCATTTTCACCATAGCAGCAGTCAAGTCAAGTCAACTTTATTGTCATTTCAACCATAACTGCGGGTACAGTACACAGTAAAAACGAGATAACGTTTTTCAGGACCATGGTGTTACATGACACAAAAACTAGACTGAACTATGTAAAAAACAACACAGAAAAAAATAAACTACACTAGACTACAGATCTACCCAGGATGGCATAAAGTGCATAAAACAGTGCAGGCATTACAATAAATAATAAACAAGACAATAGGGCAGTAAGGTGTCAGTCCAGGCTCAGGGTATTGAGGAGTCTGATAGCTTGGGGGAAGAAACTATTACATAGTCTGGTCATGAGAGCCCAAATGGTTAGCTGCCTTTTCCCAGACGGCAGGAGGGAGAAGAGTTTGTATGAGGGGTGCATGGGGTTCTTCATAATGCTGTTTGCTTTTCTGATGCAGTATGTAGTGTAAATGTCCATAATGGTGGTAAGAGAGACCCCGATGATCTTCTCAGCTGATCTCACCATCCGCTGCAGGGTCTTGCGATCCGAGATGATGCAATTTCCGAACCAGGCAGTGATGCAGCTGCTCAGGATGCTCTCAATACAACCCCTGTAGAATGTGATGAGGATGCGGGGTGGGAGATGGACTTTCCTCAGCCTTCACAGAAAGTAGAGACGCTGCTGGGCTTTCTTTGCTATGGAGCTGGTGTTGAGGGACCAGGTGAGATTCTCTGCCAGGTGAACACCAAGAAATTTGGTGTTCTTAACGATCTCTACCAAGGAGCCATCGATGTTCAGCGGGGAGTGGTTGCTCCGTGCCCTCCTGAAGTCAACAGCCATCTCTTTTGTTTTGTTCACATTAAGAGACAGGTTGTTGGTTCTGCACCAGTCCGTTAGCCGCTGCACCTCCTCTCTCTAAGCTGACTCATTGTTCTTGCTGATGAGACCCACCACGGTCGTGTCATCAGTGAACTTGATGATGTGGTTCGAGCTGTGTGTTGCAACACAGTCATGGGTCAGCAGAGTGAACAGCTGTGGACTGAGCACGCAACCCTGGGGAGCCCCCGTGCTCAGTGTGATGATGTTGGAGATGCTGCCTCTGATCCGGACTGACTGAGGTCTCCCAGTCAGGAAGTCTAGGATCCAGTTGCAGAGGGAGGTGACCAGGCCCAGAAGTTTCAGCTTTCCAGTCAGGTGCTGAGGAATGATTGTGTTGAATGCTGAACTGAAGTCTATGAACAGCATTTGAACGTATGTGTCTTTTTTGTCCAGGTGGGTTAGGGCCAGGTGGAGGGTGATGGCAGTGGCGTCGTCTGTTGAGCGTTTGGGATGGTACGCAAACTGCAGGGGGTCCAGTGAGGGGGGCAGCAGGGTTTTGATATGCCTCATGATGAGCCTCTCGAAACACTTCACAACGATGGATGTGAGTGCAACAGGATGGTAGTGATTCAGGCAGGACACTGAAGACTTCTTTGGCACGGGGACGATGGTGGCGGCCTTGAAGCATGCAAGAACAGTGACGCTGCTCAGGGAGATGTTGAAGATGTCAGTGAGAACATCTGCTAGCTGGTCTGCACATCCTCTGAGCACTCTACCAGGGATGTTGTCTGGTCCAGCAGCCTTCCATGGGTTGACCCTGCACAGGGTTCTTCTCACGTTGGCCACGGTGAGACACAGCACCTGGTCATTTGTAGGAGGACTTCCTCGCTGCCACATCATTTTTCATCTTAAAATGGGTGTAGAAGTTACTCTAGAAGTAACTACTGGAAATGCAGGGAAGCTTTGCAAATGGTTTAGAAAAGGCAGGAAAGGTGAGGGGATGGAAATTGACTCCAATTTCCAAAGCTATTCAGTGCCTCCAGACTTCCGGATACTTGTGTGTGTAATCTTACCCTTTTTGATGTGATCCATTCTGACTTAACTCCCGCACATACATGAATTTAATTTCTGACACGCTTCCTCCTCCTGCCTGATTGTTGTTGCTTTGAAATTCTTCATATATGTAGCTGATCTCCATTCCTGGCCAATGAAATCACTTCTCTTATTGATTTTAATTGCTGCTGCAAGAAAGCAGAGTCCATCATCAAAGATATCCACCATCCAAACAATGCAATCATCTCACTGCTGTGGTGGGGAAGGAGGTACAATAGCTTTAGATCCCACACCACCAGCTTCAGGAACAGTTATTGCACTCCAACCATCAGGCTCCTGAACCAGTGTGGACAACTTCACTCACCTCAACTCTGAACTGTTTCATAACCTATGTATTCACTATCAAAGACCCTCCAACTTTGGTTCTCAATATTTATGTATTTGTTATCCTTTTGTAAAAGCAGAATTTATCTTCTTATGCACATTGGTTGATTATCTGTAGTTTATCTTTGATTCTAATGTGTTTCTTTGTATCTACTGTGAATGCCTGAAAGAAAAGAAAATTCAGGGTAGGGCAGGCTGACCTGTAATAAATGTATTTGTCCTTTGAACTTTGGACTCCTGACAAAGTTATCAGAGGAGAATCGTCATGAAATTCAGGGCAATTACCACAATCACAATCACTACAATGGCATGGATATAGTGAGGTTTAAATTTTATTACCCTTTGTAGGGAGAAATGAAGGGCAATCTGATCAAATTATTTAAGATGGAAACAGATGGCAAAAGAGACATGACCTGCATCATGCAGGAAATGAAATTAGGAAGGAGGTTTCACTCAGAGGGGAACAGAAACACTGTTCCGTGCGTCCCTGCCTTTCTGCTCAGCACTTTCATTTCTGCCTTCCGAACTTTCATTCGTCTTTTATTACTGTCATAGGATCTTCCAAATCCACACCAAAAGGAAGACAAGGTTTCACTCTGACAAGTTGTGTATTTTCTCATGCTTGTGTCAGTCTGCTTTATGTTCGTACTCAGGTAGTATAGTGGTGAACACTTGTGAAATAAGTAGATCAGACTTACTAACCACAAAGTAGCAGTGGATGTGCAGTTGCCAGTCCTGGAAAACACCAGGGAGACATGACCACGTATATTGTGATCTTCAGGAGCAGGGTTATGATGTGCGAGAGTAAAGAAATATCAACATTTCATTCAGTTATACATATATGTATATGTGTATATATGACATCTATATATAAAATATATGAAAAACATATACTAAAATGTATTATATATTAAATATATAATATATACTATATAATATAGGTATAAATACATATATATGTAAAATAGTACTATGAAAAAGTCTTGGGCACATCTGTATACTTATGGTGTCTAAGACTTTTGCAGAGAGAATGAATTTGTCAATGCTGTGGGAGGGAAGGATATTGGGAGTGGTGAGGATGTTGCGAGTGGAGTGCTGGGCTGGGGTGGGGTGGGGATAGGGTGTTACAGTTGCTGATGCAGGAAGCTGCGAGGCAATTTCATTTAAGTCCAAACAGTTAGTTTATCGGTCATGACAGAATGTCTCTCTGGTGCATTCTGCACCCTCCCCTCTCTGTCCCCACTTCCCAACCATGATTCTCCGCTCCCTGACCCCTTCTCACTCTCCGTTGAGAATAAGGGCCCAAATCAGAATCAGCTATATTGTCACTCACATATGTCGTGAAATTTGTTATAGTCTCTATGGCAGTAGTCCAGCGTAAATGTATACGTACATGCTGTCATGCATTGAGATGCTGCGACATGATTAGATTTTGCATTATTCAGCAGATGTGCTGTTGCATCTAATAAATTAGCCACTGACTGCACATACAGGATATACATATATATAATTTATATATGCCTTGTGCGATTGCTCTAAGTTTAATGGGGGTTCTTGATGTCAATTAAATGGAACATTGATATCAAGGGAGTCACTCCCACTCACTCCTGGGTTTCACTTGGGGTGGTTCCCTGAGCAGACCGTCCAGTTCATCTGGCAAAATGCCTCATCGCCAGACCTCACCAACAGGCACCAAGACCTCGCCTGGCTGGCGGTGAGAGGGGCCCTCTCAGTCAGGTCCCTCCTGTACTGAGAATGTCGTCTCCGCACACCGCTGCCCATGGGAGAACTGCAGAGAGAAGGAGTTGGTGACCCACCTCTTTGCACACTGTGGGTTCGCGGAGAAGGTGTGGAGGAGGATGGAAGGGGCAGTGTCGAGGTTCATCCCCAGCAGCTGCGTAACAGAGGACTCTCTGATCTACGGGCTGTTCCCGGGGACGCACACCGAGACCAACATCCGGTGCTGCTGGCAGATCATCAACTCGGTGAAAGACGCTCTTTGGTCGGCCCGAAACTTGATGGTCTATCAGCACACGGAGATGTCCGTGGGGGAATGCTGCCGACCGGCACATTCTCGGCTGCAGGAGTACGTGCTGAGGGACGCACTCAAACTCGGTGTAGCCACCGCAAGGGCCCGGTGGGGAAGGACCACAGTCTAGGGTTCTTCTCCCGCGGGAGTTGAGGGGTAGGGGGGTGGGGTGTATACCCCTCAAAAAGGGTATGTAAATATGGAATAACAGAGTGCCACATGGGTGGCAAAAGTGTGGGAATGTAAAGACTGTAATGGGAACATTTGTAAAGGACTGAGAGTCATTGAATGGTTTATTGTACATAATTTTATTTTTGAATAAAGTGTATTTTGATTAAAAAAGAAAAAAGCATGTTGGGACAGAATCCTGTGGTGTGCGGATCGGGGAAACATCTTTAGTTGAGAAAGTGATACTCAGAGTTTTGAAAATGACTGTATTTGCAATGGTTCACTGTTGATGTATTTCATACACAGTATATGCAGTATAGATCAGCTCTGGCAATGACAGTACTTGCTGCTCACCACTTGATATTCACTCACTTGAAAATCAGAGCTCAGGGTAAGGATGCTATTTAAAAACGAGATCAGGCTGTTCTTCGTTTTTCTGAAATGTAGCTCACCCCTGACCCATGGACCCTGAGATACAGCCTGAAGTTTTAGAGTCAGAGAGTCACAAAATCATACAGAACTACAGCATAGAAATGGGCTCTCTCACCCATCTTGTTCATGCTGAACTAGAACTCTGCTTCGTCCCATCTATCTGCACTGGGACCATAGTCCTCCGGACCCCTCACATCCATGTACTTATCCAAATTTCTCTTAAACATTGAGATTGAACCTGCATCCACCACTTTCACTGGTAACTCATTCCACATCTCATCACCCTCTGAGTAAAGTTGCCCGTCAAGTTTCCCTTAAATATTTCACCTTTCACTAGTAACCTATGATCTCTGGTTCCAGTCTCACCAATCTCAGTGGAAAAAAGCCTGGTTGCATTCACCCTACCTATTTACCCTTATAATTTTGTATTCCACTATAAAATCCCCCCTCATTATCCTATATTGCAGAGAATAAAGCCCCAAATCATTCAACCTTTCCCTATAACTCAGGTTCTCGAGTCCCAGCAAGATCCTTGCTATTTTTATCTGTCCTCCTTCAATCTTATTTTCTCCATCTTTCAAATGGACCGTACAGCACCCTCAGGCAAGGGGAACATCAGGAGCATCTGCCTTATGATGGTCTCTTTGTGATGATTGTTGGTGCCAGACAGGGTGGTTTGAGTGTCTCAGAAGCTGGTGATCTCAGATTTTCAAGCATTACCGTCTCCAGAGCAAGGGTTCCCAACCATGCTTATGCCATGAACCAATACGATTAAGTGAGGGGTCCATGAACACCAAGTTAAAATCCCGTGCTTCAGAGTTTACAGAAAACATCCAGTGGCATTTCTGTGGATAGAATTGTCTTGTTAATGAGAGATATCAGAGGAGAATGGCCAGTCCAGTTCAAACTAACAGGACATTGACAGTAACTCAGATATCCACACATTACAATGGTGGCAAGCAGAAGAGCATCTCTGAATGCACATTGGGCCTAACCTTGAACTGGGACTGGCTATGGCAGCAAAAAGCCACACTAGATTCCAGTCCTGTACCTAATAAAGTGGCTACTGAGTGTCTATGCCTAGAAGCTGCATAAGGATAAATAACAGAAAACAATTCTGAGCTGCAGCTCCAGAGTAGCTCATTATAGTGCTGAACTGTTCTTCCTCTGCACAAGTAAATCAAGTGTGATTGCCAAATGAGTGCATGGTCAGAGTCCAGCTGATCAGTGACGACACAAGCACACTTCAGGATCGTATTCCCCAAATAGTTCCCCTGCCCCACATGGGGAACTAATACTCCAGATCTCTTCTACACTACCATCCAACATGTCTATTGTTCCATACCCTACCGCCATTTTGGCCAGTTGCTTTATGTGTCGGCGTGGCTCGTGATTGAAGCAAGAGGCACTGGCATAACGAGTGTTACAGCAGGGGTCTGAGGAGGCTGAAGGTCTTCTTCAGGACTGCCTAGAGTTGGTGAACTGGAATATGCTCTAGGCCAAGATGTGGTCTGGTACAGCAACTGAATGCGCAGGAACGTAACAACATGAGTCATTGACACCAAATGATTCAAGTGAGCACCAGATGATTGTCCACTTCTTTGTCCAATGTGCATTTGCAAGGAAGATCTGGTAAAGGACACAAGGAACTTCACCGAAGTTCATCCCAGGCAGCCTCTTGTGAATGTGCCAATAATGAACCAATGCCATCACTAATCAAGCTGGGTGAAAGATACACATTGGTCTGTCACGTTAAACAAAAGGAGAGGATTATAAGTGATTTACGCATGTATTTTCTCCATGGACATTCAGGAGAGAAATGTCGTCACTTCCTACAGGGGTAGGGAATTCTAGTGCTTTGATAGGTTGCTTTGGGTGATGGGGTGGAGATACATCTCCCCCAAAGGAAGTGTAAGGGGCTCCTTCCTTCCACCAGCCTGCAGGTCACCCTTGGACAAGGTGCAACACCCGTTTATCCTCCACCCCCCTCAGTCAGTGTCATGTGAAGCCATGGGAGCAGGTGGTGGGTGGTCGTGTCAGCAGTTGGTACACACCACAAGCCCTGGTTAGGTGACCACTAATGCCAGGCAGACAGTAATGATAATGGCTGGGCCCCCCCCCCCCCCCAACTTGTAAAGACACTGCCCAGAAGAAGGAAATGTCAAGCCACTGCTGTAGAAAAACTTGCAAACAAACAACAATGATCAAAATTGATGGCCTTTGTCATATGACACGGAGCATAATGGTGATGATGAGATGTTGCTGCTGCCTCCATGCAATGGGGCAGATCATCCAACTGGATGTCCACTTGTGACTGTGGTTTCAATCTGCAACAGCGTACCTCCATTAACTAACCTATGGACTCCCAGCTGGCTGAGCTTCTGGCAAGCTTCTCATTATCTATTGATTATCATTGATAATCGATAAATGCTTCCCCATTATTCCTCTTTTGGAATATCAGATGTTAATATCACTGACATATGTCGTGAAATTTGTTGTTTTGTGGTAGCAGTAAAGTACAATGCATAAAAAGTTACTAAAAGTTACAGAAATAAATAGACATGAAAAATAGTGAAAAAAGGAGAAGGAAATGGTGAGGTAGTGTTCATGGACAATTCAGGAATCTGATGGCTGAGGGGAAGAAGCTGTCCCTAAAACACTGAGTGTGTGCCTTCAGCCTCCTATACCTCCTTGTTAAGTAATGCGTAAGTTACGGTGTTTTTTTATCTTGCACTGCACTGCTGCCACAAAACAACAAACCACAACATCCGTCAGTGACAATAAACCTGATGCTGATTCTGATTCAGTTCTTAGAGTGAAAGTGATCAGGCACAAGTCTGCCCCCTATCATCTGTAATGTGTAACTATTGGTTCTCAGATGATTAACAGGGTAACTTGGGAATTAAATTCTTGACTGTCCTGTTTTATGGGGGGGGGGGTACGGTGGAACTCATAGAAGAATTATCAGAATTAACTTCTTATCCATCTCTCACCAAATCACTACTACTACATCGACTGAGGCCTAGGGGGCTGGCGTCGGGCATTTTCCTTACAAGGCGCGAAACGAAAATCGTGTGGCATGCCTCTCCTCACACAGTCAGTAGGTGGCCGTTGACTCACAAGGAGTTCATCCATCCTTTGTCAGCTTTTGTCTTTAGTCCTGCTGAAGCCTACACACCCTCCTCTCTGGTTAACCGAATTGCCCCAGGGGGTGTGCCGGTTGTGTCACTGACAACCTGACCCGAGACAGGTAGTACTGGGCTACATGGTACCAGTAGCAAGGCAAGGCCCTGACCTGACTGAGAAACACTAGCAACATCTGCACTTTCAGCATCCTGGGAGGAAGGGTGTATTTTAAAAGCAAGGAAACGTACTTTGCAAACAGATTCTGCAAATCAACTCACAAAAATGCTGGAGGAGCTCAGCATGTCAAAGCAGGGGAAGAAAGAGTAAATATTTTGGGCTGAGAACCTTCAGCAGACTGCTGAGGAAAAGTGCAGTAGCCAGAACAAGAACGTGGAGGAGGGGAAGTTGCACAATCTGACAAATTCTGCAGATGCTGGAAACCTGGAGCAACGTACCCAAAATGCTGCAAGGACTCAGCAGCCAGGGAACATCTGTGGAGGGAAATAACAAGTCAATGTTTCAGGCCAACACCCAGTCTTGATGAAAGGTCTCAGCCCAAAATTTCAATTCTTTGTTTCCTTCCATTGAGGCTGCCTGGCCTGCTGAGTCCTGCATTTTGTGTGTGTTGCTGAAAACTTTACAATCTGCTCTTTTTTAAAATTTGCGTGAGCAACCCCAAAACCATGAAGACTCCCAACCTCAGCACAGAGTTCCTGGCCCGACATCTCCTGTACTCTAACTAATTTTGTGCCAGATAGCCTGTCAGTACAACATAGGCTCCCATCTCTCAGGGCTTCCTTCCATCCTCCTTCCCCTTCCCCTCCCTCCTATCCTTCCTCACCTGAACAACCCCCATTGCCTTCCTGTGTCCATTCTATCCTCTCCTATCCATCTCTCCCTTATCTTGACCAATGGTCTCCTTCCATCCATCTCTTCCTATTGTCCGTTCACACCCCCATTCCAATCCAGTCCATCCCTCCTTTCCTCCCTGTGCCCTTACCCATTCTTCGATAGCTCCTCCTCCATCCCTACCTTCCAGCCTTAACTCAACTGACATATTCACCCTTCCTCTTCCATCTACCCCTCCTCTAATTATCATCCATCTACCACTAAACCTCCACATAACCCGACACTAACCCACCATCCACCTGCTCTTCCCCACTTCCCCTATGCTCCTTCCTGTTTCCACCCTCCCTACACTCTTTCCCTGTCTGTTCCTTCATCTCTACTCTATCCTCTAACCATCCCTCCCCAAACCCTCTCCCTTGCCCTACCCATATCTTTTTTCCTTAATCCACAGACTTCCTTCACTCCCCGATCACCAGCATCCATTTCTTGCTGAAGCTCTGGCCATCCATCTTCTTTATCCCCACTCATCGGGATTGCGGGCTGTCCAGGGTTGGATGACCATGCGAGCAGGAGGCACGATGACTGGTGAATCAGCAACCAGAGTTCAAGCCCAGTTTTCAGGGTCCTGCCATTGGCCAGTCTGGGGGTCAAAACCAAAGATCGAAGCTTAAAGGCTGATCAGAAGTCTGGAGTCCACGCCCAGTGGGTGAAGCCTGGAGACTGGGGACCTGAAGGCCTCTCCTGGGGCTGGAGGACTGCCTGTCTGAGTGGGAGGGAGGAAAATGGCTTGTTGTGCCTTTGCTGTTCTGCTACTCGTGATCAGTATTGTTCTGTTCTGCATGCTTTTACTGAGCACGGTGGGCATGCTATGTTGGTGCTGGAATTTGTGGCGACACTTGTGGGCTGCCCACAGCGTAACCTTGGGTGTGTTGATTGTTAATGCAAGTGACATGTTTTGCTGGATGTACATGTGATAAATAAATTAACCTGAATCTAAATCTGAACATATATCCCATCCCATTCCTCAATTATTGAGGGGTCAGAGTGGAAATGGTGAGCATCTTCAATTTCCTGGACATCAGCACCTCAGAGTATCTATCCTGTCTTTGAAAAGTGATGCCTGAAGAAGGAGCATCACTACCCAGGACATTCCCTTTCCCTTCACTATCACTGGGGAGGAGGCACAGAAGCTCGAAGATGCACATTGAAAGTATTGGGAATAGTTTCTTTCCCTCCTTCATAAAATTTCTGCATGGTCCATGAAATGTTGAGCACCTCCTCCCTATTTCCCTTTTTCACTATTATTTATTTATTTACGTGTTTATTTAGTATTGTAATATTATAGTAGTTTTTATGTATTACTCTGTGTTGATGTATTTATAATTGATATGTCAGTGAGAATAAACCTGATTCTAATTCTGATCCTTTTCTGCTTCCAGCCTGATCCATTCATCTTACCATAATTCTCTCAACTTTTCCTCACCTAATTTTCCCGTCCTGCAGTCATCAGTCCCCAGCACACCAGAATCCACCCCATCCCTCCCTGCCACTCCCTCTTCCTCCCCTCTGATCTACTTCCCTTATTCCTACTTACATTCATTCTTCACTCTTCATTCTTCATTCTTCACTGTCCCATTGTCACTTGCAATCCCCTAACCATCCCCATTCCTCTCCTTTGCCATCCCTTTACTTCCCTATTCCTCCCTCCTTCCCCTCATCGCCCCTCCCTTTGCTAAGTCTTGCTCCCTATGCACCCTTCCCCTTCACTCCATCCCTCTCCCTGTGGCAGAAGCCAGAGAGAACCCAAATATCCAACTTGGGGTCTGGGAGTGTACTCTACTGCCCGGTGGAACCCACAGAGCAAAGGGTCCCAGCAAAGCTAATCGATTTCTTGTCACAAGTCTCAAGGGAGAACAGAGCTGTGACCCTGTGGACCATCCCGTTGGAAACAAGCTGAAAAAGAAGCTGTCTGGAAGACAGGACAAGCAGGTGGGGGATGGGGGTGCTTTGTGGAAACATCCTATTTGATAGATAAAAAATCTAACTCAACACACTGATAATTGAGGAACCGAATGTTTAAAATAATCGTAGGATGTTTGTGGCAGGAATTTGAAGAAGTTAAGGGAAAATGTGCTCCTGAGAAGGATTGGAATTAAGACCAAATGAAGGCAATAAGTAAGCAATACTTGGGAGTTATTCAAGATTCAAGACTCAAGGTTGTTTAGCACCATCTCCGGTACACAACTGCAAAGCAGAACGATACACTTGTTACTCCTTTTGGGTCGAGTTGTCTTGCCATGGATGCTTTGTAACCCCCTGCCTGGTGGAAGTAGAGAAGAAAACAGTGCAATTGCAGGGTGGGTGGAGTCATTCATGGCAGATGGAATACAGTTTTGGGAAATGTATGAAGAAGCATCTTGGTAAAAGGAGCAAAAGTGCTGCCAATTACCTGAATGGGGTGATTTAGGACTTAGGAAGTCTCATGCAAGTCTCCAAGAAGATTAATTATAGGTTGACTCTCTGATAAAGAAGGCAAATGCAATGTTGGCAATAATTTCAAGGGGAATAGATTATAAAAGCGGAGTATTGTCAACAACTTTGGACTATATATCTCAGAAAGGGTGTCTTGTCATTGGAGAGAGTCCAGAGCAGGTTCACGAGGATGATTCTGAGAATGAAGGGGTTAACATATGATGAGTGCTTGGCAGCTTTGGCCTGAACTCAGTGGAATTTAGAAGAATGTAGAGGATCTCTTTGAAACCTACCAAATGTTGAAAGGACTAGATAGGGTGGATGTGGAGACGATGTTTTCTATGATGGGTGAATCCAGACCTAGAGGGCACAGACTCAAAATTTAGGGGCAACCTTCTGGAAATTGTTTTAGCCAGAGAATAGCGAATCTGGAGGCCAAGTCTGTGGGTATATTTAAAGTGGAAGGTGATATTTTTCTGATCGGCCAGGGCATCAAAGGATATGGCAAGAAAGCAGGTGTATGGAGTTGAGTGGGATCTGGGATCAGCCATGATGGAATGGTCGAGCAGAATTGATGGGCCAAATTGCCTAATTCTGCTCCTATGTGTTATGGACTTATGGTTACTGGTCCTTTTCTGGCAGTGTTATGTATTTATGTCCTTGATGGCACGTAGGCTGATGCCTGTGATGCATTAGACAGTTTTGACTACCTATTTTAGAGCAGTTTCAGATTCAGATTCAGATTCAGTTTATTGTTATTTAGAAACCACAAATGCAATGCAGTTAAAAAATGAGACAACAATCCTCCAGAATTATATCACAAAAGCACATGACAAAACAGACTACACCAGAAAATCCACATAACTTTTGGCAATCCCCAATCCAGAGTCCGGAGAGGCTGCTGCGTATTAATATCGCGCTACCATCTAAGTGCATTCCCCGGAAAGGAGCTCCAAATCCACCGGACAAACAAGACCAAAAACTAAAGCAACAAGACCTGCACAAAGCCACATAGTTACAACAGTGCAAACAATAGCATAATTGATAAAAAAAAACAGACCATGGGCACAGTAAAAATAGTCCAAAGATGTTAAAAGACTATAAGTTTGAAAGAAACCACCACACAGTTTCCACAAGTCCTCAGGGTCCCGATAGACTCGTCATCCCACGCCGGCGGCAGAAGGGAATACCCCCGCTATGGACTTCCACGGCACCGCCCGACTCAACCTCGCAGACGCAGCACACAAAGAAAGATCCATCAAATCTAGCCTCGCAGACACAGCACACACTGAAAGCGACCTGACCACAGCGGACTCCGAGTCTGTCGAATCTCCGAGCCTCCGACCATCCCCTCCGGCACACCTTCTCCAAGAGCCATCCTCTGTCAAGTGTATTAAGACGACTTCACCAACGGCCACTGGGAGGACTGGGGGCCCGTTCTTCTCAGCAGAGACCCGGACCTCACAGCAGCAGCAGCAATGAAGAGGGCCTTCCTGGAGATTTCCTGATGATGCTCTGTGCTCCCACATCTGTTTTTCAACAGATTAGGATTGTGCACGGCACTCCGCTTGACAAATAACATATCAGCTCTGGAGTGGCCGCTGCAAGCTGCGTCGCGCATACCATACCATGCAGGGATACAGCATGTTAGGGTGCTCTCTGCTCATCCGTAGAAGGATGTGAGCAGATCTGCATACTTCTACTCTCTTCAGCCTCCTTGAAAAGCAGAGGTGAAGAATGGGCAATATCTTTCCTCCATAGATGTTTCCTCATCTGTGAGTTCCTCTATTTCCAGCATCTCCAGAAGATCTTGTATTTGTAGGTTATTTTTATTTATTTATATTTATTGCGATACAGTGAGGAATAGGTCATTCTGACCCTTTAAGCTGTGCTGACCAGCAACCTCCGATTTAACCCCAGTCGAAACAGAGGACAATTTAGAATGACCAACAAACCTACCAACTGGTGCATCTTTGGACTGTGGGTGGAAAATGGACCACCCGAAGGAAACCCATGTGGTCATGGGGAGAACATACAAACTCTTTACAGACAGTGGCAGGAATATGCTTCTTTGTTCAATATTTTTTGAATTATGTTACTCGCTATTTTTGAATGTTAGTTTGCTATTTTGAATGTTTTGCACCTTGTCCCCATTTGAACTCTGTCTCATTCAGCTGTATCTATGTATGGTTTGAAAGAAAATTAAACTTTCCCGTGCATTTCGCACGCATCACCTGCTTTCCACATTCACTTTCTCCCTTGCTCTCTCCATTTCCTGCTTTCCACCCCTCATCTCCCCATCCTGCTTCCCTTAGATTCTTGCATCCACTATGCATCCACATGCCTCTTTCCCAATTCTTCTGCATCCGTTTCCCTCTATCCTTCAATCCTCCCTCCCTTCTGCGATTATCCCCACCCATTGCTATCTATCCCTCTGATATTCCCCTCCCCATCAACTCTATACCCCCTTCTCCCTCACATACCCTTCCCCTTTCTAATCCCCTGCTCCCAACCCATTTTCCTCCCTTCCTATTCCCTCCTCTCCCTTACCCATCCCTGCCCCTCACCTCCTCTTCCTGGCCCACCCCTCCCACTAACTCCCTCCCCCTCTCTCTTCTCTCTCCTCTCAGTTGATATACATTAAACAGTACCATTATCGGTATACATAAAATTGATAACACAGTAACAAATAGCAGTATCCTCAGCCATGGATGTATTGGAACATTTGATCTCCGACTCCAAAACTTCTCCCAAGAGTTTGAGTCATGCAATAGATCATTTGCTTCATCAGCATGTCTTAATAACTCTTGTGTACTTAGTCCATTGATGGATTATCTCGCTCGCCTCCTCCACAACCCCGTGCCCAGTCTGCGGTCAAATGAGAAGTTGGTGCCATTCAGTAACAACATAGTCCAACAATTAACGATCCCTATCACTTCATTGGATTGAAAGGTTCTCCTTCATTTGTTGCTGGCTGAGACAAAGCTAATCCTCCAATAGTCCAAATCCAAAGTACACGTTATGACTTCCCTTTGTATAACTCGTTGATGTTGCAATATGATATGTCTGTCCCACTAATGCATATTGTAGGAAAACTCATCATTTACTCACAGAACATATAATAAACAATCCTCAAAAGCACTGAAACCACAATTGGGAATTTTCAGTGTTGTCATCTCTTTCAGACAAGCCCAGTGGTTTTCCCCTTGTATGAATTAAATCTTGTTTAATTTTATCCCTCTCCCGGCACCACTCATAATAAAAAGCATGAGTTGGTGGGGTTATTTAAGAATACAAGTCTTCTGATATTTCCCCATATTATGAACTCTATTCAAAGAGTAGGTTAAATTATTTCCATGTCAGGGAATATGAAATACTGCATAGACATAATAATTTTCTTTCACCATCGTCATACACACCCGTACTCTATTGGTGTGTAAGCTCTAAGATAACACAAGGGCATTTTTCCCCAAACGCTTGTTTTAGTTGTTCATCTGATGCCCAGTGTGATATCGATATGAATCAAGTTGTAATAAAGTTGTACAAATCATGACGCACAACCAACTAGTACAGGTATATCTAGCACATTTCTCAGCTTAATTCCTTCCCTTAGGTCTACTGTATGCAGTCAATTATCGAATTTATGGTATCTTGAAGGGGCTTCAGAGATTACCTGAATCCAGAGTTACCTGTGATGCACTCAGACCAATTTGATCAGTCTGCATCTGAATCCAATAATTTTCTCCAGTAGTATCCCGCATTTTCTGCTGAAAGGATGACATCTGGTTTCCTAACTGTTGTATATACATATTGACCATTGCAAACCTTAATGCATAACCTACTTTCACTAATTCCAATAGTCCTCTCTTTTTCTATTTTTGACCAACTTAAAACTCACTGCTGCTTAGTTTCTCCCAGGAAAATGTGTAAATAACTGTACCGTTGTAGACGAGCACCATTTAGCTACCGTTATTTCAGTTAGATTAAATATTACCTGTGCTTGCTGGTACCCTGGTACCAAAGTGACAAATTCCCCTGTATCTCCCAACACTGATCCTACTTGTTTGTGTTACACTGAGTCTCACTACATTTAGACTTTAGAGCAGTTCCAGCTACTTGTGGTTGTAGAGTAGTCAAATTTCTTATCATATTGAGTTAAACCTGTAATAAAAAGGTGCAATTTCTGCTCTTATTTCCAGTTTCAGGTTTCAGTCATAAATCACTTTGTCTATATTTTCTCTTTGTTCTCTAGCCCTTCCAATCCAGGTTTCCAATTGTCTTTGGACTCAAGCCATCCATCATTTTTTTTTCTCTTGCCCCACCCGATTTTATTTCCAAGTAGGGGAGGCAGGATCCAATATTTGTTTTTTCCTTTTCTTTATTTTCTTGACAAACTTCCCTGATTCTCAGACTGAGAGAATGTAAAAAATCCTCCTTGGTCACCATCTACAAGGAACAGCTATTGCAACACTAAAGCTACCAAATCTTCAGTTGTCAGGTCTCCAACATTGGGACCATCATGAACATCAATTGTTATGTGCCAGTGGTGATAGCATTCCTGTTACTCCCTCACTAACTTCAACTGGTATCATCCACTTTTATCTGGAGAAATCAGTAATTTGTATAGTGATGGACTTGCTTTGTCTATAGTTTCACAGTGCCTGCAAACCTTGAATGTAAAAATGAACTGGGTTAATGTATTCTAATCATCAGTTTGTCCTGGACTTAATTCGATGGACTGACTTTTGAGTTAAAGTAGAGTTTACTCTGTTGTTTTTTTCTTTCCTAATTGATGAGCCTGTCACATAATTGGCCTCTTTCACTGTCACCACCAATTATGGGACGCCCTTTTCTGACACAATCCCCTCTATCTTGGTTTCTGACAAGTCTAACGTCAACAACTCCTCCAACCCTCTCTTGTTTCTTAGATCAGGAGTTTATGGGGGATATAGCCTGTTGATGACGCCACTGTATTCCTTATTATCATCAGTACATAAGTCAAAACTACCTGCCCTTTTTTGTTGTTGCACCATTTTGGCCATCATACTTTTTAATATTCATTTCTTCCTTTCCACAATTCCACGAGACTGTGGTTTATAGGGTATATGTAGTTTCTGCTTGATCCCTAACAGTGCCTTAACATCTTGCATTATCTGGGCTGTACACTGTTTGCCTAAATCTAATTCTACTCTCCAAGGTAATCCCCAACAAATAAAAATCTTTACAGATAAGATTTTTGCAGTGGGTTTGGCTGTGTTTGTCTTATTGGGAAAGCTTCCACGCCTGGTGAAAGTATCTATCATGGTAAGAATACATTTGTACCCTCCTGGGTTGGGTGGCAAAGGTGTAATATAATATATCTGCAAATGAGTCCAAGGCCCTTCCACTGGTCTGGTATGTCAGAGGTTGCTTTCTTTACATTTCTATCAGAGTTATATTGTACACAAATCAAGCAATTCTTGACATAGTGTTCCACTAGGCCACCAACACACCTCCTTATCTTTTACAGAGTGCTATCGGCTTCCTGGTGCCCCATAGATAATGGTACCAGTGGATCATCCAATTTCTTCCACATTTTGGGACCACAAACTTCCCTTCATACAGGACTACTCCATCTTTAACATGTACACTCTCGTGCTCTATGTTTCTAATCCTGCCCCTTCAATTACTGTTAAAAAGTTCTTACTTTCTGCTGCTCCTCTGTTAAATCCATAACCTTAACCTGTTGTTCCTTCTGCCTTCCCATCTCCCCAATCTGCGGCTGCTATTCCTGCCTATTTAAAGCACCTTGCTTCACTAATTCAGCTTCCCTATCTATACCCCTCAGAGGGTAATATTTCAACTTCATGACTCCGTATTCTTTCCCCTTTGCTTCCTAAATATATACCACAAAAGTGCAGCAGATAGGAGGGGTTTTCTATCATATGAAACAAACCCTTTTGCTTCCCACAGAGGCAAACATTCTGTTAGACTGTTACACATGTACATGTGGGTGGGAGGCGGAGAAGTAGGGGCCTGCTTTTGGGTTCTAACCTTTCTACAGTCTCCCATTCTTTGGGATACTCTTTTGCTTTCATGGATGTCTGCGAAGAACAAGAATTTCAGTGTGTATATTGTAAACATTTCTCTGATATTAAATTAAGCTTTTGAACTATTGAACATGCTATTCGGAAGAATGACTGAGCTGGGTAGAAAACAGTCTGGGTGGCGAACCAGATACCATAGCCACTGCTTTCTGCTGCAGGTGCACTCAAGATGTTCAGTAGCTTTAAAGCTATACTTTACCTTTCCTGGCCATCTTCAACCTCTACATATACACTGCACCCAGTTCTCGTCTTACCATCTGTACTGATGAGGAACCATCTACAAAAAAGCATTGCTTTCCCTTTGTCTTTGTTCTCAGGTATTGCTTTCTAACCTCCTTCCACCTCCCCACTTTTTTGATATGAATTGTCCCTTGGGATCATTTGCTATCACCTCCTGACACCCCCACGCAGAACTCCAGTACAATGAAGATTATCTGCACGGAAGGTAGAAACTTTACTACCCTTTACAGCTACATCTCAACCCTGCAGTGCCAAGGCTGACTCCAAGATACGTTAATTGGAACAACCAGCAGAAGTTGGATTAAAACTGAAATGCTGTTTGGACCAATCCAAAAGTTAAATTGAATTTCCATTTGCACTTTACGTAACAAAACGCTAGTTGCTTCAAAACTATTTTTCCAAGGGATCTTAAACTCAAAATCAATACAGCAAAAGTCTTATATTTTATATTCCGTAAAAGAAAGCTGTTTTGTAAGTAAAAGCAACTTTTAGGATTGCTCACCAAATGTTGCAGTTTTCCCAAAATGTTAAATTCAAATTCAAAATTTAACTGTCCACCAATGAGCAATTTACCTGAATGCCCATTTCCTTTAGAAATGTGGGCATCTCATATCCGGAGTAGAGGTGCACAAATTTCCATCTCTACTTAGATTACACATGGTCATTATGGAATCTGGGTTACCCTAAAATCAATTCCATGGAAAACAAAGAAACACAAACAAGACAAAATGTAAAAATCAATGCTTGCATGGTTCTTTTAGTACTTTCCACAAGTAACTGCAAAACTTAAAATAAACAGTTAACTAACTGCATAAAAAACTTGCACACATTTTTCAAAGAATCAAGGAAGTGAGAAAAAATGCTCGGGGGACCCCGACACATTAACACATTTATACAGTCTCCTGAAGCCACAGTATCTTAAAATAGTCTCTCTCTCTCTCTCTCTCTCTCTCTCTCTCTCTCTCTCTCTCTCTCTCTCTCTCCTCTCTCTCTCTCTCTCTCTCTCTCCTCTCTCTCTCTCTCTCTCTCTCTCTCTCTCTCTCTCTCTCTCTCTCTCTCTCTCTCTCTCTCTCTCTCCTCTCTCTCTCTCGCTCTCTCTCTCTCTCTCTCTCTCTCACATGTTGCTGAGGATCTCAACGACTTGCTCACTATTGTCGCCTACAGTCTGATTCTGGGTTGTGGCCCCTTCCTTTCCAGTCCTAATGAAGGGGCTTGGTCTGAAACGTTGACTGTTTATTCCTCTCTATAAATGCTGCTTGACCTACTGGGCATTTTGTGTGTGATGCTCATAATTTCCAGCATCTGCAAAATCTCTTGTGTTTAGAACCTGAGGGCTATCTGCTCGTCATACTTAATGGTGGCCCTGCATGCATCCATTGTGTAGTGCTGCCCCCCAGTGGCCTCTTTTTATTTCAAAACTAAACATATCCTCAAAACAGCAACAGTGTAAACCTTTTACATTCATGGGCATTACATTCAGGAATGTGAACTTGATCTTTGAAAACCAGAGCACCTCCTGGTGTGACTCCTGGGATCATACTCTAATTCATTGTTTGAAGGTCATTTCCCTCCAAACTCTGCCCCTCCCAGAAGCAGAAGGACCCTAAACTGTGGTCATTCCCCACAGAACATTAGCATTGGCTGCACAAAATTTCATTGTATCCCTCCTGTTCCCTTACATGTGCCAGTTAGCAGCATTCCCTAAAGGACATACAGCTGTACCGGAAGTCCAACGAGTTTCAGGCAGTCTATCAGGCAGCTGATGACCATCTAGCAGCATCTGATGTCTGTCTTGGTGTATCCCCAGGAACAGCCCCTGGATCAGAAAGTACCCTTTTGTGCAGCTGCTAGGGATGAAATTGGTTGTTTTCCAGTTTATCTGTGATCTGTAGGTTCAAGATGCAGCAAGTCTGACCGCCATGATGAAGCCGATCTTGGGGTGGACAGGCAACGCCTTGTACTTCAACTGGAGAGTCACCAACTTGTTGACATGATCCTCGATTCTCTACCTTCTGCTAATTTCTCCTTCTCTCATTTTCATCCATGGAGGGGAATAAACAGTTGACGTTTCAGGACAAGACCCATCATCAGGACTGGAAATGAAGGGGGCTCAAGCCAAAATGTGAAGGTGAGGGGAGGCAGGAAGTACTGTTGTTGGCCAAATGAAAGGTGGTAACAAATTGTCATGTTGGAGGGAAATTGGAGATCTGTTTGAGTGGTGCCACATCAACAACCTCTCATCCAATGCTAGCAAAAGCAAAGAGATGATATTGAGCGACAGGAGGATGAAGCTGCAGGACTAATGAGCCAGTTCTCATTATGGGATCGGAGGTGGAGAGGGTCAGTAGAATTAAATTCCATGATCTACCCTGGGACCAGCACATATGTTTCATTATAAGGAAGCCATAACAGCACATCTACTTTCTTAGAGATGTGCATAGATTTGGGGATGTCACTGAAAACTTTGACAGCCTTCAAAGTTCAAAGTAAATATATTGCCAAAGTACATATACTGTATGTCACCATATACAAACCTCAGATTTAGTTAGATGTCAGGTCGAATTGTCACAAACTTACAAGAAAGTAGAAGTGCTTCTGCATTTTCTTTTTAACGGCACTTATGTGCTGGGCCCAGGACAGATCCTCTGGATTGAAAGCCCTGAGGTATTCAAAGTTGCTGACCGTCTCCACCTCTGATCCCCTAATGAGGACTGGCTCATGGATCTCTGGTTTCCTCCTCCTGAAGCCAACAATCAGCTCCTTGGTCTTGCTGACATGGAGTGAGAGATTGCTGTTGTGACACCACTCAGCCAGATTTTCAATCTCCCTCTTATATGCTGATTCATCACCATCTTTGATTCAGCCAACAACAGCGGTGTCATCAGTAAACTTAAATGGTGCCTTCTGCAGGAACACTGCGGAGAGGATCCTAACTGGATGCACCATGGCCTGGTATGGAAACACCAACATTCAGAAAGGGAAAGGACTACAGAAAGTGCTGGATACAGCCCAGCCTGTTACAGCAAAGCCCTCACCACTTTTCCACGGAGCCCTGCCACAAGAAAGCAGCATCCATTACCACCACCCTGGCCATGCTTCCTTCTTACTACCACCATTGGACAGCAGGTACAGAAGCCTTTGGTCCCAGACCACCAGGTTCAGGTACAACCATCAGGCTACTGAACCGGCATGGATAGCCCCTGCCATCCGAACTCTGAACTGATTCCACAACCTACAGATCCACGTTCAAGCCCAATCTGTCGTCTTTTTATTTACACAGCCCGTCTTCTGATGCACCTTGGTGGTTTGTCACTTCTTTGTAACTTCTATTTCATTTCTTTACTCTTCCTGCAAATGCTGCAAGAAAATGAAATCTTTATGTAGTATATGGTAACATAAACATAATTTCATAATAAATTTACTCTGAGCATTGAACTTTGAACAAACTGGAGAGTGATAGGTGAACAGGTGTAAGGAAGGTGGGTGGTTGGGAAGTGGACGGGGATGAAGTCAGAAGCTTAGAGAAGATAGGTGAAAGAGTTTAAGGTCTCTAACAAGAAAGGACAATGAATGATGGAATAGGGAAGAAGGAAGGGAGCCAAAGATGGGGGATTGCCATGAAAATTGGTTGAGAGGGTAACCAGATTGGGGGACAGGAAAAAGAGAGTGGGGAGGGCAGGAGTCATTCCTAGAAGTTAGAGAGATCGATGCTCAGGTTGGAGGCCTCCACTAACCCGAGTTTAGCCTCACCATTGCAGTAGAGGAAGCCATGGACAGACATGTCAATATGCAAATAGGAAACTTCAAATCTAAGATACAGAGTGATCCTCAGATGTTAAAAAAAAAATGAATATATAATACCTGTAATCCTGATGCAGTATCTGAAAATAGAAAATATGTCACTTGCCATGCCTGGGTTCCAAGTGTATATTGACTGGTAAATGCCAATTGAATGGCCCAATATGGTGGCAACTGATTCAAGATTCAAGATTGCCTTATGTCATTCTTCAGAATACGAGTGTAAAGGAGAATGAAATGATTGTTACACTAGATCCAGCAGCATAAACCACACAACAACCATGAAGAACACAATGAAAAACAATTAAACACAATAAATAGAAAATATGAAAGCAATCCTAGAAAACACAATGTACAAGTAACTGTTACATATTGTAACTTATTGTATGTTCATAAAGTAATGCGAGATGATGTGTTTGCGTGCGGGGTGGAGGGGTGGGTTAATGGTGGAGGTTATTACCGTAGATTTCGCACTACAGAGCGCACCTGATTAAAAGCCGCTGGCTCTAATTTTAGAAAGAAAATCAATTTTGTACTTGTACAAGCCGCACCGGATTTTCGGCCGCAGGTGTCCCACGTTGTAATATGAGATATTTACACAGAAAGATATTACAACGTGAGGATTTTTTAACTTTTAATTAAATCCATATGGTAACATAAACAAATACATATTGCAAATGCTTTTTTTCGAACCGTGCCTGTAACGCAGCTACTTTTAAATATACGTTGCGTATACTTTTTTACTGAACAACATTCCAATATCTCCTAACGACTGGTAAAAAATATATATACTGCAGCCTACCAGGAAAAGTGATTGATCTCCTTTAACTTAAAAGCAGCGTTTTCGCTCCGCCGCTCCGCCGCTCGCCCCCCCGCCTTCCCGTTTATCGCAAACCGGCATTTTCCCACAAGACGCGGCGAAACCGGGTGTGACGTCATAGCATCCCGGGATGTAGTACAGAAAACAAATATAGTTAAAACACTTCTAACTTTAACTAACAAATGAATTACTTATAGTTAAAACACTTCTAACTTTAACTAACAAATGAATTACTAAGCGAAAAAATATTATAAACTAAGTAACTGCCATAAAGGCAGCACAATGCTTTTCTTCGAGTGTTTTCCATGTTGATGAGGGTGAGTACAAAATGACTGATTTACAATAATTTAATTGTGAAAGTGCGCTTGATTTTATCGTACAATTTCATTGGACCTCTGTGAACTACTCATCAATTTTATTGGTCTACTGTTACGAGGCAAAAATGTTTTTGGCGGCATGAAAAAAAATCATGCATTAGCCCGCACCGTAGTAAAGGCCGCAAAAGTTCAAAGCTGTTCAAAATGTGGGAAAAAAGTAGCGGCTTATAATCCGACATCTACGGTACTTTGATGCTGCTTCAGCTCAACCACTTGATGTGACACTTTGGCTGAAAGTGGGCTGAAGCCGACTGTTCTCTTACCTTGAAGAATGTCTCAAATTCTTTCTTTCTGTTTTAACTTGAAGCAGATGCCATCTCTGTGAATCTTCCAGAATCAGAGTCAGGTTTACTGCCATTATCTTGTATGGTGTGTAATTGTATGGTCCTGACGAAGGGGTCTCGGCCGGAAGACGTCAACAGTGCTTCTTCCTGCTGCCTGGCCTGCTGCGTTCCACCAACATTTTGTATGTGTTGTTTGAATTTATAGCATCTGCAGATTCTCGTGTCTGGTGTGTAATTTATTGTTTTTGTGGCGGCAATAGAGTGCAAAGACTTAAAATTACCTGTGATCCTTTGCATTGGAGCCTCCACACCATGCAGTCAGTCAGAGTGCTCTTTGTGCTCATCTGTAGAGTAATCTTTCATCCATTATTTTAATACTGGCAGTGAGGCCTGTTTCTGCTGACCTGCAGGCCAAAGGTGGAGATTTGGCTCATCTAACACTTCATGTTGAACTCTGGCCTGGTATGTAATCTGCATTACCGTAGTGAGTGTTGACCGATACCAGATTTGGGGATGAGAGAGGTGGTCCTCCGGTGTTACCCTATTGGTACCTTTTCCCAACTGGTACTTTTAGACTGTAATGAATCCAGCAGGCTGGGTTTTCAGTGTCTGTGCAACATTATGAGACTATTAAAGGTACAGGTTCCTTTTGTCAGGGACTTGAGCAATGCCAGCATTTACCTAATTAAAAGGGGCATTGTTGCTTTTGTGGTGAGGCAGAGACTCCGGAGCCAGAGGGACTTCCTGAGCAAGGCCTTAAACCAGTGACAGGGAGCTCCATTGTTACGTAAGCGAGGATGTGTCTATGAGCATAGACAGACATACACCCCCCCCCCCCCCATGGTATGAACATTGAATTCTCCAATTTCCGGTAATTCCCTCCCCCTATCCCAGGTCCGTCTCTGCTCTCTCCCCTTTCAACTTTCTGCTTCTTTATCTCTACAGTTCTTTCATGCTTATCCCCTCCCCCTTTAACTTTCCTCTGATTGGTTTTCTACCTGGCACCTCTAGGGCCCTATCCCCTCCCCTATCTCTATTACTGGGCTTTGGCCCTTTCTTCCCCCCATTCCTGATGAAGGGTCTCGGCCCGAAACGTTGGCTACTCTTTTCTCACGGATGCTGCCTGACCTGCTGAGTTCTTCCAGCGTTGTGTATGTATTATTTGATCCACAGCATCTGCAGTTGTATTTTTGTTGTGTGTGTGTGTGTGTCTCTCTCTCTCTCTCTCTCTCACACACACACACACACACACCACACACACACACACACACACACACACACACACACACACACACACACACACCACTATTTCTGTCTCAACCAGCTCCCCCCTCCTCAAGTCTTACCCGTCTTTTTCTCACCCTCCTTGTTTTATTCTTTCTCTAACTTTTTCTCTAGTTCTATCTAGACTGGACTGCCAACACAGATGCCTTGTGCAGGAAGGGCACAGAGTCGACTGTACTTCCTTAGAAGGTTGGCGTCATTCAATGTCTGTAGTGAGATGCTGAAGATGTTCTATAGGTCAGTTGTGGAGAGCGCCCTCTTCTTTGTGGTGGCGTGTTGGGGAGGCAGCATTAAGAAGAGGGACGCCTCACGTCTTAATAAGCTGGTAAGGAAGGCGGGCTCTGTCGTGGGCAAAGTACTGGAGAGTTTAACATCGGTAGCTGAGCGAAGGGCGCTGAGTAGGCTACGGTCAATTATGGATAACTCTGAACATCCTCTACATAGCACCATCCAGAGACAGAGAAGCAGTTTCAGCGACAGGTTGCTATCGATGCAATGCTCCTCAGACAGGATGAAGAGGTCAATACTCCCCAATGCCATTAGGCTTTACAATTCAACCGCCAGGAGTAAGATATATTAAAGTGCCGGGGTTGATTGTATTTAATGTATTTAAGTAAACTACTTAAGAACTTTTTAAAAGCTATTATTAAGGCTTTTTTGAGAGAGTGATTTAGATGCATATCATATTTTTACTGAGTTAAGTATTATATGTAATTAGTTTTGCTACAACAAGTGTATGGGACATTGGAAAAAAAAATGTTGAATTTCCCCATGGGGATGAATAAAGTATCTATCTATCTATCTCTCTTTGTGTTAAATAAAAAGAGGTCGTACCCTTTGCTTGCTATGAAGTTTTTCTGTTGGTACAACAATGCCTGGCATTCATGCAATACAGGCATCAGTAAACACCCTAAGTTACTTCACTGGAATGTTATTTAAGTCATTTGGAGCCAATATTATTAATGTCCAGTGTGACTGGGTTCTGGCCAGAAGGAAACATTGTGAACTCATTGTCTTAAAATAGAAAATAATACGTTTGGCATTTAGTGACAGTGAAAAACATTCAGGTCAGTGAACTATTCAATCAGTGCCGAGCTCTGGCTGGGAAAGAGGTGGTCCATTTCCTCAGATATAGACAGTACAGGACAGGAACAGACCATACTGTGTCTGTGATGACTGTTGACACAAGTTAAACAAATCCTTTCTGCCTGCACATGACCCATGTCTCTCCATTCCCAGCATATTCCTGTGCCTGCCTAAATGCCTCAAGTCCCATTATCAGGTCTTCATCCACCACGACTCCTGGCAGTACGTTTTATTTATTTATTGAGATGCAGCGTAGAACAGGCCCTTCGAGCAGTGCTGCCCATCAGTCCCCTGATGTTAATCTGAGCCTAATCATGGGACAATTTAGAGTGACCAATTAACCTAATAATCGTGTGTCTGAGTTTGAGAGTTGAAAGGTCATGCTGCAGCTATATAGGACCCTGATCAGACCCCACTTGGAGTACTGTACTCAATTCTGGTCGCCTCCCTACAGGAAGGACGTGAAAACCATAGAAACGGTGCAGAGGAGATTTACAAGGATGTTGCCTGGATTGGGGAGCATGCCTTATTGAGAATAGGTGGCGTGAACTCAGCCTTTTCTCCTTGGAGCAACGATGAGAGGTGACTTGATAGAGGTGTTTAAGATGATGAGAGGCACTTATTGTGTGGATAGTCAGAGGCTTTTTCCCAGGGCTAAAATGGCCAACACGAGAGGGCACAGTTTTAAGGTGCCTGGAAGTAGGTACAGAGGAGATGTCAAGGGTAAGTTTTTTATGCAGAGAGTGGTAAGTGTGTGAAATGGTCTACTGGCGACTGTGGTGGAGACGGATACAATTGGGTCTTTTAAGAGACTCCTGGAGGTACATGAAGCTTAGAAAAATACAGGGCTATGTTAACCCCAGGTAATTTCTAAGGTAGGACACGTTCAGCATAGCATTGTAGGCTGAAGTGCGTGTATTGTGCTGTAGGTTTTCTATGTCTCTATGATGGCTGCTTTACTGGGCAGTGAGCAGTGTGGACAGGGTCCATGAAGGGGAGGGCTGATGTCCATAATGTGCAGAGCTGTTCCCGTAACCGTACTGTTTCTTGTGGCCACGTGCAGAGCAGTTGCCTGTCCAAGGAGTCTTACTGAAATGTAAAAGAAACAGACAGAGTGGATTTGGAGCGGATGTTTTCTCTGGCTGAAAACAGTTAAAATTACTTTCAAAGTAACCGGCTGGTCATTCTGGATAGAATAGAAATCTTTCTGTGCCAGGCAGTGAATCTGGAGTTCTCTACCCAAAGTAACCATGGAGTTGGTTGCTCAGAAACACAAAGCAAAGTCAATGGGTTTTAAATTGAGCTGTTTGGAGAAAGAGGGGCATAGACTTAAGATCACCTCACACTAAATGACCACCTCAGCTTTTCATCCTCTCATGTTTTTACGTATATTCTATGGCTCTAAGTAATGTGACACCTGCCACTAAAACCAAAATGTTTCCAGAAAAATACAGAGGCAACTGTAACCTCGAGAAAACTCACTGAACACTGACATGGACTGTATGTAGGTGATTGTACAAAAATACAGATAAAGTTAAACTTTAAGAAAAATGACAGTTCCACACTATAACCTAGCACCTCTAACCCCAGGCAATGACTTTTCCTGAAGACAATTGCCTTCCTCACAGTGACCTCATCTCTAGACATGGCCCGGCTCCCACCAGTGGCAGAGCTCCTGACTGAACACTTTGCACCCTGTAACGATTCCACATGACCCGTTTGTTCATTCATTTTCTTGACAGAACAGACAACATATTGACAGCAGCTGTGTAAATAAAAGTCATAGCACAGGAAATAACTAGCAGTCTGGTCTCTTAATTGCTGCTGTTATTAAGCCAAGGGTATAGTGCATTCTCAAGTACATTTAGAAATGGGGAATAAATGTTGTTTTCATCAGCAATGTCAGAACATGTACCGATAGAAAATATATTTTTAAATTTCTAAATGGAGAGAAAATACAAAACGCTAAGGGGCAAAGGGGCTTGCGAGTCCTTCTGCAGGATTCCCTAAAGATTAATTTGCAGGTCGGGTCAGTGGTGAGGAAGGTAAATGCAATGTTAGCATTCATTTCAAGAGGACTAGAATATTAAAGCAAGGATGAGATGCTGAAACTTCAGAAAGCACTGGCAAGGCCTCACTTGGAGTATTTTGAGCAGGTTTGTGCGCCTTATCTTAGAAAGGATGTGCTGAAACTGGAGAGGGTTCAAAGGAAATGCATGAAAATGATTCCAGGATTGAATGGCTTGTCATATGAAGAGCATTTGTTGGTTCTGGGCCTGTATTCACTGTAATTCAAAAGAATGAGGGGTGACCTCATTGAAACCCATCGAATGGTGAAAGGCCTTGACACAGGCGAGGAGGTTTCCTATGGACCAGAGGACACAACCTCAGAATAGAGGGGTGTCCTTTAGAATGGTGATGAGGAATTTTGTTAGCTGAAGAGTGGTGAATCTGTTGAATTGTTTACCACAAGCGGCTATGTCGACCAAGTCTTTATGTATATACAAGGCAGAGATTGATAGGTTCTTGATAGGTCAGGTCATGAAAGGATACGGGAAGGAGGCAGGAACCTTAGAAGGTTGGCGTCATTCAATGTTTGTAGTGAGATGCTGAAGATGTTCTATAGGTCAGTTGTGGAGAGAGCCCTCTTCTTTGTGGTGGCGTGTTGGGGAGGCAGCATTAAGAAGAGGGACACCTCACGTCTTAATAAGCTGGTAAGGAAGGCGGGCTCTGTCGTGGGCAAAGTACTGGAGAGTATAACATCGGTAGCAGAGCGAAGGGCGCTGAGTAGGCTACGGTCAATTATGGAAAACCCTGTACATCCTCTACATAGCACCATCCAGAGACAGAGAAGCAGTTTCAGCGACAGGTTGCTATCGATGCAATGCTCCTCAGACAGGATGAAGAGGTCAATACTCCCCAATGCCATTAGGCTTTACAATTCAACCGCCAGGAGTAAGATATGTTAAAGTGCCGGGGTTAGGACTCAATTTATTTAAGTAAACTACTTAAGAACTTTTTAAAAGCTATTATTAAAGCTTTTTGAGAGGGTGATTTTAGATGCATATCATATTTTTACTGAGTTAAGTATTGTATGTAATTAGTTTTGCTACAATAAGTGTATGGGACATTGGAAAAAATGTTGAATTTCCCCATGGGGATGAATAAAGTATCTATCTATCTATCTATTGGGGCTGAGAGAAAAATTTCATTAGCTATGATGAAATGGCAGAACTGACTCAATGGGCCAAATGGTCGAATTTTCCTTCTATATCTCATGGTCTTATCATCTTATAAAAGAGCAATAATATACAAATACCATTCAGCGGACACTTTACAAGGTACGCCTGTACACCTGCTCGTTAATGCAAATAATTAATCAGCCTATAATGGCACAGAGATGGTCAAAGGGTTCATTTGTTGTTGAGATCAAAACATTAGAATGTGGAAGAGATTTCATCTCAGTGACTTTGACCATGGAATGACTGTTGGTGGAAAATGTGGTGCTTTGACTATCTTAGAAATTGTTGATCTCCTGGGATTTTCACACACTACAGTTTCTAGGGGTTTACAGAGAATGACACAAAAATAAAAGCATCTGGCGAGCAGCTATTCTGTGGGCAAAAATGCCTTGTTAATGGAAGCGGTCTGAGAAGAATGCCACATTGGTTCAAGATGACAGAAAGGTGACAGTAACTCACATTACCATTGTGGTGTGCAGAAGATCATCTCTGGATGCACAACATGTCAAACCTTAAAGTGGATGGGCTGACAGGAGCAGAAGTCCATGAAAATACAGAAACACTCTCAGTGGCAGGTCATTACCTCCTGTACCTCCCCGCTGTTTCTTTCCCCAGAGATGCCGTCTGTCCTGCAGAGTGTTCCCAACATTTTCTATACTTACTTGTGGCACTGAACCAGGTGATTATTCTGCATTTTCCCCCGCTGCTGTCACATTGTCATTTGACTTTAACGACTGTTCAGAACAGAGATCTGACCATGGGATTTTGAAGAACTTCACTAATGGGGTTTACCAGTACGTTGCTTTACTTTTACTACTTAGACTAACTTGAGAGTCATTCAACAAATCACAGTTAGTCCTGGGATGTTGATTATATAACATATAACAATTACAGCACGGAAACAGGCCATCTTGGCCTTTCTAGTCCGTGCCAAAACGTTCACTGTCATTTAGTCCCACCGACCTGCACTCAGCCCATAACCCTCCATTCCTTTCCTGTCCATATACCTATCCAATTTTTTTAAATGACAAATGACAATATTAAAACAACAGATGTATTTATTGTTACAACCTATACAAAGAAAAAGTCCTTGACAAGGTCAACAGCTTGGTGAAGGCTCAGAGTCCCCGACTGGCTGAGTCTGGTGTCGTCGTCGTCGGTAGGTCACATCTGGAATTTCCAGTTGGTGGACGCTTTCTCTCCATGCCGATCTGACATATTGGGAAATCATGTATGTGGCAAGTTACAACAGTGGTTTGCCTTTGCCTTCTGCTGGGTGAGAGTTGTTTAAGGCTCCTCATTCTGTTATATCCCATTGACTTTGAATTCCTTTCTTTCTGGTTTCTCTCTTTCTCTGTCTCTCTCTCTCTTTCCCCCCCCCCTCCCTCTCCCCCTCTCTCTCTCTCCCTCTCCCCCCTCTCTCTCTCCCTCTCTCCCTTTCCTTTTCCCTCTCTCTCCCTCTCTCATCTCCTTCTCTTTCTCAAACACTCCTTCCTTCTCTGTATCTCTCTTCTGTCTCTCTGTCTCTCCCACTCTTTCTATCTCCTCTCTCTTTCACCCCATATCTTGACCTCACTTTGTTTACATTCCTGCTGTCTAACTGATAGCTTTATCCCTGCTGTTTTCGAAGTACACTTGCTACCCGAGTCATCATGAGGTCCATTTCATCTTTTGAAGTTCCTTATTTCTCTCATTTACTTTCTTGCAAGGCTGAGCTACTTTTTAAGTAGCACCCTCAGCTATTTATCTAGAATTCAGTCACAGACAACACTTGCTTCAGAGGACGTGTCAGCTTCTCCTTCTGTTCCTATCTCTGTTAAGCCATATCTGGCACTGTTTCCTTTCCCACACTTCTGTCAGCAGATTCTCAGACTAGTAAGTGTTCAGTCTGTTCCAGCCTGAGTGTCTCCATCCAACACCACAACGTATATTCACTCAGTTTGTTCATTTAAGTTTATTTAATCTATGTCTGCCATGTTTGTAATATACTGCTACATAAAGCATGGCGGTTATACACAAGTATGCCCATTAATGATTAACATGAACATGACCTCACATTTTAAGCATAATTTTGTTCTGACAGTGAACATTCCACTTACTGACCATCTCAGCATGCTTTTAGTTGAGCTGACAGCATATTGATAGAGCTAAATGCAGTCAAAGTGCTGGAACAACTCAGCAGGCCAGGCAGCACAAATGGACAGAAGTACGGTAAACAGTCAAATTTTTCGGTCTGATGCCCTTCGTGAGGACCTAATGAGGGGTCTGACAAAACATTTCCTCCTCTCCATGGATCCTACTAGACCTGCTGAGGTCCTCCAGAATGTTGTATGTGTTACATTGCATTTCCAGCATCTCTTGTGTTTATAATACAGAGCTAATGCACATAGTATTCAGGTTAGTTTATAGTCACATGCAGCAGCTTCCAATAAAAAATGAACAACTTTTAAAACACTATTATTATGAGAATGACAGCAAAACTAATGTACATGATAAACACTTCAAAATAAGATAACAAATAGGAAAATATTACGCTTTTCATCTGTCTGTTGCATCAGGAACCAGCAGACCACAGCAACACACAGGAAATGCAGAAGGAACTCAGCAGGCCAGGCCTGGACTTACACCAGAGTTACATTTCCTGAATCTTACCAAAGAGGCCTCCTCAGCTTTCCTGGTTGCTGACTGTTGTATTGCGGGTTGTTCTGGTTTAAAGTGATCACTGATCATTCTAGTCATTCCACGTGCTACATGATGCCCCAACAAGGACAGTGTTCCTGTCACAGGATCCATTTCACAAGATCCTCAGGTTTTCATAGCTTATAAAACCAAAGTGCTGCAAATATGTGACCATTCTCAAGATCAGGTACTTCCACTTCTCCCTCCACAGGTGCTGCCTGACCAGCTGGCTGTTGTCTTTATTCAGCACCATCCTTTGAGAAGGCCCCATTGTCACATTTATCCCCTTCCAATATTCATCCCCTGACTATTCATCTTTTCCTGCAGGTTCAGCGAGCAGATAAAGCTCTGTTACCCACAGCTACGTCAGGCACTCCACTCTCACCGTACTTTGCGTGGAGCAGAGTAAGTAATGCGTGTCTCGTGTCCCTGTGTTGCTTTCGGGCTGTCAGGCAAAGGAAGCTGCAGATGGGAGTATGTGAGGTCACTGTGTGAATTCTGATCTTTGTTCTGTGCAGAAAAGAGAGAAGACAATTTATGAGACTCAAGAGTGAGAAAGGAGGAACAAAATATGTAGTAACTCAGTGGTGGTTAAAAGATTTCAGGGAAAGTCGGGGAGGTTATCTGACATGAAGGGGAGAATTCATCTCAGGATCAGAAGAATATGTTTTAGCCTGTTCTATTAATCAGCTAAATCTGCATCACAGCTGTATACTTCTTTCTTCATTAAGGAACAGACTGTGGACATCAGTGGAAGAGCCATTATTTGTTACAAATTCCCAACTTCCCCCAAGCCGGTAGTGGCAAACAGTTTTCATGAGTGTTTGATATCTGTGTGGTGAACGATGCATCTACAGAGCTTTACAAAACTCAGAATGGATTGCACCACCCAGAGTAAACCCTCTTGTGAACTTCAAAGTTCAAAGTAACTTGATTAACAAAATACATTTATGTCACCATATACAACCCTGAGATTTATTTTCTTGTGGGCATTCAGAGTGGAACAATAGAATCAACAAAATTCTAAAGCAGAAAAGGACAAAAACATCGTGCAAAAGAAAAAACACTGAAAATACAAAATATGCAAATAACAATAAAATACATAAAATAGACACATAAATACATAGATAGACAGAAAGATAGAGTGACAGATAGATAGATACACAAAGAAACAATACTGAGAACATGAGTTCTGGAAGCCTTAAAAAAGAGTTCATTGGTCGTGGAATCAGTTCAGTGCGAAGGTGGTTCAGAAGCCTGCTGGTTGAAATGTAATGACTGTTCCTGAACTTGGGCTTTAGAACCTCCTTTCTGATGGCAACATTGAGAAGACAGTATGGCCTAGATGGTGGGGGTACTTGAAAATGATCTAGAGGTGGAAGTAAGGTTATTAGAAACATTTGGAAGATTCTTCAAAAGTTCTTAATAGTTGGTTGCTGACACTTAAAATAGAGAATTAGGGTTATTTAGTACAAGATGAATGGAGGCTTGAATGCAGTTGGCAGAAGGATCCACCCAAGTGAATAAACATACAATAACATGCGACATAAACAGTTGGAATAGGCCACTTGGTCCCTCAAACCTGCTCCACCATTCAATATGATTGTGGCTGATCAATGCTGCCCTCAACTCTTGTGTGAGTTCCCCAAGACGCTTAGTTCCTCAATGTTTACACTATCTATTTATCTGCACAAAATATATTTTATGAGATGACCTCCACCAATTCAGCGGTGAAGAATTCCAGAGGTTCATCACTCTCAGAGAGAAGAAACTTCCATCCACCTAAATTTGAAATCACCAGCTCTTTATTTTGTAGGTGGGTCTTCTTGTCCATTACTCTCCCACCAGTGGAAACAGAGTTACCGATGTGAGGAGACATTTCTTCACTCAGAGGGGAATGAGCCTTTGAAATTCTCCATGTTGGGGTGCTGTGTGGAGACTCAGTTATTGTGTGCATTAAAAACCAAGATCGATAAATTATGGAATTCAAAGTGTATGTGGAGAATGAAAGGAAATGGCACTGAGAGACTGTAGATCATCCAGGCTCCTGATGAATAGTGCAACAGGCTTGAAGGGCAGATAGCCTTTTGCTTTAATATCATTTGTTATTATGATGTGTTCTCCCCACATCCTCATTATAAGACCATAAGCATAAGACATAGGAACAGAATTAAGCCATTTAACCCACCGAGTCTGTTCCACCATTCAATCATGGCTAATCCTTTTTTATCCCGGCTCAGTGCAACTCCCTGACCTATCAAAGACCCTTGACCACTCAAAATGGAGAAGCAACATTCAGAGCAACATAGAGAAATTCAAGTCCTTTAGTTAGGAGAACACAGTGCATAGAGCAAACAGGGAATGGAGTACTCAGTGTCCATTCAGTCAATCACCTCTCATCCCACTATGGATCCCACATTGACTTTTTGAGCTATGTCGGTCTCTAGGAACCACAGTGGACAGAGTGTACAAAAAGCAGCAACTTCAGCAGGGCTGGACCACTTGCTGTCCAAGCTACAGGAAGTGAAAACAACAATGGCGCAAACTCTGAGCTTTTATTTTGACTCAATCTTTAGTTCATACCGTCATGCCTCATACAGGAATTTTACTTAGTTCACTGTAAACCTCTGCCTCTTTCAAAGCACTATTGAAATATAACCTCTTCTTCCACTTGGGTCCTACAGCCTAGTTCTTCTTTTCCTTTACAACTAGGCATCAAATTCCTTTTTGTGGATGATGATACGATCTGGTTCCACTGTTTGAGCAGGTAGTACATTTCTGATCTTAATGATACATAACATTAGAAAAATACTTTGCCTCGCTACAGCTCTTTTAATTTTTTGGAGCCAAATCTTCCAAAACCTGCATGTTTTTGGGTCTCCTTTTGTTTATGCTTTGTCTCGCTCTGACCACAGTTCTTTTATAGTTGCTCCATCGAAGACTTTATAGAATAGTACAGCACAGGAACCAATGCCAAATTTAACTAATCCTCTTCTGCCTGTTTATGATCAATAACTCCCCATATTCATGAGTCCATCTAACAGCCTCTTATACACCCTTAACAACATTTTTATCAGCATAACACCTGGTGGTCTGTTCCAGGTGTTCAACAAAAACCTGTCACAAATGCCTCAAATGCCTCCTCCATTAAAGAGGATTGCATGGAGTTGGGATTGATATATTAGCATGGATAATGGACTGTTTAACCAAGGTAGAGAGTTGGGATAAATACATCCTACTCTGGTTGGCAATCAGTGGAAAGAAACATACCACAAGGATCAGTGCTAAGCCCATAAAAATTCACAATATAAATTAACGATTTTCAAGAGGGGACTGAGTGCAGCAGCATATCTAAGGCTATGTCCACACTACACCGGATAATTCCGTAACTGAAGCTTTTTCTCTTCGTTTTTACCCTCCATCCACACTAAAACGGCGTTTTCATCCCCCAAAAACCAGAGCTTTTCAGAAACGCTCTCCAAAGTGTGTAATTTTGAAAACACCAGATTGGCTGGATCAGTGCGGATGGGGTAACTGGAGAAATCTGAAAACGCTATCAGACAGCAGCGTGCTATTTCATTGTTTTCTTGAACACAATCTAACAATTTCAGAACAGACAGCAACGAGACTGAAGCCAGAAGAGTTAGAAATGTACTCACCAAATACTTTGACCCATAACTTACTGAATAAATAAGTATACTGTACTCACTTTGCCCTGTTTTCTGTCCTTGCTTGTATGAAGGTGGTTTACCTATTTATGCAAGTACTTCTCTGACAATAGATATGTAACAGCCTAATGTAACATTGTATGGAAATACAAGATAACACTAATGCAGACAGGTTTTATAAATTTAACAAGGTGCTTTATTAAGGCAACAGTGTTAGTCAGTTTTTCAAAGTTCTTTATCAGCCTGGTCAATCTGTCCGTGAACTCCCTGTCGGTTGCCTCCGTACGCTCCAGTATTTCTTTTTAATTATAAGTTCTCTTGCACGAGAGCCAACAGCTGTCAGTCGTTTTAAGTTTTTCTAGTCTGTAGCTACACAAACACGCACTTTCACAGTGAAATCAACACCAAACATGTCGCTTGTTTTCAGTAGATGTGTCCTACACATGCACAGTAGGAGGAGGTTCACCGAAATCTCCGTTTCAATGTGGACAGAGATGTTTTTAAAAACGCATAGTGTGGACGCCTCTCGTTTTTAAGCGAAACCAGCATTTTCAAAATTATTCGGTCTAGTGTGGACGTAGCCTAAGTTTGTTGATGATTCTAAATTAGAACATAGAACATAGAAATTTACAGCACATTACAGGCCCTTCAGCCCACAATGTTGTGCCGGCCATGTGACCTACTCTAGAAACTGCCTAGAATTTTCCTACTGCATAGCCCGATATTTTTCCAGATTGAAGTTGCTTAAAAGTTGTTATTGAATCTGCCCCCACCACCGTTGCTGGTAGTACATTGCACACACTGACCACACTCTGTGTAAAAAACCTACCCCTGACATCGCCGCTGTACTTACGTCCAAGGACTTTAAAGCTATGCGGCCTTGTGTTAGCCATTTCAGCCCTGGGAACAAACTTCTGGCTACCCACATGATCAATGCAACCTCTATCAGGTCACCCCTCATCTTCTGTCACTCCAAGGAGAAAAAGCCAAGTACACTCAACCTACTCTCATAAGGTACGCCCTCCAATCCAGGCAACATCCTTGTAAATCTCCTCTGAACTCTCCCTATAGTATCCACATACTTCCTGTAGAGAGGTGACCAGAATTGAACTCAGCACTCCAAGTGTGGTCTAACCAAGGTCTTATATAACTGGGAACAAATAAGAGAATATCTGCCGATGCTGGGAATCCAAGCAACACACACAAAATGCTGGAGAAACTCAGCAGACCAGACAGCATCTGTGGTCTATATGACATAGATCTGAGGCAGAATGGTAGGGCTTTGGCTCATTTGGGCTTCGGCGATATCCGGTTGAGATGAGGCAAGTTACCTGTGAGGAATAGGAACAGGAAGTATGTCTGTGAGGCCAGTGTTCTGTACTGGGTGTCAGATGTGGGAAGTCCGGGAGACTGCCAGCCTCCCGGACAGTGACATCTGCGCCAGGAGTGTCGATCTGCAGTTCCTTAGGGATCGGGTTAGGGAACTGGAGATGCAGCTCGATGACCATCGTCTGGTCAGGGAAAGTGAGGAGGTGATAGAGAGGATCTATAGGCAGGTAGTCTCACCGGGGCCTTGGGAGACAGATAAGTGGGTAACAGTCAGGAGGGGGAAAGGCAGGAGTCAGATACCAGAGAGTATCCCTGTCTCCTTTAACAATATGTAGTCCTGTTTGAGTACTGTTGGGGGGAGTGACCTCACCTCTGGCAAAGAGTCTGGCCCTGTGGCTCAAAAGGGAAGGAAAGGAAGAGGATGGCAGCAGTGTTAGGGGGTCAGAAAGGCGATTCTGTGGATGCAGGAAAGAAACATGGATGGTAGTTTGCCTCCCAGGTGCCAGGGTCTGGGATGGTTTTGATCACATTCACGATATCCTGAAGTGGAAAGATGAACAGCCAGAGGTTGTGGTACATATTGGTACCAATGACATAGGTAGGAAAAAGGAGGAGGTCCTGAAAACAGACTACAGGGAGTTACTAAGAGTGCCAGGCTTTAGATGTTTCACAAAGAACAGGGAGTGAGGCAAAAGAGGTGGGGGCATGGCACAGCTGATCAGAGATAGTGTCACAGCTGCTGAAAAGGAGGAAGTCATGAAGGGATTGTCTACTGAGTCTCTGTAGGTGGAAGTTAGAAACAGGAAGGGGTCAATAACTCTACTGGGTGTTTTTTATAGACCACCCAATAGTAATAGGGACATCGAGGAGCAGAGAGGGGGGACAGATTCTGGAAAGGTGTAATAATAACAGGGTTGTTGTGGTGGGAGGTTTTAGTTTCCTAAATATTGATTGGCATTTCCCTAGAGCAAGGTGTTTAGATGGCATGGAGTTTGTTAGGTGTGTCAGCAAGGTACAATATGTAGATAAGCCTACAAGAGAAGCTGTACTTGATCTGGTATTGGGAAATGAACCTGGTCAGGTGTCAGATCTCTCAGTGGGAGAGCATTTTGGACATTGTGATCATAATTCTATCTCCTTTACTATAGTATTGGAGAGGGATAGGAACAGACAAGTTAGGAAAGCGTTTAATTTGAGTAAGGGGAAATATGAAGCTATCAGGCAGGAACTTGGAAGCATAAACTGGGAACAGATGTTCTCAAGGAAATATATGGCAGAAACGTGGCAAATGTTCAGGTGATATTTGCGTGGAGTTCTGCATTGGTACATTCCAAGAAGACAGTGAATGGATGGTAAGGAACAGGAACTGTGGTGTACAAAGGCTGTTGTAAATCTAGTCAAGAAGAAAAGAAAAGTTTATGAAAGGCTCAAAATACTAGATAATGATAGAGATCTAGAAGATTATAAGGCTAGCAGGAAGAAGCTTAAGAATGAAATTAGGAGAGCCAGAAGAGGCTATGTTGAGCATGATTTAAAAAAACCCAAGGCATTCTACAAGTATGTGATGAGCAAGAGGATAAGACGTGAGGGAATAGTTCCAATCAAGTGTGACAGTGGAAAAGTGTGTATGGAACCGGAGGAAATACCTGAGGTACGTAATGAATACTTTGCTTTAGTATTCACTATGGAAAAGGATCTTGGCGATTGTAGGGATGACTTACAGTGGATTAAAAAGCTTAAGCGTATAGACCTTAAGAAAGAGGATGTACTGGAGCTTTTGGAAAGCATCAAGTTGGATAAGTCTCTGGGACCAGACGAGATGTGCCCAGTCTAATGTGGGAGGTGAGGGAGGAGATTGCTGAGCCTCTGGCAATGTTCTTTGCATCATTAGTGGGGACGGGAGAGGTTCTGCAGGACTGGAGGGTTGCGGATGTTGTTCCCTTTTTCAAGAAAGAGAGTAGAGATAGCCCAGGAAATTATAGACCAGTGAGTCTTACTTCAGTGGTTGGAAAATTGATTGAAATGATCCTGAGAGGTAAGATTTATGAACATTTGGAGAAGCATAATATGATTAGGAATAGTCAGCATGGCTTTGTCAAGGGAAGGTCGTGTCTTACAAGCCTGATTGAATCTTTTGGAATTATGACTGAACATGTTGTTGAAGGAAGAGCAGTATATGTAGTGTATTGGATTTCAGCAAGGCGTTTGAAAAGGTACCCCATGCTAGGCTTGTTGAGAAAGTAAGGAGGCATGGGATCCAAGGGGATCTTGGTTTGTGGATCCAGAATTGGCTTGCACACAGAAGGCAAAGACTGGTTTTAGACAGGTCATATTCTGCATTGAGGTTGGTGATCAGTGGTGTGCCTCAGGGATCTGTTCTGGGACCCCTTCTTTTTGTGATTTTTATAAGTAACCTGGATGAGGAAATGGAGGATGGGTTAGTAAATTTGCTGATGACACAAAGGTTGGGGGTGTTGTAGATAGTGTGGAGGGCTGTGAGAGATTACAGTGGGACATCAATAGGATGCAAAACTGCGCCGAGAAGTGGCAGATAGAGTTCAACCCAGTTAAGTGTGAAGTGGTTCATTTTGGTAGGTCACGTATGATGGCAGGATATAGTATTAACGGTAAGACTCTTGGCAATGTGGAGGATCAGAGGGATCTTGGAGTCCAAGTCCATAGGACAATCAAAACTGCCGCGCAGGTTGACTCTGTTTTTTTTCTTTCTTTTTACAATATTTTTATTCAGAAGAAAAAACAAGATTTACAGAGTGCAACATATCGATACATCTCAACATAAATTGTGTGCATTCATATACTGTAATAAAATTGATCAAAAGGTTATAGCATATCACATAAAGGTATACCACTGTAATCAAAAATTTAAAGATAGGTCATACATCATAAAAGAAATTTTTTATATAAAAAACTCTGATTTTTAAGAAGGCATATGGTGCATTGGCTTTCCTCAACCGTGGGATTAAATTTAAGAGATGAGAGTTAATGTTACAGCTATATAGGTCTCTGGTCAGACCCTATTTGCAGTACTGTGCTCAGTTCTGGTGTCTTCCTTACAGGAAGCATGTGGAAACCATAGAAAAGGTGCAAATTAGATTTACAAGGATGTTGCCTGGATTGGGGAGCATGCCTTACAAGAATAGGTTGAGTGAACTTGGCCTTTTCCCCTTAGAGTGACAGAGGATGAGAGGTGACCTCATAGAGGTGTATATGAGAGGTATTGATCATATGGATAGTCAGAGGCCTTTTCCCAGGGCTGAAATAGCTATCATGAGAGGGCACAGGTTTAAAGTGCTTGGAAGTAGGTACAGAGGACCTGTCAGGGGTAAGTTTTTTACATAGAGAGTGGTGAGTGCATGGAATGGGCTGCCAGTGATGGTTGTGGAGGCGGATACGATAAGGTCTTTTAAGAGACTCCTGGATAGGTACATGGAGCTTTGAAAAACAGAGGGAGATGGGAAACCTGGGTACTTTCTAAAGTAAGTACATGTTCAACACAGCATTGTGGGCCAAAGGGCCTGTACTGTGTTGTAGTTTTTCTCTGTTTCTGTTTTCCTATGTTTCTACATAGGTGCAGAATTAGGCCATCTGGTCCATTGAGTCTGCTCCACCATTCAATCATGACTCATGGTTTTTCCTTCTCCTCCTCAACCTCAGTTCCCAGCCTTCTCCCTGTAATGGTTGATGCAATGTGCAATCAAGAACTTATCAATCTCTGCCTTAAGTACACCCAACGACCTGGCCTCCACAGCAGCATGTGGCAACAATTCCATAATTTACCACCCTTTGGCTGAAGAAATTAGCCCCTCTATCCTGAGGCTGTGACCTCTTGCCCCAGACTCTCCCACCATGGGAAACATCCTTTCCACATCTACTCTGTCTAAGTCTTTCAACATTCAAAAGGTTTCAATGAGGTCACCCCTCATCCTTCTGAGTTCCAGTGAGTACAGACCCAGAGTTATCAGACATTTCTCATATAACACTTTCATTCCTGGAATTATCCTTGGGAACCTCCTCTGGACCCTTTCCAATGCCAGCACATCTTTTCTAAGATGAGGGGCCCAAAATCGTTCACAATACTCAAAGTAAGGCCTTACCCGTGCCTCATAAAGCCTCAGCATCATGTCCTTGCTCTTGTATTCTAGACCTCTTAAAATAAATGCTAACATGACATTTGCCTTCCTCACCACTGACTCAACCTGAAAGTTAACCTTTAGAGTGTTCTGCACAAGATCTCCCATGTCCCTTCGCATCTCAGATTTTCGGATTTTCTATGCGTTTAGAATATAGTCCGCACATTTATTTTTACCAACAAAGTGCATGACCATGCATTTTCCAACTTTGTATTTCATTTGCCACTTTTCTTGCCCATTCTCCTAATCTGTGTTTCTGCATCATACCTGTTTTCTCAACACTACCTACTCCCAACAATCTTCGTATCATGTTGAAACTTGGCAATAAAGCCACCTATTCCATCATCTAAATCTTTTATGTAGAGCATGAAAAGAATTGGTCCCAACACCGACCCTTGCAGAACACCAATAGTCACTGGCAGCCACCCAGAAAAGGATCCTTTTATTCCCACTCATTGCCTCCTGCCATGAGTGATCAATGCTCTAACCATGTTAGTAAATTCCCTGTAATACCATGGGCCCCTACCTTGCTCAGCAGCCTCATGTGTGGCACCTTGTCAAAGACCTTCTGAAAGTCCAAAATACAAAATCGACTGCATCCCCTTTATCTATCCTACTTGTAATCTCCTCAAAGAATTCCAACAGGTTCATCAGGCAGGATTTTTGCTGAAGGAAACCATTCTGACTTTGTCCTGTCTTGTTCTGTCTCACCAAGTACTCCATCACCTCATCCTTAACAATTGACTGTAACATCTTCCTAACCACCGAGGTCAGATTAACTAGTCTATAATTTCTTTCCTGCTGCTTTCCTCCTTTCTTAAAGAGTGGAGTGACATTTGTAATTTTCCAGTCCTCTGGTACCATGCCAGAGTCTAATGATTTTTGAAAGATAATTTCTAATGCCACTACAATCTCTAATGCTACTTCTTTCAGAAACCTAGAGTGCAATATAACTCGGAGTCCTGCCATGTGCAGAAGTTCGCTGATGACACGGCCATAGTGGGGTGTGTCAGGAATGGACAGGAGGAGGAGTATAGGAAACTGATACAGGACTTTGTGATATGGTGCAACTCAAACTACCTGCGTCTCAATATCACCAAGACCAAGGAGATGGTGGTGGACTTTAGGAGATCTAGGCCTCATATGGAGCCAGTGATCATTAATGGAGAATGTGTGGAGCAGGTTAAGACCTACAAGTATCTGGGAGTACAGTTAGACGAGAAGCTAGACTGGACTGCCAACACAGATGCCTTGTGCAGGAAGGCACAGAGTCGACTGTACTTCCTTAGAAGGTTGGTGTCATTCAATGTCTGCAGTGAGATGCTGAAGATGTTCTATAGGTCAGTTGTTGAGAGCGCCCTCTTCTTTGTGGTGGCGTGTTGGGGAGGAAGCATTAAGAAGAAGGACGCCTCATGTCTTAATAAGCTGGTAAGGAAGGCGGGCTCTGTCGTGGGCAAAGTACTGGAGAGTTTAACATCGGTAGCTGAGCGAAGGGTGCTGAGTAGGCCTCGGTCAATTATGGAAAACCCTGAACATCCTCTACATAGCACCATCCAGAGACAGAGAAGCAGTTTCAGCGACAGGTTACTATCGATGCAATGCTCCTCAGACAGGATGAAGAGGTCAATACTCCCCAATGCCATTAGGCTTTACAATTCAACTGCCAGGACTTAAGAACTTTTTTTAAAGCTATTATTAATGCTTTTTGAGTTAGTGATTTAGATGCATATCATATTATTACTGAGTTAAGTATTGTATGTAATTAGTTTTTACTACAACAAGTGTATGGGACATTGGAAAAAATGTTGAATTTCCCCATGGAGATGAATAAAGTATCTATCTATCTATCTATCTATCTATCTAATTCATCTGGTCCGGGTGACATGTACCATTCGATCTTTCAACTTTTTGAGCACCTTCACTATTGTAATAGAAACTGTCCTCACTTCTCTTCCTTCACACACTACAACACCAGGCACACTGCTAGTGTCTTCCACAGTGAAGACTGATGCAAAATACTCATTTAGTTCATCAGCCATCTCCTTGTCTCCCGTTATTATTTCTTTTGCCTCCTTTTCTAGTGGTCCTATATCCACTCTCATTTCTCTTTTACTTTTAATGTACTTGAAAAAACTTTTACTATCCACTTTGCTATTATTTGCTGGCTTGCTTTCATATTTCATCTTTTCCCTCCTAATGATTTCTTTATTTGCACTTTGTAGGTTTTTAAAAACATTGCAATCCTCTATCTTCCCACCAATTTTTGCTTTGTTGTGTGCCCTTTGTTTTGCTTTTACAATAGCTTTGACTTACCTTGCCAGCCACGGTTGTCCTATTTTAACATTGAGTTTTTCATCATTTTTGATACATTTGTCCTGCATCTGTCTAATTTTTCCCAGAAATGCACACCGTTGCTGCCCTGCTAACATCCCTGCTAGCAGCTCCTTCCAGTTTACTCTAGCCATTTCCTCTCTCATTCCACTGTAACTTCCCTTACTCCACTGAAATACTGCTACATCAGACTTTACTTTCTCCCTATCAACTTTCACATTGGACAAAGCCTACTTACACCAGGGTTACATTTCCTGAAGCTTATCAAAGAGGCCTCCTCAGCTTTCCTGATTGCTCACTGTTGTATTGCGGGTTGTTCTGGTTTAAAAATATCACTGATCATTCAAGTCATTCCATGTGCTACACGATGCCCCAACAAGGACAGTGTCACTATCACAGGATCCATTTCACAAGATCCTCAGGTTTTCATAGCTTATAAAACCAGAGTGCTACAAATATGTGACCATTCTCAAGATCAGGTACTTCCACTTTTCCCTCCACAGGTGCTGCCTGACCAGCTGGGTGTTGGCTTTATTCACCACCTCCTTTGAGAAGGCCTGATTGTCACATTTCTCCCCTTCCAATAATTCTCCCTGATCATTCATTTTTTTCTGCAGGTGCAGGGAGCAGATATACTTCTGTTAACCACGGCTAACTCACGCACTCCTCTCTCACTAAACCTTTCATGGAGCAGAGTAAATGACGCCTGTCTCATATCCCTGTGTTGTTGTCGGGCTGTCAGGCAAAGGAAGCTGCAGAAGGGTGTACGTGATGTCAACTTGTGAATTCTGATACTTGTTCTGTGGAGAAGAGACAGAAGACAGTATATAGAAGAAATATGTAGCAAGGGGGAAGAAAATATGTAGCAACTCACTGGTGTTTAAAAGAGGAGGAAAAGATTTCAGGGGAAGTCCAGAATGTTGTCTGACATGAAGGGGAGAATTCATCTCAGGAGCTGAAGAATGTCTTTTAGCCTGTTCCATTACTCAGCTAAATCTGTATCATAGTTATGTATTTCTTCCTTCTATCAGGAAAAGATTGTGAACATCAATGAAAGAGGTATAATTTATTACAAATTCCCAACTTGCCCCGAGCCAGTAGTGGCAAACAGTTTTCATGAGTGTTTGATATCTGTGTGGTGAACGATGCATCTACAGTGCTTTACAAAACTCAGAATGGATTGCACCACCCAGAGTAAACCCTCTTGTGAACTTCAAAGTTCAAAATAACTTTATGAACAAAATACACGTATGTCACCATATACAACCCTGAGATATATTTTCTTGGGGCACTCTGGGTGAAACAAAGAAATACAATAGAATCAATAAAAATCTAAAACTGAGAAGGACAAAAACAGTGTAGAAAAGAAAAAGAAACAGTAAATACAAAAAATACAAATAACAATAAAAATACATTAAAATAGACACATAATAAACAATAATAGTAATAAATAAATAAATAGATAGATGGAGTGACAGGTAGATAGACGCATAGATACATAAACAAACAATACTGAGAACATGAGTTCTGGAATCCTTGTGTTACGTACCCGTGACACGTGACAGTGGTACCCTTGTCACGTGACTGGGGTTGAAGCTATACTGGACTTGAGGTAATGGTCTTGTGATGGTGGAGTGATGTCATTTTCCCGCCAGTAGAGGTCATGTGACAGGTTTTTTTACAGGGTATAAAAGGGCAGTTCGTGGCTGGATTTGCCATGTTGACTTCATGCCATGCAGTTTAGTTGAAAGATGAAGTTCTATCTAATGCCTAAAGTTTAAAAGGTCATTGCCAGCAGTTTCTGTATAATACTGCTAGGTGAGAATCAGTGGAGAGTGAAGATCGGAGTTTGGGAGTTAAAAGATCGAGGAGAATCGATTTCGACGGTGCAACAGGTTCGACCTTGTTTGATCCTTATTCGGAAGGAATTCGTTGACTGTTCTCGTGTTAATCCCTGAGAAATAGCAGAAAGGATTGGGAACAGTTCTGTAAAGGAAAGGTCAGTGCCTTTAAGCCGTTCCATTTGTCAATCTACGTAAATTCTTCGTGGGAAAAGTTCGATTTGGGAACCGAAGCAACACAACGTGAAAGAGAATTTAAATCGTCTTAAGAAAGTCTCTCCCTTAAATGGACTGTAAGCATTTTGAACGTTTGCAATACTACTTTGAAGAACTGTTTTTGCAACATCGCTTTAAGAACTGTTTAAGCTTCATTGCTTTAAGAACTGTTTAAGCTGCCGCACAGCAGCTGATATCCGATTACGTGAGTGGTTTGTTTACTTTTGGGGGGTTTGTTTTCAGTGTTTAATAAACATGTTATTTGTTATAAAAACCCCTGCCTCACTCATATATTTATTGCTGCTTGAATCCGTAACACTTGAAAGAGGGTCCATAGGTTGTGGCATCAGTTTAGTGCTGAGAAGAGTGAAGTTATCCACAGGGGTTCAGGAGCCTGTTGGTTGAAGGGTGGTGGTGTGGGAACTTAGGCTCTTGAACCTCCTTTGAGATAGCAGCATTGAGAAGACAGTATGGCCTGGATGGTGGGGGGTCCTTGGAAATGATCCTGAGGTAGAAGTAGCATTCAATAGAGGGAAATATATGGAATATTCTTCAATGTTTCTTAAAAGTTGTTTGCTGACTCTAAAAATAGCTAATTAGGGTTATTTTCATAATTTTTCCCTTCAAATATAGCAGGGAAATAGATTTAGGGCGGAGATGAGCTGCAACTACTTTTGATGAGTACAGGAGTGACCATGGGTAGGAAATTAATAGAGTGTGAAGAGAAAAAAAAAACTGGGATGAATATAGGATTAGCAAAAATGGGTGGTACATGGTCAACACATTAGGTGGGCCAAAAGTCCTGTTTTCATGCTGTATCAATGTGATTTTATGACACCATGCATTTCCAAATTAGATAATCTCTGGAGTAGTTTTAACTTGATATGTAAGATGGGAATCCCTTGGGATAAGGCAGGATACGATTACTGTAACCGTCACCATCGCAACATGACCTCAATGGAGAATAGATTAAGGTAAGTTGTAAAACCAGAACTGCATCTGAAACCTCGGACATTCTGGAATTAAATTAATCCCTTTGGCCAACTGGGGCCAAGAATGAAGACTTGATTCATTGAATTATTCCCAAGATATTGGATACAACTGACAAAGCAGATGGTATTTTTTGTCAGTGATCTGAGCACCCCTAGTGCACTGACTGCTTACCTCATCCAGCTCCTCCCATGAAACTGCATTAGACTGGGCAATCTTCTCTGTTGTGTCCGACTTACAACCACAACCTGTTGTAAAACAGTTAGTCAGCAGTGTAATTTCTGACATTGTACATTATTTCAGTTCAAAACTAAGTGTATCATAAACAAGCCCTACAGAAACCGACGATGCAGACAAATGCAGACACTGGAAATCTGGAGCAACACACACAAAATGCCGGAGGATCTCAATGAGTTAGGCAACATTTATGAGGGGAGATAAGCAGTCAATATTTTCTGCCTTATCCTCCACAGATGCTGCCTGACCCACTGAGCTGCTCCTACATTTTGTGTTTACAGAAAGTCATGTTGCAACGAACAGACATATAAGAAACACACACAAAATGCTGGCATCAATTCACAAAGTATAGCAAATGCAAGACTCTTGCACAGCCACTATCCTTCCACAGGGTGGCAGGAGAGCTTTGCAGATTTTATCTGTGCACTGCCCCCCCCACCACACCCCCCCTCCCCCGCCACTCTACCACTGACACTGCCTCCCTTCCGGAGATGAACTTGATCTCTTCTTCTTATAATAATGTTAAATGGTCGTTGGCAGACCAACGTAAGGTGCAGTACTGCCACCTACTGAGCATCATTCAAGCTCACCAGATCTTGTTCTTGAAATTTTCCTCCACCATCTCTTTCATACTTTTTGTCACTACAACCCCACAGTACTATAAGCATTAAAACTCTTGTCCATTAGCTAACAAACTTCCAACATTCTTCTGCAATAAAAAAGAGGAAAAAAGAAAAGGAAAAAGAAAAAAAATCTCTTCTTTAAGGTCTGAATGTTATTTAACCCTCGTTGAAAAGCATCATTAATAAATTCTAGAGTTAAGTCCCTTTTCTCTGGATGTATTTCTGCAGCTTTAAAAATAATTTTTTCTGCCCTAATTTTAGCTTGTGCTGTACAATTTACCACATCTGCCATGTAATTAGCAAATTTTGGTTTATCAACAGTCAATGAATCCTTTGTTATAAAGACATGCACTTCACACACTGACAGAAATCTATCCATTTTCTGGATATTAATAGGTCCCATCGGTAGTGTTTTCTGTACTTTCTGAAGAGTCTCGGTATATAATATGTCCATTTCTCCCAAACACGCTGTACTTACCCAGCTTTCTTATATACAGGTCAGTCTGCATAAGCAGAGTTATGTTCCCTCTACAATTGCTACATTTTGCCAAATGCCTTCTCCACAATTATCAGAATCATGTACTCCACCATATCTACTACATATCTTCAGCCTTACACACAGCTGCTACCTGAACAAATGTCTAACACTGTAAGCAAGTAAGGGGAGAGGAGCACATAGACTCCACAAGACCAGAAGATGTGGAAGCAGATTTAGGGTATTCTGCCCATTCAGTCTGCTCCACCATGGCTGATCCATTTTCTTCTCATCCCCATTCTCCTGTCCTCTCTCCATAACCTTTCACATGCTGAATAATCAAAAACCTATCAACTGCTGCCTTAAGTACACCTAATGACCAGGTCTCTACAGCCACCTGTGGAGATTAATTCCACAGATTCACCACTGTCTTGCTAAAGAAATTTCTCCTCATCTCCATTATAAATGGATGTCCCTCAATTCTGAGGCTGTGTTCTCTAGTCCTAGACTTCCCTGCCATCGGAAACATCCTCTCCACATCCACTCTAAGTAGGCCGTTCAGCAATCAGATAACCCCTCATCCTTCTAAATTCCAGCCCAGGGCCGTTAGTCATTCTTCATACAAGAAGTTGTTCATTCCAACAAACATTCTTGTGAATCTCCTCTGAACCCTCTCCAATATCAGCAGATCCTTTCTTAAATAAGGGGCCCAAAACTGCTCACAGTACTACAATTGAGGCCTCACAATTGCCTTAAAAAGTCTCAGCATATGATCCGTGCTTTTATATTCTAGTCCTCTTGAAATGAATGATAATATTGCATTTGCTTTTCTCACCACCAACTCAACCAGTAAGTTAACCTTTAGGGAATCCTGCAATAGGACCCCAAGTCCCTTAGATGTTTGAATTTTCTCCCCTTTTAAAAAATAGTCCAAATATTCCATTTGCCAATTCTTTGCCCATTTGCCTTATCTGTCCAAGTTCTTTTATAGCCCCCATACTTTCTCAACACTATCTGCCACTCCAACTATTTTGGTATTATCCACAAACCTGGCCTCAAAGCCATCAATTCTGTCATCCAAAGCATTGATATACAATATAAAAGAAGTGGTCCCAACACCTACCCCTGTGGAACATCACTGGTTACTGGCAACTAATCACAGAAAACTTCCTTTATTCCCAATCTTGGCCTCCTGCCAATCAGCCATTTCTTTATCCATGCTGTTATTGTTCCTGTAATAGCATGAACTCATTTCACAGCGTCATATGTGGCATCTTGTCAAAGGCCTTCTGAAAATCCAAGTTCACAACATACACTGGTTCTCCCGTGTATATGCTGCTATTTTTGGCCTGTTTTATCATGTGCCTCCAGTACCCCAAAATCTCAACATTAATAATTGACTCCAGTGTTCTCCCAGCCACATATGGCAGACGAATTGGCCTATAATTTATTTTCTTCTTCCTCCCTCCCTTCTTGAAGGGTGAGTGACATTTGCAATTTTGAAGTCCTCTGGGACCATTCTAGAATATAGTGATTCTTGAAAGGTCATTACTAATGTCTCCACAATGTTTTCAGCTATCTCCTTCTGAACCTTTGGGTGTAGTCCATCTGGTCCGAGTGACTTATTGAACTTCAGACTTTTCAGTTCCCAAAGCACCTTCTCTGTAGTAAAAACAACTATGTCCACCTCTGTCCCTGACACTCTTGAGTTTCTTCCAGGATGTCTTCCACAATGAAGATTGACGCAATATGCTTATATTGTTTTCCTGACATTTCCTTATCCTCCATTACTACCTCTCCAGCATCATTTGACAGTGGCCCAATATCTATTGTCTCCTCTATTTGTAGAGGCAGGTTGTTCTGAATAAGAAGAGAGGCTAAAGAAGGATTTAGATATATTAGGAGAATGGGCAATGAAGTGGCAGGTGGAATACAATGTCGGGTAGAGCAGTTTGGTAGAAGAATGAAAGGGTTCACCTTTTTCCAAATGGAGTGAAAATACAAAACAATGAAGTGCAAACGGACTTGTGAGTCCTTGTGCAGGATTTCCTAAAGGTTCATTTGCAGGTTGAGTCTGTGGTGAGAGAGGCAAATGTGATGTTAGTGTTCACTTCAAGAGGACTAGGATATAAAAAGATAGGACGTAATGTTGAGATTTTATAAAACACTGGTAAAGTATTGTGAGCAGTTTTGAGCCTCTTATCTTAGAAGCGATGTGCTGAAACTGGAGAGGGTTCAAAGAAAATGCATGAAAATGATTCCAGGATTGAACAGCTTGTCATATGAAGAACATTTTATGGCTCTGGGCCTATATTGGTTATAATTCAGAAGAATGAGGGGTGACCTCATTGAAGCTTATCAAATGGTAAAAGGCTTTGATAGAATGTATATGGAAAAGATATCTCCTGTCATGGGAGAGTCTAAGACCAGAGGACACAGCCTCAGAATAGAGGTGTTCTTTTAGAATGGAGATGAGATGGAATTTCTTTAGCCAGAGAGTGGTAAATCTGTGGAATTCTTTGCCACAGGCAGACATGGAGGCCGAGTCTTTGTATATATTTAAGGCAGAGGTTGATAGATTCTTGATTGATCAGGGCTTGAAGAGTTAGGGGGTGAAGGCAGGAGATTATGGTTGAGAGGAAAATTGGATCAGCCATGATGAGATGGGGGAACAGGCTTAAAAGTTTTCTGATCCTCCAAGAGGCAGGATTTATGAACATTTGGAGAGGTATAATATAATTAGGAATAGTCAGCACAGCTTTGTCACGTGCAGGCCATGCCTTATGAGCCAGATTGAGTTTTTTGAGGTTGTGACAAAACACATTGATGTAAGAAGAACGGTAGAAGTAGTGTATATTGATTTTAGCAAGGCATTTGATAAGGTACCACACACAAGGCTTATTGAGAAAGTAAGGAGGCATGGGATCCAAGGGGAAATTGCTTTGTGGATTCAGAACTTTCTTGCCCACAGAAGGCAAAGAGTGGTTGTAGACAGGTCATATTCTGCATGGAGGTTGGTCACCAGTGGTGTGCCTCAGAGATCTGTTCTGCGACCCTTATTCTTCGTGATTTTTATAAGTGACCTGGATGAAGACGTAGAGGAATGGGTTAGTAAGTTTTCTGATGACACAAAGGTGTTTTGGATAGTGTGGAGGGCTGTCAGAAGTTACAGCAGGACATTGATAGGATGCAAAACTGGGCTGAGAAGTGGCAGATGGAGTTCAACCCAGGTAAGGTTCATTTTGGTAGGGAAAATATGATGGCAGAATAAAGTATTAATGGTAAGACTCTTGGCAGTGTGGAGGATCAGAGGAATCTTGGGGTCCGAGTCCATAGAACACTCAAAGCTGCTGCGTATGTTGACTCTGTGGTTAAGAAGGCATATGGTGCATTGGCTTTCATCAACCATGGGATTGAGTTTAAGAGCCGAGAGGTAATGTTGCAGCTATATAGGACCCTGGTCAGACCCCACTTGGAGTACTGTGCTCAATTCTGGTCGCCTCACTACAGGAAGGATGTGGAAACCATAGAAAGGATGCAGAGGAGATTCACAAGAATATTGCCTGGACTGGGGAGCATGCCTTATATAGTGTTCTTCATTGTTTGGTTGATCCTTTCTACCACTCCTGAACTCTGAGGGAGGTAGGGTACTTGGACTTTTGTCCATTTCTCATAGTCAGTACAATTCCTTTATCACTTTCCCTGTGAAATGTGCTCCCTAATCCGAGTCCACCTAAACTACAGTTCCCCACCTTGGGAGGAATTCCTGAACTAGAATCTGTGCAGCAGCTCTGGCGGTGCAGTCCCTCGCTGGGAAAGCATCCACCCACACCGTGAAGTGATCCATAATTACTAGGCAGTAGCTTCCCCCCTGCTTTTGTGCAGGGGCCCCGTGAAGTCCTTCTGGATATTTTCCCAGTGTCCCCTTGGCTGTGGTTGATCTGACAGCTGTAGCTTCTTGCCCTTACCAGGGTTATTCTGGACACAAATGATACAAGGGCGGCAGAATTTCTCAACATCCTCCCCCATCCCTGGCCACCACTGATGCTGCCGGAGGGTTGTGGTCATGTTCTACCTCCCTTGGTACATCACCCCATGATATACCTTCACTAGTATCTGTCTAATACATGGTGGTACCACTATTCCTTCCTCCTCATGTGTCTAGCTCCCACCTAGTCCCTCCATTCTCTGCCATTTCTCCTTCTCTTCTGCCACCACCTCTTAATTTTAGTAAACTGGCTTCCATTGTTTCTTCCTGCACACTTGCAATTTCAGTTGCCTCTTGTTCCTCTGCTGTCTTCTTTGCCGTAATGTCTGCCCATTTATTAACATTCGGCTCCATACTCTCCCCTTTCTGGTGAGCTTTTAGTTTAGTTACTGCCAACTTGTCTCGCAGTATCTCTAAAACACTGGCTATCATCCCTAAATTACCTGCTTCATCTTCCGAAGTGATTAGTAAATCATCTGCATATTGTAATTTTGTCGACCGGGTGGGCGTTAGATTGAGCTTTTCCAAAGTCTGCACCATGACTTTATGAGAAATGGCTGGGCTGCTGTGGAATCCCTGGGGAAACCTGGCCCATGCTTCCCACCCAAGGTGAATGAAAATCGGTGATGGGACTCAGGTGCGATATCCAGGACTGGAGAAACTTTGTTCTGGAGCCAGGCTATTCAGGACTGTAACATGGTTCGCCACTATGGGATGCAATCTCGGCATGGTCTTAAGGGTGATATAGCCTTTTGTTAATGGATATGATCCATTGAGCTTCTTACTGGCTGTATAGATGAGTTAGTAGTGGCCGCAGTCTCTCTGAGTATACTCAGGTGTTTTGGTTCCTTCACTTTACCCTGAACAGCATTCAGAGTGTCAGTTTTTCTAGGGTACTGCTCATGGGGTTAAACAGCCCCCCTCTATTTTAACTGTGTTTAGCTTCATTCCACCACAACCGTGCTTGTGTCTACCCCACACTACAGGGAACAGTTTGCTGAAGTCTCTGATGATCGGGGCAGCTGCGACTATGCTAGCCAGCTTGTGTGATCTATTGGTTTGTACACATTCATTGCCCCTGACTTGTCCATATTACTTCTCCCTTTTCCCTGCCTCCATTAGGAGGTCTATTCCAAGGATAGTGGCCTCATTATTTGAACGACCCAGAAATATACTGGAAGCTGCACTCTCTTGATTTCTAGTACTTGCGACTGGCTTCTTTCTGCTTTCACTGTTTTTCCTCCTACACCCCGAATATAAATGGTCTGTCCAGTTGTTGGCAAGGGTAGATCAGTTATTGATAACGATGCCCCTGTGTCCGCTAACATATTGCATTGCTGGACTCCGAACAATGCCGTTGTGTAAATCTGTGGGTCACCAGTGCTGGTAATGGGGGCCGCCACATCTTTTTCTGACCTAGGAGCAGTCCTTACTGGCTCTATGAACTCACCGCCTGTCAGATTGGTCAGGCTGGACACCTATGGGGTGAGAGCTTACATGTCTGCTGTGACATTCACCTGTTATTCTTTCCTCTTTTTTGGACACTTGTCCCAATAGGCCGCATCTGTAACATATCTTTACCCTCCCACGTCTATTCCAGCAATTCCTTCCTTTGTGCCCTGGCTACTGGCAAACAAAATAAACCCTCTGGGACATCACAGCAGCTGCATCCACTGAGGCCATTTTATGATTTCTGTTGCACTTTCTTTGGCCTATATTACTGGCCCACTAAACTATCACAGAGCAGGTCGACCCCACCGTTATCCCTGAATCTAAATCTTCCTGGTGGACTGAGCTCAGGCCTTCCTTCATCATTTTCAGGAAGACTTGGTCATCCCTCCCTGGATTTTCCAACCTGTCTCACCAGATTAATAAACAAAGTTTCCTCACTCACATAAAACACACATGCATGCGCACACACTACTTTTATCTTTACCAGTTCAGCTCTCCGTGTTCATGATACCTCATGTTCCTGTGTACCATGATCCAAGTGTGAGTGCTAATTTTTTAAAAGATACTCACCCGCTAGAGTGCTAAGATCACTGGACACACAATGGGTCACGAAGGTATCCCACTTCTGACAGCAAATGCTGTTGCATGAATGAGATCACTGGGAAAATTACTGGTATGTACAAAGGAGCTTCTTTAATTGACAAAACAAGGTACAGCACACATCGTATGGAGACACATTTGGTGGAAAGGTCTGCTGGCCCAACATGGGCTCAATATTTTATGTGCCAAACATCAAAAGACAATTCCATATTTACAATATATAGACAATGCTTTCTTTGAAACTACATAAAACATTCACTCCTCCTGATTCACATCCACACCACAGACATCCAAATGAATCTTAATCAGCATGGTCTGGACTGGGATCCACAGCTTTTAGGAACCCACTGTTCTGAGCTGCACTCCAAATTAAATGCACAGTTCCTTTTCAGATGTGAGGACTAGTAGACAAAGTCAATTGTGAGAGTTAAATGACAGTGTCTGTGTCTCTGGGTCCAAGTCTGGCTGGATCGTTCTGTCATAAGAGTGGTGTTGGGAGCGGACCCAAATGTAAGACACAGACACTGAACTACCAGAAACAGGACTAGGTGTGAGAAGGAAACAAGGAAAGTGGGGAAGAAAGGACGTTGGACATGACACAGGCCCTGTACGAGACAAGGATTCCGGGTCTGGGCTAGGACCTGACTAGGATAGCGGAACCAGGACATGGAACTGGGAACTAGGAGCCTGGACTTGGACTCCAAGCCAGAGACTGGACAAGGACCCAGAATTTGGGTTTTGACTCAGGCTTGGACCCCAGAACTAGGCGCGGACATGACGTGGCTACAGGATGAGGAGAGGCAACAGGACTGAGCATGAGACCCCTGGACAGGACGAGGGAACCCCAGCACTGGACGAGGGAACCCCAGAACCGGGATGGGCAAGGTACTCCTAGGCTGGGTGAGGCACATGGACAAGACGAAAACACAAAGTCATAACTTGGACAGGACAAGGTTCTTGGACGTGACTAGGACTGGACGAGATCTCGAAGCCTTGACTTGGTCGAGGAAGAGACAGGAACGCAGAGCTTTGGTCGAGGGAGAGACAGGAACATGAGGCGAGGCAAGGCTAGGCTCCGGGTGAGGCGAGGCAAGGCTAGGCTCCGGGAGAGGCAAGGCGAGGCAAGGCTAGGTTGCAGACGAGGCAAGGCAAGGCTAAGCTCCGGGCGAGGCGAGGAGAGGCAAGGCTAGGCTCCGGGAGAGGCGAGGCGAGGCAAGTCTATGCTCCGGGCAAGGTGAGGCGAGGCTAGGCTCCGGCCGAGGTGAGGCGAGGCAAGGCTAGGCTCCGGGAGAGGTGAGGCAAGGCAAGGCTAGGCTCCGGGCGAGGCGAGTCGTGGTGAGGCTAGGCTCCGGGCGACGCGAGGCTAGGCTCCGGCAAGGAGAGGAGAGGCTAGACTCCGGCCGAGGTGAGGCGAGGCAAGGCTAGACTCCGGGAGAGGTGAGGTAAGGCTAGGCTCCGGCTGAGGCGAGGTGAGGCTAGGCTCCGGGAGAGGCGAGGCGAGGCTAGGCTCCGGGCAAGGTGAGGCGAGGCGAGGTGAGGCGAGGCGAGGCTAAGCTCCGGGCGTGGCGAGGCGAGGCGAGGCTAAGCTCCGGGCGAGGAGAGGCGAGGCGAGGCTAGGCTCGGGGTGAGGCGAGGAGTGGTGTGGCTAGGCTCCGGGCGAGGATAGGCTCCGGGCGAGGCGAGGCGTGGTGAGGCTATGCTCTGGGCGAGGCGAGGCGAGGCTAGGCTCCGGGAGAGGCGAGGTGAGGCAAGGCTAGGCTTCGGGCGAGGCGAGGCAAGGCTAGGCTCCGGGCGAGACGAGTCGAGGCAAGGCTAGGCTCCGGGCGAGACGAGGCAAGGCAAGGCTAGGCTCCGGGCGAGACGAGTCGAGTCAAGGCTAGTTTCCGGGCGAGGCGAGGCGAGGCAAGGTTAGGTTGCGGACGAGGCGAGGCAAGGCTAAGCTCCGGGCGAGGCGAGGCTAGGCTCCGGCTGAGGTGAGGCGAGGCTAGGCTCCGGCTGAGGTGAGGCGAGGCTAGGCTCCAGGCGAGGCTAGGCTCCGGGCGAGGCGAGGCGTGCTGAGGCTAGGCTCCGGGCGAGGCGAGGAGTGGTGAGGCTAGGCTCCGGGCGAGGCGAGGCGTGGTGAGGCTAGGCTCCGGGCGAGGCTAGGCTCCGGGCGAGGCGTGGCGAGGCTAGGTTCCGGGCGAGACGAGGCGAGGCAAAGTGAGGCAAGGCTAGGCGAGGCTAGGCTCCGGGAGAGGCAAGGCGAGGCTAGGCTCCGGGCGAGACGAGGCGAGGCAAGGCTAGTCTCCGGGCAAGGCGAGGCAAGGCTAGTCTCCGGGCGAATCGAGGCAAGGTTAGGCTCCGGGCGAGGCGAGGCGAGGCAAGGTTAGGTTGCGGACGAGGCGAGGCAAGGCTAAGCTCCGGGAGGCGAGGCTAGGCTCCGGCTGAGGTGAGGCGAGGCGAGGCTAGGGTCCGTGCGAGGCAAGGCTAGGCTCCGGGAGAGGCGAGTTGAGGCAAGGCTAGGCTCCGGGTGAGGCGAGGCGAGGCAAGGATAGGCTCCGGGCGAGGCGAGGCCAGGCTAGGCTAGGGTCCGGGAGAGGCGAGGCGAGGTAAGGCTAGGCTCGGGGTGAGGCGAGGCAAGGCTAGGCTCGGGGTGAGGCGAGGCTAGGCTCCGGGCGAGGCGAGGCGAGGCTAGGCTCCGGGCGATGCGAGGCAAGGCTAGGGTCCGGGAGAGACGAGGCGAGGCAAGGCTAGGCTCCGGGCGAGGCGAGGCGTGGTGAGGCTAGTCTCCGGGCGAGGCGAGGCGAGGCGTGGTGAGGCTAGGCTCCGGGCGAGGCTAGGCTCCGGGCGAGGTGAGGCGTGGTGAGGCGTGGTGAGGCTAGGCTCCGGGCGAGTTGAGGCGAGGCTAGGCTAGGCTCCGGGCGTGGCGAGGCTATGCTCCGGGCGAGGCGAGGCGAGGCTAGGCTAGGCTCCGAGCGAGGCGAGGCGAGGTGAGGCTAGGCAAGGCGTAGTGAGGCTAGGCTCCGGGCGAGGCGAGGCGTGGTGAGGCTAGGGTCCAGGCGAGGCTAGGCTCCGGGCGAGGTGAGGCGTGGTGAGGCTAGGCTCCGGGCGAGTTGAGGCGAGGCTAGGCTAGGCTCCGGGCGAGGCGAGGCGTGCTGAGGCTAGGCTCCGGGCGAGGCGAGGAGTGGTGAGGCTAGGCTCCGGGCGAGACGAGGCGAGGCAAAGTGAGACAAAGCGAGGCAAGGCTAGGCTCCGGGCGAGGCGAGGCGAGGCTAGGCTCCGGGAGAGGCAAGGCGAGGCTAGGTACCGGGCGAGACGAGGCGAGGCAAAGTGAGGCAAAGCGAGACAAGGCTAGGCTCCGGGCGAGGCGAGGCAAGGCTAGGCTCCGGGCGAGGCGAGGCGAGGCTAGGCTCCGGGCGATGCGAGGCAAGGCTAGGGTCCGGGAGAGACGAAGCGAGGCAAGGCTAGGCTCCGGGCGAGGCGAGGCGAGGCTAGGCTCCGGGCGATGCGAGGCGAGGCTAGGCTCCGGGCGATGCGAGGCAAGGCTAGGGTCCGGGAGAGACGAGGCGTGGTGAGGCTAGGCTTCGGGCGAGGCGAGGCGAGGCTAGGTTCGGGGCGAGACGAGGCGAGGCAAGGCTAGGCTCCGGGCGAAGCGAGGCATGGCTAGTCTCCGGGTGAGGCGAGGCAAGGCTAGTCTCCGGGTGAGGCGAGGCAAGGCGTGGTGAGGCTAGGCTCCGGATGAGGCGAGGCGTGGTGAGGCTAGGCTCCGGGCGAGGAGTGGCGAGGCTCCGGGCGAGGCGTGGCGAGGCTCCGGGCGAGGCTAGGCTCCGGGCGAGGCGAGTCGTGGTGAGGCTAGGCTCCGGGCGAGGCGAGGCTAGGCTCCGGGCAAGGTGAGGCGAGGCTAGGCTAGGGTCCGGGCGAGGCGAGGCGAGGCTAGGTTCGGGGCGAGACGAGGCGAGGCAAGGCTAGGCTCCGGGCGAGGCGAGGCATGGCTAGTCTCCGGGTGAGGCGAGGCAAGGCTAAGCTCCGGGCGTGGCGAGGCGAGGTGAGGCTAAGCTCCGGGCGAGGAGAGGCGAGGTGAGGCTAGGCTCGGGGTGAGGCGAGGAGTGGTGTGGCTAGGCTCCGGGCGAGGATAGGCTCCGGGCGAGGCGAGGCGTGGTGAGGCTATGCTCTGGGCGAGGCGAGGCGAGGCTAGGCTCCGGGAGAGGCGAGGTGAGGCAAGGCTAGGCTTCGGGCGAGGCGAGGCAAGGCTAGGCTCCGGGCGAGACGAGTCGAGGCAAGGCTAGGCTCCGGGCGAGACGAGGCGAGGCAAGGCTAGGCTCCGGGCGAGGCGAGGCGAGGCAAGGTTAGGTTGCGGACGAGGCGAGGCAAGGCTAAGCTCCGGGCGAGGCGAGGCTAGGCTCCGGCTGAGGTGAGGCGAGGCTAGGCTCCGGCTGAGGTGAGGCGAGGCTAGGCTCCAGGCGAGGCTAGGCTCCGGGCGAGGCGAGGCGTGCTGAGGCTAGGCTCCGGGCGAGGCGAGGAGTGGTGAGGCTAGGCTCCGAGCGAGGCGAGGCGTGGTGAGGCTAGGCTCCGGGCGAGGCTAGGCTCCGGGCGAGGCGTGGCGAGGCTAGGTTCCGGGCGAGATGAGGCGAGGCAAAGTGAGGCAAAGCGAGGCAAGGCTAGGCGAGGCTAGGCTCCGGGAGAGGCAAGGCGAGGCTAGGCTCCGGGCGAGACGAGGCGAGGCAAGGCTAGTCTCCGGGCAAGGCGAGGCAAGGCAAGGCTAGTCTCCGGGCAAGGCGAGGCAAGGCTAGTCTCCGGGCGAATCGAGGCAAGGTTAGGCTCCGGGCGAGGCGAGGCGAGGCAAGGTTAGGTTGCGGACGAGGCGAGGCAAGGCTAAGCTCCGGGCGAGGCGAGGCTAGGCTCCGGCTGAGGTGAGGCGAGGCGAGGCTAGGGTCCGTGCGAGGCAAGGCTAGGCTCCGGGAGAGGCGAGTTGAGGCAAGGCTAGGCTCCGGGTGAGGCGAGGCGAGGCAAGGATAGGCTCCGGGCGAGGCGAGGCCAGGCTAGGCTAGGGTCCGGGAGAGGCGAGGCGAGGCAAGGCTAGGCTCGGGGTGAGGCGAGGCGAGGCTAGGCTCGGGGTGAGGAGAGGCGAGGCTAGGCTCCGGGAGAGGCGAGGCTAGGCTCCGGGCGAGGCGAGGCGAGGCTAGGCTCCGGGCGATGCGAGGCAAGGCTAGGCTCAGGGCGAGGCAAGACTCCGGGCGAGGCTAAGCTCCGGGCGAGGCGAGGCTAGGCTCCGGGCGAGGCGAGGCGTGGTGAGGCTAGGCTCCGGGCGAGGCTAGACTCCGGGCGAGGCTAAGCTCCGGGCGAGGCGAGGCTAGGCTCCGGGCGAGGCGAGGCGTGGTGAGGCTAGGCTCCGGGCGAGGCGTGGCGATGCTCCGGGCGAGGCTAGGCTCCGGGCGAGGTGAGTCGTGGTGAGGCTAGGCTCCGGGCGAGGCGAGGCGAGGCTAGGCTAGACTCCGGGTGAGGCGAGGCTAGGCTAGGCTCCGGGCGAGGCGAGGCGAGTCTAGGCTAGGCTCCGGGCGAGGCGAGGCGTGGTGAGGCTAGGCTCCGGGCGAGGCGAGGCGTGGTGAGGCTAGGCTCCGAGCGAGGCGAGGCTCCGGGCGAGGCGAGGCTAGGCTCCGGGCGCGTCTAGGCTCCGGGCGAGGCTAAGCTCCGGGCGAGGCGAGGCGTGGTGAGGCTAGGCTCCGGGCGAGGCTAGGCTCCGGGCGAGGCTAGGTTCCGGGCGAGGCGAGGCGTGGTGAGGCAAGGCTCCGGGTGAGGCTAAGCTCCGGGCGAGGCGAGGCTAGGCTCCGGGCGAGGCGAGGAGTGGTGTGGCTAGGCTCCGGGCAAGGCTAAGCTCCGGGCGAGGCGAGGCTAGGCTCCGGCTGAGGTGAGGCGAGGCTAGGCTCCAGGCGAGGCTAGGCTCCGGGCGAGGCTAGGCTCCGGGCGAGGCGAGGCGTGCTGAGGCTAGGCTCTGGGCGAGGCGAGGAGTGGTGAGGCTAGGCTCCAGGCGTGGCGAGGCGAGGCGAGGCTAAGCTCCGGGCGAGGAGAGGCGAGGCGAGGCTAGGCTCGGGGTGAGGCGAGGAGTGGTGTGGCTAGGCTCCGGGCGATGCGAGGCAAGGCTAGGGTCCGGGAGAGACGAGGCGAGGCAAGGCTAGGCTCCGGGAGAGGCGAGTTGAGGCAAGGCTAGGCTCCGGGTGAGGCGAGGCGAGGCAAGGATAGGCTCCGGGCGAGGCGAGGCGAGGCTAGGCTCGGGGTGAGGAGAGGCGAGGCTAGGCTCCGGGAGAGGCGAGGCTAGGCTCCGGGCGAGGCGAGGCGAGGCTAGGGTCCGGGAGAGACGAGGCGAGGCAAGGCTAGGCTCAGGGCGAGGCAAGGCGAGGTGAGGCTAGGCTCCGGGCGAGGCGAGGCGTGGTGAGGCTAGGCTCCGGGCGAGGCTAGACTCCGGGCGAGGCTAAGCTCCGGGCGAGGCGAGGCTAGGCTCCGGGCGAGGCGAGGCGTGGTGAGGCTAGGCTCCGGGCGAGGCGTGGCGATGCTCCGGGCGAGGCTAGGCTCCGGGCGAGGCGAGTCGTGGTGAGGCTAGGCTCCGGGCGAGGCGAGGCGAGGCTAGGCTAGACTCCGGGTGAGGCGAGGCTAGGCTAGGCTCCGGGTGAGGCGAGGCGAGTCTAGGCTAGGCTCAGAGGCGAGGCGAGGCGAGTCTAGGCTAGGCTCCGGGCGAGGCGAGGCGTGGTGAGGCTAGGCTCCGGGCGAGGCGAGGCGTGGTGAGGCTAGGCTCCGAGCGAGGCGAGGCTCCGGGCGAGGCGAGGCTAGGCTCCGGGCGCGTCTAGGCTCCGGGCGAGGCTAAGCACCGGGCGAGGCGAGGCGTGGTGAGGCTAGGCTCCGGGCGAGGCTAGGCTCCGGGCGAGGCGAGGCGTGGTGAGGCAAGGCTCCGGGTGAGGCTAAGCTCCGGGCGAGGCGAGGCTAGGCTCCGGGCGAGGCGAGGAGTGGTGTGGCTAGGCTCCGGGCAAGGCTAAGCTCCGGGCGAGGCGAGGCTAGGCTCCGGCTGAGGTGAGGCGAGGCTAGGCTCCAGGCGAGGCTAGGCTCCGGGCGAGGCTAGGCTCCGGGCGAGGCGAGGCGTGCTGAGGCTAGGCTCCGGGCGAGGCGAGGAGTGGTGAGGCTAGGCTCCGGGCGAGGCGAGGCGTGGTGAGGCTAGGCTCCGGGCGAGGCTAGGCTCCGGGCGAGGCGTGGCGAGGCTAGGTTCCGGGCGAGACGAGGCGAGGCAAAGTGAGGCAAAGCGAGGCAAGGCTAGGCGAGGCTAGGCTCCGGGAGAGGCAAGGCGAGGCTAGGCTCCGGGCGAGACGAGGCGAGGCAAGGCTAGTCTCCGGGCAAGGCGAGGCAAGGCTAGTCTCCGGGCGAATCGAGGCAAGGTTAGGCTCCGGGCGAGGCGAGGCGAGGCAAGGTTAGGTTGCGGACGAGGCGAGGCAAGGCTAAGCTCCGGGCGAGGCGAGGCTAGGCTCCGGCTGAGGTGAGGCGAGGCGAGGCTAGGGTCCGTGCGAGGCAAGGCTAGGCTCCGGGAGAGGCGAGTTGAGGCAAGGCTAGGCTCCGGGTGAGGCGAGGCGAGGCAAGGATAGGCTCCGGGCGAGGCAAGGCCAGGCTAGGCTAGGGTCCGGGAGAGGCGTGGCGAGGCAAGGCTAGGCTCGGGGTGAGGCGAGGCAAGGCTAGGCTCGGGGTGAGGCGAGGCGAGGCTAGGCTCGATGTGAGGAGAGGCGAGGCTAGGCTCCGGGCGAGGCGAGGCAAGGCTAGGCTCCGGGCGAGGCGAGGCGAGGCTAGGCTCCGGGCGATGCGAGGCAAGGCTAGGGTCCGGGAGAGACGAGGCGAGGCAAGGCTAGGCTCCGGGCGATGCGAGGCAAGGCTAGGCTCAGGGCGAGGCAAGGCGTGGTGAGGGTAGGCTCCGGGCGAGGAGTGGCGAGGCTCCGGGCGAGGCTAGGCTCCGGGCGAGGCGAGTCGTGGTGAGGCTAGGCTCCGGGCGAGGAGTGGCGAGGCTCCGGGCGAGGCGTGGCGAGGCTCCGGGCGAGGCTAGGCTCCGGGCGAGGCTAGGCTCCGGGCGAGGCGAGTCATGGTGAGGCTAGGCTCCGGGCGAGGCGAGGCTAGGCTCCGGGCAAGGTGAGGCGAGGCTAGGCTAGGGTCCGGGCGAGGCGAGGCGAGGCTAGGTTCGGGGCGAGACGAGGCGAGGCAAGGCTAGGCTCCGGGCGAGGCGAGGCATGGCTAGTCTCCGGGTGAGGCGAGGCAAGGCTAGGCTCGGGGTGAGGCGAGGCAAGGCTAGTCTCCGGGTGAGGCGAGGCGAGGCTAAGCTCCGGGCGTGGCGAGGCGAGGCGAGGCTAAGCTCCGGGCGAGGAGAGTGACGGTGACTGCAATCTGGCCCAAGAGCTGGTTCAGTGAGAAGAAAAGTGAAAGTACGTTGTTTGAAATGTAGTTATCTGTTGAAAGTATGACAACTTGTGTAAGTATGAAAATTAATAACATGGAGGGTCATGAGGTAGGTGTGTGGGAGGGAGCACAGGCACAATGGGTCAAACAGCAATTTTTCAATGAATCTGTCAAACTTTCTGAACCCTCAGTTCAGACGGTCTGTCAGTTCCACATTCCACCATCGGGAGCAGGTCTGCACATTTACAACATCAGGGCCCTAAGCAGCCGTTATGAGTGAGGTGGAGATGCATGTGCATGGCATTCAACCTTGTTATTTCATCCGTAGCCCTGGATGAGGCCTCCTCTACATCAGTGAGACCAAGCACTGTCCTGGTGACCAGTTTGACGAGTATCTGCCCTCCATCCACTGTGAGCTCCCAGTTGCCAGCCATTTTAACTTCCCTCCCCATTCCCACACTGACCGATCTCTGTTTGGCCACCTGCACAGCCAGGTGAGGGCAAACACAACCTAGATGTCCAGCACCTCACCCTCTGCCTGGGTAGTCTGGAACCCCATGGCATGAGCATTGAATTCTCTAATTTCAGGTAAATTCCTCATCTGTCCATTTCTCTCCTTCTGATCTACCAATTTTCTCTACACCAACCACCACAGCCCACATGTCCCTCTCTCTTTCCCCTCCTCCACCATTCTATCTGCCCATTACCTGCACACTCCTCACCCCACTGTTCCTATCTGCCCACCAGCCCCTCCCTTAGTTGTCCCATGCTTCAGTCAGATCTCATCATCTACAGCGTCCAACAATCAGCTCCCAGCCTCTGTTACACTCTTGCCTCCGCCCCTGGATCTACCGATCACTTGCCAGTTCTTCATCTGCCCCTTCCCTCCACCTCTTTTTACTGGCTCTCTTTATTGCATGCCCAGCTCCCTCCCACAGATATTGACTGAGCAGCTGAGTTGGAGGAACTCAGTTACTCCATTTATCCATTAATTTCACACACTCTTTACCTTGCCTCCCTCATCTGTTTAATGGTGGATTCCTGTTGAATATCTAACAACAAGTCATTTTTGTATTTTCTGGTAGTGCCTGATGTTTTTCAGAGGTAGTGTTAATTAATCTGAGTCCATATTGACCGGTAAAAGAGAAGGTTTATTTGAAGACACTCAGCCAGACGGAAGTGAAGCTCTGCACTTGTGTGGTATCTCTGTCTTCTGTTGATGACAGAAGATGTTACCATGGTTCTGTGTTATAAACTGGACTATTGTCTCCACGGACTGTGGACTTTTTCGGGCTTGCTTTATTTTTTTTTGTGCATCACATCCATTGCTTTCCGTGTGAGGAAAGGGGTTTTTTGGGGGGGGGGGTGGAAATGACAAGCCAGTTGTGTTCTGTTATTTTTTTGTGCAGGGAGAGGGGGGATTGGGGTTTGATGTACATTTCCTGCTTTGTGCAGGGAGAGGGGGGATTGGGGTTTGATGTACATTTCCTGCTTTGTGTAGGGAGAGGGGTTTTGGGGGCTGATGATCAGTATGCCATTCGTTTTGTGTTGGGTGGGGGTGTTTGATGTTTTTTTTCACAGAACGACTTTCATATTCTTTCTTGGTTCTGTGGCTATATGGAGAAGACAAATCTCAGTCAGATTTGGATTCATACTTTGATAATAAATGAACCCTTTGAGCATTTTTTTGTTGCCAAACTGAAGGGTTGACACTGTACATCTGCTTGTGTTTGTCAGTGAGTGTATCTGAGCCGTGACTCTGAGTGTCTTGCTTTTTAGCTCAGGTGGCGAGTCACAGCATGGTGGCTGCTACAGGTTCCTCCGTTCGATTCCCTGGAACCGACAAGGAATTCGAGATCTTGAACTGGGAGTTTTCAAATCCTACCATAATACTTCCCATCACAGAAGTAGGTGGAGGGGACCCTATCATATTTGAGAAGTACAAGAATCGAATTGAAGTTGACAGTTCAAATGGATCCTTTGTGTTGAACACTGTAGAGAAAGCAGACAGTGGCCAATACAAAATAACAGTGGATTTAGACCCCAAGAGGACCAGGATTCTAACTCTTCAAGTCATTGGTAAGTCCCCAGATGATCTGTAATCACTGAATTAAAACAATTTCATGGTGACAGGATGCTGAGGCAACATTTTGTTCTGTATCAGTTGTTTTGCAAGCTCAGTGATTCAAGTTCAGGGTCAAGTTTATTGTCATGGCCATATATGCTCAGAGTATAAACGCCATGAAAATCAGCATCATGCAGCAGCAGCAGAAACAAGAAGAACATAAATTATATGTAATTTACACATCATTAGGTTTGTTTATTTTTGTCAAGTCCAGAGAAAGAAGGAAGTGTAGCCCGAATTTCTGTTTCTCAGAAGTGTTCAAGAATCTGGTGACAGTGGGAAGAAGCTGTTATAGAACTGGGCTCCTGTACCTCTGCCTGATGGGAGAATTGAAAGAGGGTGTGGCCTTGATGCTGGAAGTCCCTAAAGGTGCACCAATGGCACTGTATTGCAAGTGATGGGAAAATCACACCTCTCTGTGTGTAAACAACACACACAAAATGCTGGTGGAACGCAGCAGGCCAGGTAGCATCTGTAGGGAAAAGCACTGTCGACGTTTCGGTCTGAGACCTCGGCCCAAAATGTCGACAGCGCTTCTCCCTATAGATGCTGCCTGGCCTGCTGCGTTCCACCAGCATTTTGTGTGTGTTGTTTGAATTTCCAGCATCTGCAGATTTCCTTGTGTCTGTGTGCGTAAGCCTTGCTCTCTCCCCACCATTTGCCTCTATTTGATCAGGACATCCGGCACCAGACTGTTTGATTTGTTTTTCCTGCTCTGCTTCTTTATAGGTAATGACAGCAAGTGTTTGTTTTGAGCAAACACTGCATTGCTCTTGACTCTCGGGATCTTATCATACATTGTGGTCTCCATGATCACTGTTTATAGCGTTTGCCAATGCCTAAATTCATGGACTTCATTAGGCCAATAACAAATTCAAATGACTTTGCTATTTCATACCTCAGAGGTGAACAGAATCACAAAGCGCTACAGCACAGAAACAGGCCCTTCAGCCCATCCAGTCCATGCCAAACGTCATTTTACCTTATACCATTGACCTCACTTGGAGTATAATTCCTCCTACCCTCCCTGTCCAAGTACCAATCCAAGCTTCTCTTAAAGAATGCAGTTGAGCGCACAGCCACTACTTCCACGGACAGCTCATTCCATTCTTGCACCACCCTCTGAGTGAAGAAGATCCCCTCAGCTTACCCCTAAATATTTCACCTTTCACCATTAACCTGTGACTAATATTTCTGGTCTCACTCAACCTTAGTGAAAAAGCCTGCCTGCATTTACCCTCATTGTTGTATCTCCAGTGGAGCAAAAAACATATCCAGACTAGCAGACTTTAAGCAGTCAAATCACAGTCACTTCGTTGTAAAGCTGTTTGGAAATCTGAGGTTCCCAAGCTTTGTGGAAAAATCTACAAGCAGTGGCCTCTTTGTCAGCTACACCGTACATCTGCTTGTTAATGTAAATATTTAATCAGCCGATCATGTGGCACTGATTCAGTGTTTAAAACTGTGAAGACATGGTCGTAATCAACTGGCTGGAGTGTTCACTGAGATTTTCAATGTCTTGCATTGGCAGTGTGTGGTACCCACCTGCTTCAAACAGGCTTCAATTACAGTGGTGCCCCAGACGAGTGTGGTGACCTACCTCTATGACTATCACCCAGTCCCACTTACATCTATAGTGATGGAAGTTTTTGAGAGGTGGGTGATGGAACATATCAATTTCTGCCTGTATTGTGACTTGGATCTGCTTCAATTTGCCTACAGGAGCAACAGGTCCACAGCAAATGCCATCTCATTGGCTCTTCACACAACCCTGGAACATCTGGACAGCAACAATAGATAGATCAGGATTGTCTTTATCAACTACGGCTCAGCATTCAGTACCACCATCCCTCAAAACTAATCAATAAGCTCCAAAACCTTGGCCTTAATAGCTCCTTGTGCTATTGGGTCCTAGATTTCTTCATTGGCAGACCCCAGTCAGTTCGTGTTGGCAAAAGCATCTCCTCCATGATTCTCATCAGCACAGGTGCATCACAAGGCTGTGAGCACAGCCCATGGCTCTACTCGCTTTACACCGATGACCGTGTTGCTAAGCACAGCTCCAATGCCATTTTCAAGTTTGCTGAACACACCACTGTCGTAGGCCAAATCAAAGGTGGTGATGAATCAAAATATAGGAGGAAGATTGAAAACCTGGCTGAGTGGTGTCATAACAACAACCTCTTACTTAATGTCAGCAAAGCCAGGGAGCTGATTATTGTCTTCAGGAGAAGGAAACCAAAGGAACATGTCAGAGGATTAGATGTGGAGAAGGTTACCAACTTTAAATTCCTCAGTGTTATTATTTTGGAAGACCCATGTTGGACCCAGAACATAAGTGCAATTATGACAAAAGCATGACAGCACACCTATTTCCTCAGGATTTTGTGGAGATTTGGCATGAGATCTAATAAATCTGATTCTGACTGAAAACTTTGAACTTTGACAAACCTCTGTAGATGTGTACCAGAGTATATATTGACTGGCTGCAGCACAGTTTGGTGTGGAAACAACAATACCCTTGAACAGAAAATCCTACAGAAGTAGTGGATTCGGCCCATCCCATCACAGGTAAAATCCTCCCAATCATTGAGTACATCTGCATGAAATGCTGTTGCAGGAAAGCAGCATCCCTCATCAGCAACTCCCACCACCCACAACGTGCTCTCTTCTCACTGCTGCCATCAGAAAGAAGATTCTTAGATATCGGGCTCAGAACTGTTCACAATTCTCCAAATGTAGTCTGAACAATGCCCAGTAAAGCCACAGCATTATATCATTGCTTTTATCAGGCAGATCACAAAGGTTTTCTTCCACATCACATGATTTATCCCAGGAGTGGGTGTGTGGGGGAGAAATGTCTATGAGTATTATTACCTTGTTCACAGGTCACTATGCCTCTAAGATTGGTTATTGGCATAATTGGGAATTAAATTGTCCCAATCATTGAGACTTTTTAAGGAGATGTTTGATCTTAGTGCCGACTTGGATACATCACCATGCACTTCTCTTGTGTTCAGTGATCAATCTTCCTTATTTCTCTGCTTGTGTTAATTATTCAGATTTATTCTTCTGCTGACATTACTCTTGTGTTTCTATGTTTCATTTTGTTCTGTGTGCATTGTTTACAGGTGTATTATGTGGCACATTTCTATTTAAAAAACCATTTAAACCTCAACTACCTTACCATCATCACCTTTTAGAGTAGAACAGTGGTGCAGCAATGAATACTCCAGTCCTGATGGAAATAGAACATAGAACAAAGCTGTGCCGAACATGTCCTTACATTAGAAATTACCTAAGATCCATGTACCTATCTGAGAGACTCTTAAAAGACTGTATTGTATCCGCCTCCACCACCGTCACCGGCAGACCATTCCACGCAATCACCACGTTTTAAAATAAATTACCCCAGACATCTCCTTTGTACCTACTTCCAAGCACCACAAAACTGTGTCCTCTCATGTTGGCCATTTCAGCCCTGGGAAAAAGCTTCTGACTATCCACACGATCAATGCCTCTCATCATCTTATACACCTCTATCAGGTCACCTCTCATACTCCGTCGCTCTGAGGAGAAAAGGCCAAGTTCACTCAACCTAGTCTCATGAGGCATGCTTCCCAATCCAGGCAACATCCTTGTAAATCTCCTCTACGCCCTTTCTATAGTTTCTATATTTCCTGTAGTGAGGTGAGAACTGAGCACAGTACTCCAAGTGGGATCTGACTAGTGTCCTATGTAGCTGCAACATTACCTCTCGGCTCTGAAACTCAATCCCACGATTGATGAAGGCCAATGCACCATATGCCGCCTTAACCACAGAGTCAAACTGCACAGCAGCTTTGAGTGTCCTATGGACTCGGACCCTAAGATCCCTCTGATCCTCCACACGCCAAGAGTCTTACCATTAATACTATATTCTGCTATTATATTTGACCTACCAAAATGAAGCACCTCACAATTAGCTGGGTTGAACTCCATCTGCCACTTCTCAGCCCAGTTTTGCATCGTATCGATATCCCACTGTAACCTCTCACAACCCTCCACACTATCCACAACACCCCCAGCCTTTGTGACATCAGCAAATTTACAAACCTATCCCTCCACTTCCTCATCCAGGTCAGTTATAAAAATCACGAAGAAAAGGGGTCCTAGAACAGAACCCTCAGGCACAACACTGGTGACCGATCTCCATGCAGAATATGACCTGTCTACAACTACTCTTTGCCTTATGTGGGCAAGCCAATTCTGGATCTACAGACAGAGAGACAGACATACTTTATTGATCCCGAGGGAAATTGGGTTTCGTTACAGTCGAACCAACCAAGAATAGTGTAGAAATATATCAATATAAAACCATAAATAATTCAATAATAATGTTAATTATGCCAAGTGGAAATAAGTCCAGGACCAACCTATTGGTTCAGGGTGTCTGACACTCCGAGGGAGGAGTTATAAAGTTTGATGGCCACAGGCAGGAATGACTTCCTATGACACTCAGTGTTACATCTCGGTGGAATGAGTCTCTGGCTGAATGTACTCCTGTGCCTAACCAGTACATTATGGAGTGGATGGGAGACATTGTCCAAGATGACATGCAACTTGGACAGCATCCTCTTTTCAGACACCACAGTCAGAGAGTCCAGTTCCACCCCCACAACATCACTGGCCTTACGAATGAGTTTGTTGATTCTGTTGGTGTCTGCTACCCTCAGCCTGCTGCCCCAGCACACAACAGCAGACATGATAGCACTGGCCACCATAGACTCATAGAACATCCTCAGCATCGTCTGGCAGATGTTAAAGGACCTCAGTCTTCTCAGGAAATAGAGATGGCTCTGACCCTTCTTGTAGACAGCCTCAGTGTTCTTTGACCAGTCCAGTTTATTGCCAAGCAATGCCCCCTTGGATACCATGCCTCCATGCTTTCTCAATAAGCCTTGCATGGGGTAGCTTATCAAATACCTTGCTGAAATCCATATACACTACATCTGCTGCTCTACCTTCATCAATGTGTTCAGTCACATCCTAAAAAATTCAGTCAGGCTCGTAAGGCACGGTCTACCTTTGACAAAGTCATGCTGACTATTCCTAATCATATTATGCCTCTCCAAATATTCATAAATTCTGCCTCTCGGGGTCTTCTCCATCATCTTACCAGCCGCTAAAGTAAGACTCACTGGTCAATAATTTCCTGAGCTATCTCTACTCCCTTTCTTGAGTAAGGGAACAACATTCACAACCCTCCAATCCTCTGGAACCTCTCCTATCACCATTGATAATGCCAAGATCATAGCCTGAGGCTCAGCAATCTCCTCTTCCCACAGTAGCCTGGGGTGCATCTTGTCTGGTCCCTGTGACTTATCCAACTTGATTCTTTCCAAAAGCTCCAGCACATCCTCTTTCTTAATGTCTATATGCTGAAGCTTTTCAGTCCACTGTAAGTCATCCCTACAGTCGCCAAGATCCTTTTCTGTAGTGAACACTGAAGCAAAGTATTCATTAAGTACCATTTTCCACTGTCACACTTGATTGGTCCTATTCACTCATGTCTTATCTTCTTGCTCTTCACATACTTGTAGAATTCCTTAATCCTGCCCACCAAGGCCTTCTCCTGCCTCCTTCTGGCTCTCCTAATTTTATTCTTAAGCACCTTCCTGCTAGCCTTATAATCTTCTAGATCTCTATCATTACCTAATATTTTGAACCTTTCATAATCTTTTCTTTCCTTTTTGACTCGATTTTCAACAACCTTTGTACATCACATTTCCTGTACCCTACCATCCTTTCCCTGTCTCATAGGAACCTACCTATGCAAAACGCCACACAAGTATCCCCTGAACATTTGCCACATTTCTGCTTTTCATTTCCCTGAGAACATCTGCTCCCAATTTATACTTCCAAGTTCCTGCTTAATAGCTTCATATTTCCCCTTACTCCAATTAAACATTATCTCCAAAATGCTCTCCCACTGAGAGACCTGACACCTGACCGGGTTCATTTCCCAATACCAGATCTAGTGCAACCTCTCCTCTTTTAGCTTTATCTACATATTGTGTCAGGAAACCTTACTGAACACACCTAACAAACTCCCCCAACCCCTTCTAAACACCTTGCTTTTGGGAGATGCCAATCTAATTAAAATCTCCCATGATGACCATCCTGTTTTTATTGCACCACAACCCTGTTATTATTTCCCTGATGAAGGATCTTGGCCCGAAACCTCAACTGTTTACTGTTTTCCATGGATGCTGCCTGGCCTGCTGAGTTCCTCCAGCATTTTGAGTGTGTTGCTTTGAATTTCCAGCTTCTGTTGATTTTTTTCCTGTTTGTAATACTGAAGCCTCTCAGCTCCACGCTTTTCCCTGGGTAGTCTGGCTTCCCGTCATATCCCCAAGGGATGCAGCTCATTTAATCGGCTGTAGCAAATTACCTCCTGCGCTGGTAAAAGAGAGGAAGACAGGAATGGAGTTAATGTACATGCACCTTCTTGCTGATGACAGCAGTGAGAAGAGAGCAAGAGCCATGGGTGCCAGACCACCCGGCTCAGGAACAGTTATACATCAGGCTATTGAACCAGCATTGACATTTTCACTCTCCACAACACTGAACTGATCATTGAATATAACACATGGGCTTACTTTCAAGGACTCGACAATTCATGTTCTCACTATTATTTATTTACTTATTTATAATTTATTGGTTTTTTTTGTATTTGCACATCTTTCATTTGCACATTGATTGTCAGACTGTGTTTGTGTGCAGTTTGTCGTTGATTCTATTGCACTTTTGATCCACTGTGAATGCCTGCAAGAGAATGAATCTCAGGGTGGTGTATGGTGACATATATGGTGCATACTTTGATAATAAATTTGTTTTGAATCAATAGAATCCTGGGAAATGAGGAAGGAGTGGGAAAGGAAGGATTGTTGCGCTGGGAGCCAGCAGGGATTTGATGGGATGAATAGCTTAACAAATAATAAGTCTCTCAGTTACTTTTTCAGGGGTGGCATGGTAGTATAGAGATGACCATAACACTATAAAGTACCAGTGACCTGTCAGTGTACCTCAATAGTTGGAAAGGTCTGGATAAAAAATAAGCAGCTGCAAAATTAGCACTGACTTGGAGAAGTGTGATGAGTTAGTACAAACTGTTAAATACAAAGAGCACATAACTAAAAAGATAGGCTTTATCTGTTAAATGTACATAGAAACATTGAAACATAGAGTGAAGTGTGTGGGTTGCATCTACGACCAATAAGGTCTGAGGATGTGTGGGGGCAGCCACAAGTGTTGGCATACTTCAAGCGCCGTCAAATGTGGTGTCAATGATACTGGTCCCCCAGCACCCAGGTCATACCTTGTTATTTTTGCCACCATCAGGTAGGAGGTACAGAAGCCAAAAGGCACACACTCAACAAATCAGAAACAGCTTCTTCCCCTCTGCCATCAGATTCCTGAATGGACATTGAACTCAGGAACACTACCTCACCACTGTTTTATTTCAATGTTTGTACTACTTGTTTAATATACACTGTAATTCACAGGTCTGTAGTTACTGTTCTCTACACTCTTTCTTCTGATGTGGCATTTGCAATTTTCCAGTCCCGAACCATCATTCTGAGTCTCCAAGCTTGAACCATTTTGGCCAGGGCCTCTGAGATTTCTTCCCTTGCCCCACCAAATGGTTAATCCATCTGAATTACGTACAATGAGACTTTCCAGAAGCCCACCCATCAATTTCGAGTGCATCCAAAATCACAGCTACACCTTCCTTTGCTGAGATCACTGAAATGGAGAGCATGTCTTACAAGGGTAACCTGAGCGAGACTGAGCTATTTTCTTTGGGTGAAGAAAATTGAGAGGTGACTTGATAGAGGTGAACAAGACGAAGAGAAGTATAGATTGAGTGGTAGGCCGGAGTCTTTTTCCTAGGGAACAGATGGTGATATCCGGGGGCATCATTCTGAGATGATTGAAGGAAAATATAGGGAGGTTGTCAGGGGTAAGTTTTTTTTAATGAGGGGTGGTGGTAGAGGCAGATACATTAGGGGCATTCAAGAAACTCTTAGATAGGCACATGGATGATAGAAAAATGGAGGGCTATGGATCAGGGAAGGGTTAGATTGATCTTAGAGTGGGTTAAAAAGTTGGCACTGCTTTGTGGCCCGAAGGGCCTATACTGTTCTATGTTCTAACTTATTTACTCTGATTGTTGACCGAGTTTCCATTTGCTCCTGGATTGTTGCAATAAATCCTGATTTAATGATTCATTACCTGAAAATTGCTCTGTCTTTCTTCAGATCCTCTCTCCACACCATCCATCTCCAGCAACGTCTCTGAGAATGGCACAGCTGTGCTGAGCTGCACAGTGCAGAGAGGGGTGGCCACTTCCATTCTATGGACGAGAGGTGGTGTTGTACTCCCGGTAGACCAACGGCAGTCCCTGTCCGATGGGAATGTAACGCTCACCATTTGGAAAACTCAGGAATCAGACTCCGGATATTACACCTGCTCTATGGAAAATCAAGTCAGTCGCACTAACAGTACCTACCAGCTGATCATCAAGGGTAAGTATGTAAGGGTTGCATGAAGTTACATAGCATCCATTGCACAGATCCTGGCGTCTGCATTAGCATTAATCCTTCATTAGGGCCTGGTTGATTAAAGGCAAAATGATAAAAATAAAGATAAGCTGTTTTTGTCAATGAACATTGTTACAAAGTTCGGCTCCTTAGTAATAATGATCTGAGAGGCACAGAGAAAATTTATATTTACCAACAAGTAACCTTTTTTGTCAGAACTAAAGTGCATGTGGCTTTACGAACTAACTACCTGCATGCACACCCACGAGGATTCACTGACCCTCCATGAACAGGCAATGAAGAGTAAAGGTATTACTGGGAAAGGAGTCTACGATGCCTAAGCATTCCTCATGGTCCCGATCTCCATATGCCCGTGGGGTCCTCATTGCAATGGTTGGTCTCTGCAGGCTGGAGATTTATTGCTCCCTCGTATTTGAAGCTCCTGATACTTACAGTGTTCATCATCAATTCAAATGATGCATCTCCATTCTGTTGGCTCAAGGTCATCTAACCTACCTAGGTCACCTTCTTATTGGCTTCCATCCAGGGCTACAACCAGTATTGTTCTTTTGTTTTTGCCTGCAGCCTCGTGCCTTTGTTCTTTTCAACTCTGGCTGGTTCAAACCAGTCAAACCAAGTGACCCGCACTGAGTGTAATGAGAAATCAAATTGCTTCGCTGGCAAGCCTGCTACTTTTATGTAATAAATAGCCATTCCTCTGAGAATGGTCTCAGGTTTAGCAGGTCATTAGCTGAAATTCCTTGTGTCTACATACAATTGTTCTGATTGGATTATCCCGAGCAGGAATCAGTTCAGAGTTCACAAAAGGGGGGGGGAGGGGCTGCAAGGACAATCCCACAGAACAGCTGCCTTCATCTCCTTCAAGCGCATAGCAAGAACAAAGACAATTTTTTGTCTACTTCCACTGTTCCTGATTTTTCTGAATTCACTGATTTGTAGTCTTTGGTTCCATCTGGCCAATATCTCCCTCATTGATCCAAAAATATTTATCTTAAGATCATTATCCTCTTCTCCTGTTGACTGCCATGGAACACCAGTAGGTGTGCAGAACTTAAATTACAGGTTTCCCCCACTATTCGCAGGTGGAGCGTTCTTATGAAATGGTTCATAAGCTGCAATGTCGGAAAGTGAAGAATTAAGTATATGGGATAAATTTGTGAGCATTCGCAGACCCAAAAAATAACCTACCAAATCATGCCAAATAACATATAAAACCTAAAATAACAGTAACATATAGTAAAAGCAGGAATGATCTGATAAATACACAGCCTATATAAAGTAGGAATACTTTTCTGCAATTATTGCAGCGCTGTCCACCGCAGTGAAAATCTCACGCAAGCGCTCTCGGCAGCACTCACTGCAAAAACACATGGCGAAAGTGCTCCCGGCAGAAACACTCTTTCCAGTAACCTTTAAGCTATGAAGCTACCAAGTAACACATAAAACTACACAGCCTATATAAAGTAGAAATGATGTATGTACAGTGTAGTTTCACTTACCGCAATCGGTGTGTTAGGGTGAGTCATTGGAGGTTGAGGTTATGGGAGACTGGTGTGTCATCTCATCGTCTCTTGTTTCCATCAGGGCAGGCAGGTCACCTTCTTTATGTCTGCCAGCCTCGATATCGAAGGTTGAGTTTTGTCGTCTGCTGTGGCTGACGTGGAAAGTTTGAAAAACGACAGTAGGATTGACTGCTTAGCCTCGCGCATTTTCCAATCATACAGTTCTTTGTAAGTACTCAAACCATCCTGCAAATAAGCCCTAAACCTACAGATCTTTTCAAAATTAAAGTCATACTTTTCTGTAATCATTGCAGCGTTGTCAATCCCAGCAAAAATCTCACACAATTGCTTCACGTTCAGTTCTTGGACGACTTCACTACTGCATTCGGCTTCAATTGTTATCCTTTCCTCTTCATCAGCTCTTCATCTCTCAGTTCTTGGTCACGGGATGCCAAAACCTCTTCAACATCATCTTTGTCAATTTCCACAAACCTTTAGCCAAACTCACTATATCCTTACTTTGTTCACCACGATCGAAACACTTAATTACATCTAGTTTTATGCTAAGTGTAACACACTTACGAGCTCTTTTAGGCTTTCCTGATACCTTAGAGCTCATATTGCTAATGAATGCACAAAATAAATGGACATAAAGCACAGATGCTCACAGGTACACGTTTAAGCAATGTCGGTTATAATGCAATTCCGGGGGAGGAGCTTGGCTGCTCGGGGTGCGCTGCCTTTTTTTGTAACCGTGAAAACACCTTCTGTTAACAAAAACAGGTAACTAATATAGGTCTTTTGTAACAGTGAGGTGTCGTAAAGCGAACATTCGAAAAATGGGGGACACTTGTTTATAAATACTGCTAATACTTACTGAATTTATAACACTTTAGATCAACAATCATCTGCTGTTTTATAAAACATCCCTAATTTCTACATTATTTTAGCCTTCCATCTTCTAAGTTGATAATTATGTACCCAATTATGAGAGTACATAAAAATCATTTGTTCCCCAATTCCAAAAGCCTGGGTTACTCAATGTTGCATATGCCTTACCAGCATGTGCTTTAATTACTTTAGTGTGTTTAGTCCATTGATGAATTATCTGCTTTGCCTCCTTCACAACACATGTCCAATCTGCAGTCAAGTGAAGAATTGGTGGCAACTTCTACACATATTGATTCGTATGGTGTATTGGATCTTGAAGCTCTCCTTCATTACTGTGTCTCCTGCTGACTGAGGCAACATTTGTCCTCCAATGGCCAGATCTAACATCATGTTCCCTGTGATGACATTGTGACTGATGTTGCCTGACCTAAACAGGTCCCGTCCTGATGGGTATATCTGGGTATAATCTCTCCCTCCAGTACCTCCACACTAATTCCCACACTTCACAAAACGTAACTGATGGATAAAAAAATCAAACAGTACACACTTAAAGCCAGAGAATGTACTCTGCAGCCTGCCACTCTGTGTGTCTGAACTCATAATGTCTGTTGTATTCCACTGAATTTAAAACGGTTGCACCAAGACTTATTCATAAAACACACACACACACTTGCAAATGAGTCTGCTACCATATAGTGAGTATGCTTGCACCCCACTGGTGTCCCGACTGCTCAGTGTCCGCCCTTCGTCAACTGGTGTTCCTGTCTCACCAAATTACCCAAAAATTCTTGTCTTCTACATAAGCACACACACACACTACTTTCAAATGTACGAGTTCAGCTCTCTGCTGTGTTCGTGATGTTTCATGACCCCATGCTCACTGACCTGAACAGATCTAAGTGTGAGTCCTAATCTTAAAGAAATACTTTCCCACTTAATCTGTTTGGATTGTTGGCCACGTGATGGGATACAAATGTACCCTGGATAAGCCCGCAAATATTATTGTGGCTGTGAATAAAATCACTGGGAGACACTGAAGCTGGTGGGTATACAAGTCTTTCTTAAGCAAAACAAGCAAGCATCACACTCAACACACTCTTGGAAGAAGAGTCTTGCCTGATGCAATATAATACTATATTTTTATATGCTAAAGATGGCAGGACAATTCTATACTTACAATGTATCCTCAATGCTTTCTGTGAATTACAGATAATTTTCAGACACCTTCATTTTAATGCTGACACCCAAAGCGAGTGCTAATCCACACTGACTCTAGGCCGTGTTCATGCAAAAACTGGACAGTCCACACTAGGGCTGCGTAGAAAGAGCTACCATTTGATCAGGAGAGTGACTGGGATTTCAAAGGCAGAGTTTCACGGCAGTGTCTCTGAGCTGAGGAATCAGCAAGAGAGATACATTAGAGATGGCCAATAAAATTAATTCAAATGCAAGCGGAGTGGCGATTCTTTTGGAGTGTGCCAGTGTTGGAGTGGTTTTAGCTGATCAGGTTTGGGTGTGGGAAATTGTCTTGGAAGTTTCCCTCCACCTCCCCTCCCCCTCTCTCCCTCCCCCCTCTCTCACTCATCCTCCCCTTCCCCTCTCACTCTCCCTCACCCTCCCCCTTTCTCTCTCTCCCCCTCTCTGTCTCACCCTCCCCTCCCCTCTCCCTCCCTCCTCTCCCTCCCTAACTCCCTTCTCTCTCTCCCTAACCCGCTTTCTCTCCCTCCCCGTCTCTCCCCCTGTTCTCTGCCCCCACTCTCTCTCCCCCCACTCTGTCCCCCATTCTTTCTCCCCTCCCTCTCCCCCTCCCCTCTCCCTCCCCCTTCCTCTCCCCCCTCTCCCTCTCTCTCCCTGTCCGTATTTGTTCATTCCTCATCTGTTAGGGCAGAGTAGTGTAGTGAGAATGGCTCGGGGGCAGTGTTTTCTACTGAGTGTGGGACGTGGGAAGACTGGTAGAGAGATCTCCAGTTTCCCAGATAAACACATCTGCACCAGGTGCACCGAGTCGCAGCTCCTGAGGGAAAATATTAAGGAACTGGAGCAGCAGTCAGATGACCATCGACTCAGATGAGAGATTGGAGGAGGGGTGACAGACTGGAGCTACAGGATGGTAATTACCCTCGGTAGCAGGAGACAGGTTAACTGGGTGACTGTCAGAAGAAGGAAGGGAAATACAGTCGGCCCTCGTTATCCGTGGGGGATTGGTTCCGGGATACCAAAAAACGCTGATGCTCAAGTCCCTTATATAAAATAGCGTAGTATTTGCATATAACCTACGCACATCTTCCTGTATACTTTAAGTCATCTCTAGATTACTTATACTACCTGATACAATGGAAATGCTATGTAAGTAGTTGTTATACTGTATTGTTTAGGGAATAACGACAAGAAACGTCAGTACAGACGCAACCATCGTAGCTCTTCTGGGAACGCTGATGCCGCCTCAGCTGATCCCGATTCTCCCGTGATCTTTAAGTTCTTTAAGGCTAGGCTCCGGGTGAGGCGGGGTGAGGCGAGGCGAGGCGAGGCGAGGCGAGGCGAGGCAAGGCTAGGCTAGGCTCCGGCCGAGGCGGGGTGAGGCGAGGCAAGGCTAGGCTCCGGGTGAGGAGAGGCGAGGCGAGGCTAAGCTCCGGGCGAGGCGAGGCGTGGTGAGGCTAAGCTCCAGGCGAGGCGAGGCAAGGCTAGGCTCCGGGCGAGGCGAGGCGTGGTGAGGCTAAGCTCCGGGCGTGGCGAGGCTAAGCTCCGGGCGAGGAGAGGCGAGGCGAGGCGAGTCCAGGCTGCGGGCGAGGCGAGGCACGGGATTATAACACTGTACTTCCTATTCCTGGGTTTGGCTTCCGAATTTTCCATTTTCCCTTCGCTGATGATCTTCGTAATCTTCTTTCTGCTGCTCCCTCTGCGGTTTCGTCGATTCGATTTCAGGTTAAAATTGTTTCTGTTAATTCCTTTCCATTTATACTAGCATTATCCTGGGTCCGTGAGCTGTTTACCCCGGAAATAAGTGACAGTGTAAAACACTCGAAGTCGTTGGTGAATTGAAGCAGTCTTTCTTCTTAGCGGGGATCGATTTACATCGCCGAGGGCACAGCTCCATTGTAGATGAAATTTATCTTTGATCTTTCAGAGAAAAACTTGTACTGGAGCTTATACGTGATGGAATTGAAGTTTAATTTAGTTTGAATTGTTAACTTGTTTTCGAACTGAATGATTAGCGGCTGGCCGCTCCTTTTTTCCTTTTGATGGCCGTCGCAGACGAGGGGCTTATTTACTGCCGCCCTGCTGGACAGCTAACCCTGCGTTGATATGCCTGTCCAAACCCGACACCCTCTGGGTCGCACCGCGTTTTCCCTGGTGAAAGCAGCCGGTGTACGTTAACGATACAAGATCATTCAATCTGATAATAGATCGACGTTGAAGAGGAGAGAGAGATATCCTTCGATGTTTGGGAGGTCTAAGCCCAAACTTATTTTTGGAAACATAATTCTTCCCCTACGCAGTTTTAACAAAGGCGTTCGTAAACGAACTCCATCCTGTAAATTGCGCCACAATCGCCTAGCGGTTAGAGCGACACTGTCAGAGCTTGGGGTGTGGAAGATAGATCGGTGTTCAATTCCAGCACCGTCTAGTCCGGGTTCCCAACCTACGACGGACTCCTCGGTTATTGATAGTGGTTCATGACATAAAAATGTTGGAAACTCCTGGGAAATCCTCTCGTCAAAGATCTTTGTCTCTACAGAGAATATTGAGACCGAGGAATTCAGCAGACCAGGCAGAATCTTTGGAAAAGGAAGTATAGGTACTTGTCGGCCCTGCATTTTGTGGTCGGTTAGTAGGCTAATTGGTCATTTTAAATTGTCCTGTCATTGAACTGGGTGGGTTCCTGCCTGGCGCGGCTCTTTGGGCCTGTTCTGTGTTTTAGCGCTTAATTAATACATAAACAAATTTAACTCAGCTGCTTCACAGATTCTGTTGTCGGCCAAATCTGACCAGCTCCCTGTGTTTATGTGACAAACGAGAGAAAATCTGCAGATGCTCGAAATCCAAGCAACACACAAAAAAATACAGACCTGCTTTTGCCGAAGGGTCTCGGCCCATAATGTCGGCTGCACTCTTTTCAATCGGTACTCCAGGCGTGCTGAGATTCTCTAAACGATTGTGTGTATTCCCCGTGTTTCCACTCTCATTATTTTGGAACAGATCTCGAGCTAACGTGCAGCAGACTATTCCCAAGATTTGCAGCCATGTTGCATCAGTTTCAGTCCAGATTAAATCTGGAACCAAAATGCCAACTGTCCTTATCATCAGGTTTTATAGTGAGGTTGGGATTGGTGCGGAGGGAGTGGAGAGCAGAACGTTCGGAAGGAGATGAGGTTGGACTACCATTTTGTGTGTGTTGCTGGAATTTCCAGCATCTGCAGATTTCCTCATGTTTGCGCTTGTAATCTCTTCTCTGTTTAGGAAGCAATGATGCTTTTTTAACTATTTCCTCTGCCTGCCCTTCCATTTGCAACATGCATGTACAGTATGCTTCCAGACCAGTTTTGGAATTGTGACCGTTAGCTTACTATTATATATTTTTGTCCTTTCAATTTCTTCTGCTCTCTCTACATGATGCAGATCTCTCTGGCGTGGAATCTCGCTGTCTACAGCAACCCCTGCCCCCTTGTCATTACTGAATGAGCTTCCAGTGCCGGCACCTCTGCACAGATGAAGACATTGAGCTGCTCTTTGTTCTGCCTCTGGCAGCTTCTCAGCCAGCGGGCTGCAGGTAAAACTATTCTCCAGTCTCTGCAGGCGGACGGTGACTACAGTCTGGCCCAAGAGCTGGTTCAGTGAGAAGAAAAGTGAAAGTACAGTGTTTGAAATGTAGTTATCTGTTGAAAGTATGACAACTTGTGTAAGTATGAAAATTAATAACATGGAGGGTTATGAGGTAGGTGTGTGGGAGGGAGCACAGGCACAATGGGTCAAACAGCAATTTTTCAATGAATCTGTCAAACTTTCTGAACCCTCAGTTCAGACGGTCTGTCAGTTCCACATTCCACCATCGGGAGCAGGTCTGCACATTTACAACATCAGGGCCCTAAGCAGCCGTTCTGAATGAGATGGAGATGCATGTGCATGGCATTCAACCTTGTTATTTCATCCGTAGCCCTGGATGAGGCCTCCTCTACATCAGTGAGACCAAGCACGGTCCGGGTGACCAGTTTGACGAGTATCTGCCCTCCATCCACTGTGAGCTCCCAGTTGCCAGCCATTTTAACTTCCCTCCCCATTCCCACACTGACCGATCTCTGTTTGGCCACCTGCACAGCCAGGTGAGGGCAAACACAACCTAGATGTCCAGCACCTCACCCTCTGCCTGGGTAGTCTGGAACCCCATGGCATGAGCATTGAATTCTCTAATTTCAGGTAAATTCCTCATCTGTCCATTTCTCTCCTTCTGATCTACCAATTTTCTCTACACCAACCACCACAGCCCCCATGTCCCTCTCTCTTTCCCCTCCTCCACCATTCTATCTGCCCATTACCTGCACACTCCTCACCCCACTGTTCCTATCTGCCCACCAGCCCCTCCCTTAGTTGTCCCATGCTTCAGTCAGATCTCATCATCTACAGCGTCCACCAATCAGCTCCCAGCCTCTGTTACACTCTTGCCTCCGCCCCTGGATCTACCGATCACTTGCCAGTTCTTCATCTGCCCCTTCCCTCCACCTCTTTTTACTGGCTCTCTTTATTGCATGCCCAGCTCCCTCCCACAGATATTGACTGAGCAGCTGAGTTGGAGGAACTCAGTTACTCCATTTATCCATTAATTTCACACACTCTTTACCTTGCCTCCCTCATCTGTTTAATGGTGGATTCCTGTTGAATATCTAACAACAAGTCATTTTTGTATTTTCTGGTAGTGCCTGATGTTTTTCAGAGGTAGTGTTAATTAATCTGAGTCCATATTGACTGGTAAAAGAGAAGGTTTATTTGAAGACACTCAGCCAGACGGAAGTGAAGCTCTGCACTTGTGTGGTATCTCTGTCTTCTGTTGATGACAGAAGATGTTACCATGGTTCTGTGTTATAAACTGGACTATTGTCTCCACGGACTGTGGACTTTTTCGGGCTTGCTTTATTTTTTTTTGTGCATCACATCCATTGCTTTCAGTGCGAGGAAAGGGGTTTTTGGGGGGGGGGGGTGAAAATGACAAGCCAGATGTGTTCTGTTATTTTTTTGTGCAGGGAGAGGGGGGATTGAGGTTTGATGTACATTTCCTGCTTTGTGTAGGGAGAGGGGTTTTGGGGGCTGATGATCAGTATGCCATTCGTTTTGTGTTGGGTGGGGGTGTTTGATGATTTTTTTCACAGAACGACTTTCATATTCTTTCTTGGTTCTGTGGCTATATGGAGAAGACAAATCTCAGTCAGATTTGGATTCATACTTTGATAATAAATGAACCCTTTGAGCATTTTTTTTGTTGCCAAACTGAAGGGTTGACACTGTACATCTGCTTGTGTTTGTCAGTGAGTGTATCTGTGCCGTGACTCTGAGTGTCTTGCTTTTTAGCTCAGGTGGTGAGTCACAGCATGGTGGCTGCTACAGGTTCCTCCGTTCAATTCCCTGGAACCGACAAGGAATTCGAGATCTTGAACTGGGAGTTTTCAACTCCTACCGTAGTACTTCCCATCACAGAAGTAGGTGGAGGGGACCCTATCATATTTGAGAAGTACAAGCATCGAATTAAAGTTGACAGTTCAAATGGATCCTTTGTGTTGAACATTGTAAAGAAAGCAGACAGTGGCCAATACAAAATAACAGTGGATTTAGACCCCAAGAGGACCAGGATTCTAACTCTTCAAGTCATTGGTAAGTCCCCAGATGATCTGTAATCACTGAATTAAAACAATTTCATGGTGACAAGATGCTGAGGCAACATTTTGTTCTGTATCAGTTGTTTTGCAAGCTCAGTGATTCAAGTTCAGGGTCAAGTTTATTGTCATGGCCATATATGCTCAGAGTATAAACGCCATGAAAATCAGCATCATGCAGCAGCAGCAGAAACAAGAAGAACATAAATTATATGTAATTTACACATCATTAGGTTTGTTTATTTTTGTCAAGTCCAGAGAAAGAAGGAAGTGTAGCCCGAATTTCTGTTTCTCAGAAGTGTTCAAGAATCTGGTGACAGTGGGAAGAAGCTGTTATAGAACTGGGCTCCTGTACCTCTGCCTGATGGGAGAATTGAAAGAGGGTGTGGCCTGGATGCTGGAAGTCCCTAAAGGTGCACCAATGACACTGTATTGCAAGTGATGGGAAAATCACACCTCTCTGTGTGTGAACAACACACACAAAATGCTGGTGGAACGCAGCAGGCCAGGTAGCATCTGTAGGGAAAAGCACTGTCGACGTTTCGGTCTGAGACCTCGGCCCAAAATGTCGACAGTGCTTCTCCCTATAGATGCTGCCTGGCCTGCTGCGTTCCACCAGCATTTTGTGTGTGTTGTTTGAATTTCCAGCATCTGCAGATTTCCTTGTGTCTGTGTGCGTAAGCCTTGCTCTCTCCCCACCATTTGCCTCTATTTGATCAGGACATCCGGCACCAGACTGTTTGATTTGTTTTTCCTGCTCTGCTTCTTTATAGGTAATGACAGCAAGTGTTTGTTTTGAGCAAACACTGCATTGCTCTTGACTCTCGGGATCTTATCATACATTGTGGTCTCCATGATCACTGTTTATAGCGTTTGCCAATGCCTAAATTCATGGACTTCATTAGGCCAATAACAAATTCAAATGACTTTGCTATTTCATACCTCAGAGGTGAACAGAATCACAAAGCGCTACAGCACAGAAACAGGCCCTTCAGCCCATCCAGTCCATGCCAAACGTCATTTTACCTTATACCATTGACCTCACTTGGAGTATAATTCCTCCTACCCTCCCTGTCCAAGTACCGATCCAAGCTTCTCTTAAAGAATGCAGTTGAGCGCACAGCCACTACTTCCACGGACAGCTCATTCCACACTTGCACCACCCTCTGAGTGAAGAAGATCCCCTCAGCTTACCCCTAAATATTTCACCTTTCACAATTAACCTGTGACTAATATTTCTGGTCTCACTCAACCTTAGTGAAAAAGCCTGCCTGCATTTACCCTCATTGTTGTATCTCCAGTGGAGCAAAAAACATGTCCAGACTAGCAGACTTTAAGCAGTCAAATCACAGTCACTTCGTTGTAAAGATGTTTGGAAATCTGAGGTTCCCAAGCTTTGTGGAAAAATCTACAAGCAGTGGCCTCTTTGTCAGCTACACCGTACATCTGCTTGTTAATGTAAATATTTAATCAGCCGATCATGTGGTACTGATTCAGTGTTTAAAACTGTGAAGACATGGTCGTAATCAACTGGCTGGAGTGTTCACTGAGATTTTCAATGTCTTGCATTGGCAGTGTGTTGGACCAGGCTTCAATTACAGTGGTGCCCCAGACGAGTGTGGTGATCTACCTCTATGCATATCACCCAGTACCACTTACATCTATAGTGATGGAAGTTTTTGAGAGGTGGGTGATGGAACATATCAATTTCTGCCTGTATTGTGACTTGGATCTGCTTCAATTTGCCTACAGGAGCAACAGGTCCACAGCAAATGCCATCTCATTGGCTCTTCACACAACCCTGGAACATCTGGACAGCAACAATAGATAGATCAGGATTGTCTTTATCAACTACTGCTCAGCATTCAGTACCACCATCCCTCAAAACTAATCAATAAGCTCCAAAACCTTGGCCTTAATAGCTCCTTGTGCTATTGGGTCCTAGATTTCTTCATTGGCAGACCCCAGTCAGTTCGTGTTGGCAACAGCATCTCCTCCATGATTCTCATCAGCACAGGTGCATCACAAGGCTGTGAGCACAGCCCATGGCTCTACTCGCTTTACACCGATGACCGTGTTGCTAAGCACAGCTCCAATGCCATTTTCAAGTTTGCTGAACACACCACTGTCGTAGGCCAAATCAAAGGTGGTGATGAATCAAAATATAGGAGGAAGATTGAAAACCTGGCTGAGTGGTGTCATAACAACAACCTCTTACTTAATGTCAGCAAAGCCAGGGAGCTGATTATTGTCTTCAGGAGAAGGAAACCAAAGGAACATGTCAGAGGATTAGATGTGGAGAAGGTTACCAACTTTAAATTCCTCAGTGTTATTATTTTGGAAGACCCATGTTGGACCCAGAACATAAGTGCAATTATGACAAAAGCATGACAGCACACCTATTTCCTCAGGATTTTGTGGAGATTTGGCATGAGATCTAATAAATCTGATTCTGACTGAAAAATTTGAACTTTGACAAACCTCTATAGATGTGTACCAGAGCATATATTGACTGGCTGCAGCACAGTTTGGCGTGGAAACAACAATACCCTTGAACAGAAAATCCTGCAAAAGTAGTGGATTCGGCCCAGCCCATCACAGGTAAAATCCTCCCAATCATTGAGTACATCTGCATGAAATGCTGTTGCAGGAAAGCAGCATCCCTCATCAGCAACTCCCACCACCCACAACGTGCTCTCTTTTCACTGCTGCCATCAGAAAGAAGATTCTTAGATATCGGGCTCAGAACTGTTCACAATTCTCCAAATGTAGTCTGAACAATGCCCAGTAAAGCCACAGCATTATATCATTGCTTTTATCAGGCAGATCACAAAGGTTTTCTTCCACATCACATGATTTATCCCAGGAGTGGGTGTGTGGGGGAGAAATGTCTATGAGTATTATTACCTTGTTCACAGGTCACTATGCCTCTAAGATTGGTTATTGGCATAATTGGGAATTAAATTGTCCCAATCATTGAAACTTTTTAAGGAGATGTTTGATCTTAGTGCCGACTTGGATACATCACCATGCACTTCTCTTGTGTTCAGTGATCAATCTTCCTTATTTCTCTGCTTGTGTTAATTATTCAGATTTATTCTTCTGCTGACATTACTCTTGTGTTTCTATGTTTCATTTCGTTCTGTGTGCATTGTTTACAGGTGTATTATGTGCACATTTCTATTTAAAAAACCATTTAAACCTCAACTACCCTACCATCATCACCTTTTAGAGTAGAACAGTGGTGCAGCAATGAATACTCCAGTCCTGATGGAAATAGAACATAGAACAAAGCTGTGCCGAACATGTCCTTACATTAGAAATTACCTAAGATCCATGTACCTATCTGAGAGACTCTTAAAAGACTGTATTGTATCTGCCTCCACCACCGTCACCGGCAGCCCATTCCACGCAATCACCACGTTTTAAAATAAATTACCCCAGACATCTCCTTTGTACCTACTTCCAAGCACCACAAAACTGTGTCCTCTCATGTTAGCCATTTCAGCCCTGGGAAAAAGCCTCTGACTATCCACACGATCAATGCCTCTCATCAGCTTATACACCTCTATCAGGTCACCTCTCATCCTCCGTCGCTCTAAGGAGAAAAGGCCGAGTTCACTCAACCTAGTCTCATGAGGCATGCTTCCCAATCCAGGCAACATCCTTGTAAATCTCCTCTACGCCCTTTCTATAGTTTCTATATTTCCTGTAGTGAGGTGAGAACTGAGCACAGTACTCCAAGTGGGATCTGACCAGTGTCCTATGTAGCTGCAACATTACCTCTCGGCTCTGAAACTCAATCCCACGATTGATGAAGGCCAATGCACCATATGCCGCCTTAACCACAGAGTCAAACTGCACAGCAGCTTTGAGTGTCCTATGGACTCGGACCCCAAGATACCTCTGATTCTCCACACGCCAAGAGTCTTACCATTAATACTACATTCTACTATCATATTTGACCTACCAAAATGAAGCACCTCACAATTATCTGGGTTGAACTCCATCTGCCACTTCTCAGCCCAGTTTTGCATCGTATCGATATCCCACTGTAACCTCTCACAACCCTCCACACTATCCACAACACCCCCAGCCTTTGTGTCATCAGCAAATTTACAAACCTATCCCTCCACTTCCTCATCCAGGTCAGTTATAAAAATCACGAAGAAAAGGGGTCCTAGAACAGAACCCTCAGGCACAACACTGGTGACCGATCTCCATGCAGAATATGACCTGTCTACAACTACTCTTTGCCATATGTGGGCAAGCCAATTCTGGATCTACAGACAGACAAACAGACATACTTTATTGATCCCGAGGGAAATTGGGTTTTGTTACAGCCGCACCAACCAAGAATAGTGTAGAAATATAGCAATATAAAACCATAAATAATTAAATAATAAGTTATGCCCAGTGGAAATAAGTCCAGGACCAGCCTATTGGCTCAGGGTGTCTGACACTCCGAGGGAGGAGTTGTAAAGTTTGACGGCTACAGGTAGGAATGACTTCCTATGACGCTCAGTGTTACATCTCGGTGGAATGAGTCTCTGGCTGAATGTACTCCTGTGCCTAACCAATACATTATGGAGTGGATGGGAGTCATTGTCCAAGATGGCATGCAACTTGGACAGCATCCTCTTTTCAGACACCACCATCAGAGAGTCCAGTTCCACCCCCACAACATCACTGGCCTTACGAATGAGTTTATTGATTCTGTTGGTGTCTGCTACCCTCAGCCTGCTGCCCCAGCACACAACAGCAAACATGATAGCACTGGCCACCACAGACTTGTAGAACATCCCTCAGCATCGTCCGGCAGATGTTAAAGGACCTCAGTCTCCTCAGGATGTAGAGACGGCTCTGACCCTTCTTGTAGACAGCCTCAGTGTTCTTTGACCAGTCCAGTTTATTGCCAAGCAATGCCCCCTTGGATACCATGACCCGATGCTTTCTCAATAAGCCTTGCATGGGGTAGCTTATCAAATGCCTTGCTGAAATCCATATGCACTACATCTGCTGCTCTACCTTCCTCAATGTGTTCAGTCACATCCTAAAAAATTCAGAACTCAGTTACTCCATTTATCCATTAATTTCACACACTCTTTACCTTGCCTCCCTCATCTGTTTAATGGTGGATTCCTGTTGAATATCTAACAACAAGTCATTTTTGTATTTTCTGGTAGTGCCTGATGTTTTTCAGAGGTAGTGTTAATTAATCTGAGTCCATATTGACTGGTAAAAGAGAAGGTTTATTTGAAGACACTCAGCCAGACGGAAGTGAAGCTCTGCACTTGTGTGGTATCTCTGTCTTCTGTTGATGACAGAAGATGTTACCATGGTTCTGTGTTATAAACTGGACTATTGTCTCCACGGACTGTGGACTTTTTCGGGCTTGCTTTATTTTTTTTGTGCTTCACATCCATTGCTTTCCGTGCGAGGAAAGGGGTTGGGGGGGGGGGGGGCGATTGAGAAGCCAGTTGTGTTCTGTTATTTTTTTGTGCAGGGAGAGGGGGGATTGGGGTTTGATGTACATTCCCTACTTTGTGCAGGGAGAGGGGGGATTGGGGTTTGATGTACATTTCCTGCTTTGTGTAGGGAGAGGGGTTTTGGGGGCTGATGATCAGTATGCCATTCATTTTGTGTTGGGTGGGGGTGTTTGACGTTTTTTTTCACAGAACGACTTTCATATTCTTTCTTGGTTCTGTGGCTATATGGAGAAGACAAATCTCAGTCAGATTTGGATTCATACTTTGATAATAAATGAACCCTTTGAGCATTTTTTTTGTTGCCAAACTGAAGGGTTGACACTGTACATCTGCTTGTGTTTGTCAGTGAGTGTATCTGTGCCGTGACTCTGAGTGTCTTGCTTTTTAGCTCAGGTGGTGAGTCACAGCATGGTGGCTGCTACAGGTTCCTCCGTTCAATTCCCTGGAACTGACAAGGAATTCGAGATCTTGAAATGGGATGTTTCAAATCCTATCAGAACACTTCCCATCACACTTGTAGGTGGAGGGGACCCTATCATATTTGAGAAGTACAAGAATCGAATTGAAGTTGACAGTTCAAATGGATCCTTTGTGTTGTACATTGTAAAGAAAGCAGACAGTGGCCAATACAAAATGACAGTGGATTTAGACCCCAAGAGGACCAGGATTCTAACTCTTCAAGTCATTGGTAAGTCCCCAGATGATCTGTAATCACTGAATTAAAACAATTCCATGGTGACAGGATGCTGAGGCAACATTTTGTTCTGTATCAGTTGTTTTGCAAGCTCAGTGATTCAAGTTCAGGGTCAAGTTTATTGTCATGGCCATATATGCTCAGAGTATAAACGCCATGAAAATCAGCATCATGCAGCAGCAGCAGAAACAAGAAGAACATAAATTATATGTAATTTACACATCATTATGGTTTCTTTATTTTTGTCAAGTCCAGGGAAAGAAGGAAGTGTAGCCCGAATTTCTGTTTCTCAGAAGTGTTCAAGAATCTGGTGACAGTGGGAAGAAGCTGTTATAGAACTGGGCTCTTGTACCTCTGCCTGATGGGAGAATTGAAAGAGGGTGTGGCCTGGATGCTGGAAGTCCCTAAAGGTGCACCAATGGCACTGTATTGCAAGTGATGGGAAAATCACACCTCTCTGTGTGTAAACAACACACACAAAATGCTGGTGGAACGCAGCAGGCCAGGTAGCATCTGTAGGGAAAAGCACTGTCGACGTTTCGGTCTGAGACCTCGGCCCAAAATGTCGACAGTGCTTCTCCCTATAGATGCTGCCTGGCCTGCTGCGTTCCACCAGCATTTTGTGTGTGTTGTTTGTATTTCCTGCATCTGCAGATTTCCTTGTGTCTGTGTGCGTAAGCCTTGCTCTCTCCCCACCATTTGCCTCTATTTGATCAGGACATCCAGCACCAGACTGTTTGATTTGTTTTTCCTGCTCTGCTTCTTTATAGGTAATGACAGCAAGTGTTGGTTTTGAGCAAACACTGCATTGCTCTTGTCTCTCGGGATCTTATCATACAATGTGGTCTCCATGATCACTGTTTATAGCATTTGCCAATGCCTAAATTCATGGACTTCATTAGGCCAATAACAAATTCAAATGACTTTGCTATTTCATACCTCAGAGGTGAACAGAATCACAAAGCGCTACAGCACAGAAACAGGCCCTTCAGCCCATCCAGTCCATGCCAAACGTCATTTTACCTTATACCATTGACCTCACTTGGAGTATAATTCCTCCTACCCTCCCTGTCCAAGTACCAATCCAAGCTTCTCTTAAAGAATGCAGTTGAGCGCACAGCCACTACTTCCACAGACAGCTCATTCCACACTTGCACCACCCTCTGAGTGAAGAAGATCCCCTCAGCTTACCCCTAAATATTTCACCTTTCACAATTAACCTGTGACTAATATTTCTGGTCTCACTCAACCTTAGTGAAAAAGCCTGCCTGCATTTACCCTCATTGTTGTATCTCCAGTGGAGCAAAAAACATGTCCAGACTAGCAGACTTTAAGCAGTCAAATCACAGTCACTTCGTTGTAAAGCTGTCTGAAAATCTGAGGTTCCCAAGCTTTGTGGAAAAATCTACAAGCAGTGGCCTCTTTGTCAGCTACACCGTACATCTGCTTGTTAATGTAAATATTTAATCAGCCGATCATGTGGCACTGATTCAGTGTTTAAAACTGTGAAGTCATGGTCGTAATCAACTGGCTGGAGTGTTCACTGAGATTTTCAATGTCTTGCATTGGCAGTGTGTTGGACCCACCTGCTTCAAACAGGCTTCAATTACAGTGGTGCCCCAGACGAGTGTGGTGATCTACCTCTATGCATATCACCCAGTACCACTTACATCTATAGTGATGGAAGTTTTTGAGAGGTGGGTGATGGAACATATCAATTTCTGCCTGTATTGTGACTTGGATCTGCTTCAATTTGCCTACAGGAGCAACAGGTCCACAGCAAATGCCATCTCATTGGCTCTTCACACAACCCTGGAACATCTGGACAGCAACAATAGATAGATCAGGATTGTCTTTATCAACTACTGCTCAGCATTCAGTACCACCATCCCTCAAAACTAATCAATAAGCTCCAAAACCTTGGCCTTAATAGCTCCTTGTGCTATTGGGTCCTAGATTTCTTCATTGGCAGACCCCAGTCAGTTCGTGTTGGCAACAGCATCTCCTCCATGATTCTCATCAGCACAGGTGCATCACAAGGCTGTGAGCACAGCCCATGGCTCTACTCGCTTTACACCAATGACACTGTTGCTAAGCACAGCTCCAATGCCATTTTCAAGTTTGCTGAACACACCACTGTCGTAGGCCAAATCAAAGGTGGTGATGAATCAAAATATAGGAGGAAGATTGAAAACCTGGCTGAGTGGTGTCATAACAACAACCTCTTACTTAATGTCAGCAAAGCCAGGGAGCTGATTATTGTCTTCAGGAGAAGGAAACCAAAGGAACATGTCAGAGGATTAGATGTGGAGAAGGTTACCAACTTTAAATTCCTCAGTGTTATTATTTTGGAAGACCCATGTTGGACCCAGATCATAAGTGCAATTATGACAAAAGCATGACAGCACACCTATTTCCTTAGGATTTTGTGGAGATTTGGCATGAGATCTAATAAATCTGATTCTGACTGAAAAATTTGAACTTTGACAAACCTCTATAGATGTGTACCAGAGCATATATTGACTGGCTGCAGCACAGTTTGGCATGGAAACAACAATACCCTTGAACAGAAAATCCTGCAAAAGTAGTGGATTCGGCCCAGCCCATCACAGGTAAAATCCTCCCAATCATTGAGTACATCTGCATGAAATGCTGTTGCAGGAAAGCAGCATCCCTCATCAGCAACTCCCACCACCCACAACGTGCTCTCTTCTCACTGCTGCCATCAGAAAGAAGATTCTTAGATATCGGGCTCAGAACTGTTCACAATTCTCCAAATGTAGTCTGAACAATGCCCAGTAAAGCCACAGCATTATATCATTGCTTTTATCAGGCAGATCACAAAGGTTTTCTTCCACATCACATGATTTATCCCAGGAGTGGGTGTGTGGGGGAGAAATGTCTATGAGTATTATTACCTTGTTCACAGGTCACTATGCCTCTAAGATTGGTTATTGGCATAATTGGGAATTAAATTGTCCCAATCATTGAAACTTTTTAAGGAGATGTTTGATCTTAGTGCTGACTTGGATACATCACCATGCACTTCTCTTGTGTTCAGTGATCAATCTTCCTTATTTCTCTGCTTGTGTTAATTATTCAGATTTATTCTTCTGCTGACATTACTCTTGTGTTTCTATGTTTCATTTCGTTCTGTGTGCATTGTTTACAGGTGTATTATGTGCACATTTCTATTTAAAAAACCATTTAAACCTCAACTACCCTACCATCATCACCTTTTAGAGTAGAACAGTGGTGCAGCAACGAATACTCCAGTCCTGATGGAAATAGAACATAGAACAAAGCTGTGCCGAACATGTCCTTACATTAGAAATTACCTAAGATCCATGTACCTATCTGAGAGACTCTTAAAAGACTGTATTGTATCCGCCTCCACCACCGTCACCGGCAGCCCATTCCACGCAATCACCACGTTTTAAAATAAATTACCCCAGACATCTCCTTTGTACCTACTTCCAAGCACCACAAAACTGTGTCCTCTCATGTTAGCCATTTCAGCCCTGGGAAAAAGCCTCTGACTATCCACACGATCAATGCCTCTCATCAGCTTATACACCTCTATCAGGTCACCTCTCATCCTCCGTCGCTCTAAGGAGAAAAGGCCGAGTTCACTCAACCTAGTCTCATGAGGCATGCTTCCCAATCCAGGCAACATCCTTGTAAATCTCCTCTACGCCCTTTCTATAGTTTCTATATTTCCTGTAGTGAGGTGAGAACTGAGCACAGTACTCCAAGTGGGATCTGACCAGTGTCCTATGTAGCTGCAACATTACCTCTCGGCTCTGAAACTCAATCCCACGATTGATGAAGGCCAATGCACCATATGCCGCCTTAACCACAGAGTCAAACTGCACAGCAGCTTTGAGTGTCCTATGGACTCGGACCCCAAGATACCTCTGATTCTCCACACGCCAAGAGTCTTACCATTAATACTACATTCTACTATCATATTTGACCTACCAAAATGAAGCACCTCACAATTATCTGGGTTGAACTCCATCTGCCACTTCTCAGCCCAGTTTTGCATCGTATCGATATCCCACTGTAACCTCTCACAACCCTCCACACTATCCACAACACCCCCAGCCTTTGTGTCATCAGCAAATTTACAAACCTATCCCTCCACTTCCTCATCCAGGTCAGTTATAAAAATCACGAAGAAAAGGGGTCCTAGAACAGAACCCTCAGGCACAACACTGGTGACCGATCTCCATGCAGAATATGACCTGTCTACAACTACTCTTTGCCATATGTGGGCAAGCCAATTCTGGATCTACAGACAGACAAACAGACATACTTTATTGATCCCGAGGGAAATTGGGTTTTGTTACAGCCGCACCAACCAAGAATAGTGTAGAAATATAGCAATATAAAACCATAAATAATTAAATAATAAGTTATGCCCAGTGGAAATAAGTCCAGGACCAGCCTATTGGCTCAGGGTGTCTGACACTCCGAGGGAGGAGTTGTAAAGTTTGACGGCTACAGGTAGGAATGACTTCCTATGACGCTCAGTGTTACATCTCGGTGGAATGAGTCTCTGGCTGAATGTACTCCTGTGCCTAACCAATACATTATGGAGTGGATGGGAGTCATTGTCCAAGATGGCATGCAACTTGGACAGCATCCTCTTTTCAGACACCACCATCAGAGAGTCCAGTTCCACCCCCACAACATCACTGGCCTTACGAATGAGTTTATTGATTCTGTTGGTGTCTGCTACCCTCAGCCTGCTGCCCCAGCACACAACAGCAAACATGATAGCACTGGCCACCACAGACTTGTAGAACATCCCTCAGCATCGTCCGGCAGATGTTAAAGGACCTCAGTCTCCTCAGGATGTAGAGACGGCTCTGACCCTTCTTGTAGACAGCCTCAGTGTTCTTTGACCAGTCCAGTTTATTGCCAAGCAATGCCCCCTTGGATACCATGACCCGATGCTTTCTCAATAAGCCTTGCATGGGGTAGCTTATCAAATGCCTTGCTGAAATCCATGTGCACTACATCTGCTGCTCTACCTTCATCAATGTGTTTAGTCACATCCTCAAAAAATTCAGTCAGGCTCGTAAGGCACGGCCTACCTTTGACAAAGCCATGCTGACTATTCCTAATCATATTATGCCTCTCCAAATATTCATAAATTCTGCCTCTCGGGGTCTTCTCCATCATCTTACCAGCCACTAAAGTAAGACTCACTGGTCCATAATTTCCTGAGCTATCTCTACTCCCTTTCTTGAGTAAGGGAACAACATCCACAACCCTCCAATCCTCTGGAACCTCTCCTATCACCATTGATAATGCCAAGATCATAGCCTGAGGCTCAGCAATCTCCTCTTCCCACAGTAGCCTGGGGTGCATCTTGTCTGGTCCCTGTGACTTATCCAACTTGATTCTTTCCAAAAGCTTCAGCACATCCTCTTTCTTAATGTCTATATGCTGAAGCTTTTCAGTCCACTGTAAGTCATCCCTACAGTCGCCAAGATCCTTTTCTGTAGTGAACACTGAAGCAAAGTATTCATTAAGTACCATTTTCCACTGTCACACTTGATAGGTCCTATTCACTCATGTCTTATCCTCTTGCTCTTCACATACTTGTAGAATTCCTTAATCCTGCCCACCAAGGCCTTCTGCCTCCTTCTGGCTCTCCTAATTTCATTCTTAAGCACCTTCCTGCTAGCCTTATAATCTTCTAGATCTCTGTCATTACCTAATATTTTGAACCTTTCATAATCTTTTCTTTTTGACTCAATTTTCAACAACCTTTGTACATCACGTTTCCTGTACCCTACCATCCTTTCCCTGTCTCGTAGGAACCTACCTATGCAAAACGCCACACAAATATCCCCTGAACATTTGCCACATTTCTGCTTTTCATTTCCCTGAGAACATCTGCTCCCAATTTATTCTTCCAAGTTCCTGCTTAATAGCTTCATATTTCCCCTTACTCCAATTAAACATTATCTTCAAAATGCTCTTCCACTGAGAGACCTGACACCTGACCAGGTTCATTTCCTAATACCAGATCAAGTGCAATCTCTCCTCTTTTAGCTTTATCTACATATTGTGTCAGGAAACCTTACTGAACACACCTAACAAACTCCCCCAACCCCTTCTAAACACCTTGCTCTTGGGAGATGCCAATCTAATTAAAATCTCCCATGATGAGCATCCTGTTTTTATTGCACCACAACCCTGTTATTATTTCCCTGATGAAGGATCTTGGCCCGAAACCTCAACTGTTTACTGTTTTCCATGGATGCTGCCTGGCCTGCTGAGTTCCTCTAGCATTTCGAGTGTGTTGCTTTGAATTTCCAGCTTCTGTTGATTTTTTTCCTGTTTGTAATACTGAAGCCTCTCAGCTCCACGCTTTTCCCTGGGTAGTCTGGCTTCCCGTCATATCCCCAAGGGATGCAGCTCATTTAATCGGCTGTAGCAAATTACCTCCTGCGCTGGTAAAAGAGAGGAAGACAGGAATGGAGTTAATGTACATGCACCTTCTTGCTGATGACAGCAGTGAGAAGAGAGCAAGAGCCATGGGTGCCAGACCACCCGGCTCAGGAACAGTTATACATCAGGCTATTGAACCAGCATTGACATTTTCACTCTCCACAACACTGAACTGATCATTGAATATAACACATGGGCTTACTTTCGAGGACTCGACAATTCATGTTCTCACTATTATTTATTTACTTATTTATAATTTATTGTTTTTTTTTTGTATTTGCACATCTTTTATTTGCACATTGATTGTCAGACTGTGTTTGTGTGCAGTTTGTCATTGATTCTATTGCACTTTTGATCTACTGTGAATGCCTGCAAGAAAATGAATCTCAGGGTGGTGTATGGTGACATATACGGTGCATACTTTGATAATAAATTTGTTTTGAATCAATAGAATCCTGGGAAATGAGGAAGGAGTGGGAAAGGAAGGATTGTTGCGCTGGGAGCCAGCAGGGATTTGATGGGATGAATAGCTTAACAAATAATAAGTCTCTCAGTTACTTTTTCAAGGGTGGCATGGTGGTATAGAGATGACCATAACACTATAAAGTACCAGTGACCTGTCAGTGTACCTCAATAGTTGGAAAGGTCTGGATAAAAAATAAGCAGCTGCAAAATTAGCACTGACTTGGAGAAGTGTGATGAGTTAGTACAAGCTGTTAAATACAGAGCACATAACTAAAAAGATAGGCTTTATTTGTTAAATGTACATAGAAACATTGAAACACAGAGTGAAGTGTGTGGGTTGCATCTACGACCAATAAGGTCTGAGGATGTGTGGGGGCAGCCACAAGTGTTGGCATACTTCAAGCGCCGTCAAATGTGGTGTCCATCATACTGGTCCCCCAGCACCCAGGTCATACCTTGTTATTTTTGCCACCATCAGGTAGGAGGTACAGAAGCCAAAAGGCACACACTCAGCAAATCAGAAACAGCTTCTTCCCCTCTGCCATCAGATTCCTGAATGGACATTGAACTCAGGAACACTACCTCACTACTGTTTTATTTCAATTTTTGTACTACTTGTTTAATATACACTGTAATTCACAGGTCTGTAGCTACTGTTCTCTACACTCTTTCTTCTGATGTGGCATTTGCAATTTTTCAGTCCCAAACCATCATCCTGAGTCTCCAAGCTTGAACCATTTTGGCCAGGGCCCCTGAGATTTCTTCCCTTGCCCCACCAAATGGTTAATCCATCTGAATTACGTACAATGAGACTTTCCAGAAGCCCACCCATCAATTTCGAGTGCATCCAAAATCACAGCTACACCTTCCTTTGCTGAGATCACTGAAATGGAGAGCATGTCTTACAAGGGTAACCTGAGCGAGATTGAGCTATTTTCTTTGGGTGAAGAAAATTGAGAGGTGACTTGATAGAGGTGAACAAGACGAAGAGAAGTATAGATTGAGTGGTAGGCTGGAGTCTTTTTCCTAGGGAACAGATGGTGATATCCGGGGGCATCATTCTGAGATGATTGAAGGAAAATATAGGGAGGTTGTCAGGGGTAAGTTTTTTTTAATGAGGGGTGGTGGTAGAAGGCAAATACATTAGGGGCATTCAAGAAACTCTTAGATAGGCACATGGATGATAGAGAAATGAAGGGCTATGGATCAGGGAAGGGTTAGATTGATCTTAGAGTGGGTTAAAAAGTTGGCACTGCTTTGTGGCCCGAAGGGCCTATACTGTTCTATCTTATTTACTCTGATTGTTGACCGAGTTTCCACTTGCTCCTGGATTGTTGCAATAAATCCTGATTTAATGATTCATTACCTGAAAATTGCTCCGTCTTTCTTCAGATTCTCTCTCCACACCATCCATCTCCAGCAACGTCTCTGAGAATGGCACAGTCGCGCTGAGCTGCACAGTGCAGAGAGGGGTGGCCACTTCCATTCTATGGACGAGAGGTGGTGTTGTACTCCCGGTAGACCAACGGCAGTCCCTGTCCGATGGGAATGTAACGCTCACCATTTGGAAAACTCAGGAATCGGACTCTGGATATTACACCTGCTCTATGGAAAATCAAGTCAGTCGTACTAACAGTACCTACCAGCTGATCATCAAGGGTAAATCTGTCAGGGTTGCATGAAGTTGCATAGCGTCCATTGCACAGATGCTGGCGTCTGCATTAGCATTAATCCTTCATTAGGGCCTGGTTGATTAAAGGCAAAATGATAAAAATAAAGATAAGCTTTTTTTGTCAATGAGCATTGTTACAAAGTTCGACTCCTTAGTAATAATGATCTGAGAGGCACAGAGAAAATTTATATTTACCAACAAGTGACCTTTTTTGTCAGAACTAAAATGCATGTGGCTTTACAAACTAACTACCTGCATGCACACCCACGAGGATTCACTGACCCTACATGAACAGGCAATGAAGAGTAAAGGTATTACCCGGGAAAGGAGTCTACGATGCCTAAGCATTCCTCATGGTCCCGATCTCCATATGCCCGTGGGGTCCTCATTGCAATGGTTGGTCTCTGCAGGCTGGAGATTTATTGCTCCCTCGTATTTGAAGCTCCTGATACTTACAGTGTTCATCATCAATTCAAATGATGCATCTCCATTCTGTTGGCTCAAGGTCATCTAACCTACCTGTTGGCTCAAGGTCATCTAGGTCACCTTCTTATTGGCTTCCATCCAGGGCTACAACCAGTATTGTTCTTTTGTTTTTGCCTGCAGCCTCGTGCCTTTGTTCTTTTCAACTCTGGCTGGTTCAAACCAGTCAAACCAAGTGACCCGCACTGAGTGTAATGAGAAATCAAATTGCTTCGCTGGCAAGCCTGCTACTTTTATGTAATAAATAGCCATTCCTCTGAGAATGGTCTCAGGTGTAGCAGGTCATTAGCTGAAATTCCTTGTGTCTACATACAATTGTTCTGATTGGATTATCCCGAGCAGGAATCAGTTCAGAGTTCACAAAAGGGGGGGGGAGGGGCTGCAAGGACAATCCCACAGAACAGCTGCCTTCATCTCCTTCAAGCGCATAGCAAGAACAAAGACAATTTTTTGTCTACTTCCACTGTTCCTGATTTTTCTGAATTCACTGATTTGTAGTCTTTGGTTCCATCTGGCCAATATCTCCCTCATTGATCCAAAAATATTTATCTTAAGATCATTATCCTCTTCTCCTGTTGACTGCCATGAAAAAACCAATAGGTGTGCAGAACTTAAATTACAGGTTTCCCCCACTATTCGCAGGTGGAGCGTTCCTATGAAATGGTTCATAAGCTGCAATGTCGGAAAGTGAAGAATTAAGTATATGGGATAAATTTGTGAGCATTTGCAGACCCAAAAAATAACCTACCAAATCATGCCAAATAACATATAAAACCTAAAATAACAGTAACATATAGTAAAAGCAGGAATGATCTGATAAATACACAGCCTATATAAAGTAGGAATACTTTTCTGCAATTGTTGCAGCGCTGTCCACCGCAGTGAAAATCTCACGCAAGCGCTCTCGGCAGCACTCACTGCAAAAACACATGGCGAAAGTGCTCCCGGCAGAAACACTCTTTCCAGTAACCTTTAAGCTATGAAGCTACCAAGTAACACATAAAACTACACAGCCTATATAAAGTAGAAATGATGTATGTACAGTGTAGTTTCACTTACCGCAATCGGTGTGTTAGGGTGAGTCATTGGAGGTTGAGGTTATGGGAGACTGGTGTGTCATCTCATCGTCTCTTGTTTCCATCAGGGCAGGCAGGTCACCTTCTTTATGTCTGCCAGCCTCGATATCGAAGGTTGAGTTTTGTCGTCTGCTGTGGCTGACGTGGAAAGTTTGAAAAACGACAGTAGGATTGACTGCTTAGCCTCGCGCATTTTCCAATCATACAGTTCTTTGTAAGTACTCAAACCATCCTGCAAATAAGCCCTAAACCTACAGATCTTTTCAAAATTAAAGTCATACTTTTCTGTAATCATTGCAGCGTTGTCAATCCCAGCGAAAATCTCATGCAATTGCTTCACGTTCAGTTCTTGGACGACTTCACTACTGCATTCGGCTTCAATTGTTATCCTTTCCTCTTCATCAGCTCTTCATCTCTCAGTTCTTGGTCACGGGATGCCAAAACCTCTTCAACATCATCTTTGTCAATTTCCACAAACCTTTAGCCAAACTCACTATATCCTTACTTTGTTCACCACGATCGAAACACTTAATTACATCTAGTTTTATGCTAAGTGTAACACACTTACGAGCTCTTTTAGGCTTTCCTGATACCTTAGAGCTCATATTGCTAATGAATGCACAAAATAAATGGACATAAAGCACAGATGCTCACAGGTACACGTTTAAGCAATGTCGGTTATAATGCAATTCCGGGGGAGGAGCTTGGCTGCTCGGGGTGCGCTGCCTTTTTTTGTAACCGTGAAAACACCTTCTGTTAACGAAAACAGGTAACTAATATAGGTCTTTTGTAACAGTGAGGTGTCGTAAAGCGAACATTCGAAAAATGGGGGACACTTGTTTATAAATACTGCTAATACTTACTGAATTTATAACACTTTAGATCAACAATCATCTGCTGTTTTATAAAACATCCCTAATTTCTACATTATTTTAGCCTTCCATCTTCTAAGTTGATAATTATGTACCCAATTATGAGAGTACATAAAAATCATTTGTTCCCCAATTCCAAAAGCCTGGGTTACTCAATGTTGCATTTGCCTTACCAGCATGTGCTTTAATTACTTTAGTGTGTTTAGTCCATTGATGAATTATCTGCTTTGCCTCCTTCACAACACATGTCCAATCTGCAGTCAAGTGAAGAATTGGTGGCAACTTCTACACATATTGATTCGTATGGTGTATTGGATCTTGAAGCTCTCCTTCATTACTGTGTCTCCTGCTGACTGAGGCAACATTTGTCCTCCAATGGCCAGATCTAACATCATGTTCCCTGTGATGACATTGTGACTGATGTTGCCTGACCTAAACAGGTCCCGTCCTGATGGGTATATCTGGGTATAATCTCTCCCTCCAGTACCTCCACACTAATTCCCACACTTCACAAAACGTAACTGATGGATAAAAAAATCAAACAGTACACACTTAAAGCCAGAGAATGTACTCTGCAGCCTGCCACTCTGTGTGTCTGAACTCATAATGTCTGTTGTATTCCACTGAATTTAAAACGGTTGCACCAAGACTTATTCATAAAACACACACACACACTTGCAAATGAGTCTGCTACCATATAGTGAGTATGCTTGCACCCCACTGGTGTCCCGACTGCTCAGTGTCCGCCCTTCGTCAACTGGTGTTCCTGTCTCACCAAATTACCCAAAAATTCTTGTCTTCTACATAAGCACACACACACACTACTTTCAAATGTACGAGTTCAGCTCTCTGCTGTGTTCGTGATGTTTCATGACCCCATGCTCACTGACCTGAACAGATCTAAGTGTGAGTCCTAATCTTAAAGAAATACTTTCCCACTTAATCTGTTTGGATTGTTGGCCACGTGATGGGATACAAATGTACCCTGGATAAGCCCGCAAATATTATTGTGGCTGTGAATAAAATCACTGGGAGACACTGAAGCTGGTGGGTATACAAGTCTTTCTTAAGCAAAACAAGCAAGCATCACACTCAACACACTCTTGGAAGAAGAGTCTTGCCTGATGCAATATAATACTATATTTTTATATGCTAAAGATGGCAGGACAATTCTATACTTACAATGTATCCTCAATGCTTTCTGTGAATTACAGATAATTTTCAGACACCTTCATTTTAATGCTGACACCCAAAGCGAGTGCTAATCCACACTGACTCTAGGCCGTGTTCATGCAAAAACTGGACAGTCCACACTAGGGCTGCGTAGAAAGAGCTACCATTTGATCAGGAGAGTGACTGGGATTTCAAAGGCAGAGTTTCACGGCAGTGTCTCTGAGCTGAGGAATCAGCAAGAGAGATACATTAGAGATGGCCAATAAAATTAATTCAAATGCAAGCGGAGTGGCGATTCTTTTGGAGTGTGCCAGTGTTGGAGTGGTTTTAGCTGATCAGGTTTGGGTGTGGGAAATTGTCTTGGAAGTTTCCCTCCACCTCCCCTCCCCCTCTCTCCCTCCCCCCTCTCTCACTCATCCTCCCCTTCCCCTCTCACTCTCCCTCACCCTCCCCCTTTCTCTCTCTCCCCCTCTCTGTCTCACCCTCCCCTCCCCTCTCCCTCCCTCCTCTCCCTCCCTAACTCCCTTTTCTCTCTCCCTAACCCGCTTTCTCTCCCTCCCCGTCTCTCCCCCTGTTCTCTGCCCCCACTCTCTCTCCCCCCACTCTGTCCCCCATTCTTTCTCCCCTCCCTCTCCCCCTCCCCTCTCCCTCTCTCCCTCCCCCTTCCTCTCCCCCCTCTCCCTCTCTCTCCCTGTCCTTATTTGTTCATTCCTCATCTGTTAGGGCAGAGTAGTGTAGTGAGAATGGCTCGGGGGCAGTGTTTTCTACTGAGTGTGGGACGTGGGAAGACTGGTAGAGAGATCTCCAGTTTCCCAGATAAACACATCTGCACCAGGTGCACCGAGTCGCAGCTCCTGAGGGAAAATATTAAGGAACTGGAGCAGCAGTCAGATGACCATCGACTCAGATGAGAGATTGGAGGAGGGGTGACAGACAGGAGCTACAGGATGGTAATTACCCTCGGTAGCAGGAGACAGGTAATTGGGTGACTGTCAGAAGAAGGAAGGGAAATACAGTCGGCCCTCGTTATCCGTGGGGGATTGGTTCCGGGATACCAAAAAACGCGGATGCTCAAGTCCCTTATATAAAATAGCGTAGTATTTGCATATAACCTACGCACATCTTCCTGTATACTTTAAGTCATCTCTAGATTACTTATACTACCTGATACAATGGAAATGCTATGTAAGTAGTTGTTATACTGTATTGTTTAGGGAATAACGACAAGAAACGTCAGTACAGACGCAACCATCGTAGCTCTTCTGGGAACGCTGATGCCGCCTCAGCTGATCCCGATTCTCCCGTGATCTTTAAGTTCTTTAAGGCTAGGCTCCGGGTGAGGCGGGGTGAGGCGAGGCGAGGCGAGGCGAGGCGAGGCGAGGCAAGGCTAGGCTAGGCTCCGGCCGAGGCTGGGCGAGGCGAGGCGAGGCAAGGCTAGGCTCCGGCCGAGGCGGGGTGAGGCGAGGCGAGGCAAGGCAAGGCTATGCTCTGGCCGAGGTGAGGCGAGGCAATTCTAGGCTCCGGGTGAGGCCAGGCGAGGCAAGGCTAGGCTCCGGGCAAGGTGAGGCGAGGCGAGTCTAGGCTCCGGGCAAGGAGAGGCGAGGCGAGGCTAGGCTCCGGGTGAGGCGGGGCGAGGCGAGGTGAGGCAAGGCTAGGCTCCGGGTGAGGCGAGGCGAGGCGAGGTAATGCTAAGCTCCGGGCGAGGCGAGGCGTGGTGAGGCTAAGCTCCGGGCGAGGCGATGCGTGGCTAGGCTCCGGCCGAGGCGAGGCGAGGCAAGGCTAGACTCCGGGCGAGGCGAGGCGAGGCTAAGCTCCGGGCGTGGCGAGGCGAGGCGAGGCTAAGCTCCGGGCGAGGCGAGGCGTGGTGAGGCTAGGCTCCGGGCGAGGCGAGGCGTGGTGAGGCTAGGCTCCGGGCGAGGCTAGGCTCCGGGCGAGGTGAGGCGTGGTGAGGCTAGGCTCCGGGCGAGGCGTGGCGTGGTGAGGCTAGGCTCCGGGCGAGGCGAGGCGTGGTGAGGCTAGGCTCCGGGCGAGGTGAGGCGTGGTGAGGCTAGGCTCCGGGCGAGGCGAGGCGTGGCGAGGCTAGGCTCCGGGCGAGGCGAGGCGTGGTGAGGCTAAGCTCCGGGCGAGGCGTGGCGTGGTGAGGCCAGGCTCCGGGCGAGGCGTCGCGTGGTCAGGCTAGGCTCCGGGCGAGGCTAGGCTCCGGGCGAGGCTAGGCTCCGGGCGAGGCAAGGCTAGGCTCCGGCCGAGGCGGGGCGAGGCGAGGTGAGGCGAGGCGAGGCAAGGCTAGGCTCCGGCCCAGGCTGGGCGAGGCGAGGCGAGGCAAGGCTAGGCTCCGGCCGAGGCGGGGTGAGGCGAGGCGAGGCAAGGCAAGGCTAGGCTCTGGCCGAGGTGAGGCGAGGCAAGGCTAGGCTCCGGGTGAGGCCAGGCGAGGCAAGGCTAGGCTCCGGGCAAGGTGAGGAGAGGCGAGTCTAGGCTACGGGCAAGGAGAGGCGAGGCGAGGCTAGGCTCCGGGTGAGGCGGGGCGAGGCGAGGTGAGGCAAGGCTAGGCTCCAGGTGAGGCGAGGCGAGGCGAGGCGAGGTAAGGCTAAGCTCCGGGCGAGGCGAGGCGTTGTGAGGCTAAGCTCCGGGCGAGGCGAGGCGAGGCGAGGTGAGGCTAAGCTCCGGGCGAGGCGAGGCGTGGCTAGGCTCCGGCCGAGGCGAGGCGAGGCTAAGCTCCGGGCGAGGAGAGGCGAGGCGAGGCTAAGCTCCGGGCGAGGAGAGGCGAGGCGAGGCGAGTCTAGGCTCCGGGCGAGGCGAGGCTAAGCTCTGGGCGAGGCGAGGCGTGGTGAGGCTAAGCTCCGGGCGAGGCGAGGCGTGGTGAGGCTAGGCTCCGGGTGAGGCTAGGCTCCGGGCGAGGTGAGGCGTGGTGAGGCTAGGCTCCGGGCGAGGCGTGGCGTGGTGAGGCCAGGCTCCGGGCGAGGCGTCGCGTGGTGAGGCTAGGCTCCGGGCGAGGCGAGGCGTGGTGAGGCTAGGCTCCGGGCGAGGCTAGGCTCCGGGCGAGGCGAGGCGTGGTGAGGCTAGGCTCCGGGCGAGGCGAGGCGTGGTGAGGCTAAGCTCCAGGCGAGGCTAGGCTCCAGGCGAGGCGAGGCTAGGCTCCGGGCGAGGCGAGGCTAGGCTCCGGGCGAGGCTAGGCTCCGGGCGAGGCGAGGCTAGGCTCCGGGTGAGGCTAAGCTCAGGGCGAGGCTATGATCCGGGCGAGGCGGGGTGAGGCGAGGTGAGGCAAGGCAAGGCTAGGTTCCGGCAGAGGCGAGGCAAGGCAAGGCTAAGCTCAGGGCGAGGCGAGGCAAGGCTAGGTTCCCGTAGAGGCGAGGCGAGGTGAGGCGAGGCTAGGCTCCGGCCGAGGCGAGGCAAGGCAAGGCTAGGCTCCGGCCAAGGTGGGGTGAGGCGAGGCTAGGCTCCGGGTGAGGCGGGGCGAGGTGAGGTGAGGCAAGTCTAGGCTCTGGCCGAGGCGGGGCGAGGCGAGGTCAGGCAAGGCTAGGCTCCGGGTGAGGTGAGGCGAGGCAAGGCTAGGCTCCGGCCGAGGCGGGGCGAGGCGAGGTGAGGCAAGGCCAGGCTCCGGGTGAGGAGAGGCGAGGCAAGGCTAGGCTCCGGCCGAGGCGGTGCGAGGTGAGGTGAGGTAAGTCTAGGCTCCGGCCGAGGCGGGGCGAGGCGAGGTGAGGCAAGGCTAGGCTCCGGGCGAGGCGAGGTGAGGCAAGGCTAGGCTCCGGGTGAGGCGAGGTGAGGCGAGGCGAGGCAAGGCTAGGCTCCGGGTGAGGCCAGGCGAGGCAAGGCTAGGCTCCGGGCAAGGTGAGGCGAGGCGAGTCTAGGCTCCGGGCAAGGCGAGGCGAGGCGAGGCTAGGCTCCGGGTGAGGAGATGCGAGGCAAGGCTAGGCTCCGGGTGAGGCGGGGCGAGGCGAGGTGAGGCAAGGCTAGGCTCCGGGTGAGGTGAGGCGAGGCGAGGCGAGGTAAGGCTAGGCTCCGGCCGAGGCGAGGCGTGGTGAGGCTAAGCTCCGGGCGAGGCGAGGCGTGGCTAGGCTCCGGGCGTGGCGAGGCGAGGCGAGGCTAAGCTCCGGGCGAGGAGAGGCGAGGCGAGGCGAGTCTAGGCTCCGGGCGAGGCGAGGCTAAGCTCCGGGCGAGGCGAGGCGTGGTGAGGCTTATCTCCGGGCGAGGCTAGGCTCCGGGCGAGGCGAGGCTAGGCTCCGGGCGAGGCTTGGCTCCGGGTGTGGCTAGGCTCTGGGCGAGGCTAGGCTCCGGGTGAGGCTGGGCTCCGGGCGAGGCGTGGCGTGGTGAGGCTAGGCTCCGGGTGAGGCTAGGCTCCGGGTGAGGCTAGGCTCCGGGCGAGGCTTGGCTCCGGGTGTGGCTAGGCTCTGGGCGAGGCTAGGCTCCGGGTGAGGCTGGGCTCCGGGCGAGGCGAGGCGTGGTGAGGCTAGGCTCCGGGCGAGGCTAGGCTCCGGGCGAGGCGAGGCGTGGTGAGGCTAAGCTCCGGGCGAGGTGTGGCGTGGTGAGGCTAGGCTAGGCTCCGGGCGAGGCGAGGCGTGGTGAGGCTAGGCTCCGGGCGAGGCTAGGCTCCGGGCGAGGCGGGGTGAGGCGAGGTGAGGCAAGGCAAGGCTAGGTTCCGGCAGAGGCGAGGCAAGGCAAGGCTAAGCTCAGGGCGAGGCGAGGCAAGGCTAGGTTCCCGTAGAGGCGAGGCGAGGTGAGGCGAGGCTAGGCTCCGGCCGAGGCGAGGCAAGGCAAGGCTAGGCTCCGGCCAAGGTGGGGTGAGGCGAGGCGAGGCAAGGCAAGGCTAGGCTCCGGCCAAGGTGGGGTGAGGAGATGCGGGGCTAGGCTCCGGGTGAGGCGGGGCGAGGCGAGGTGAGGCAAGGCCAGGCTCCGGGTGAGGAGAGGTGAGGCAAGGCTAGGCTCCGGGTGAGGCGGGGCGAGGCGAGGTGAGGCAAGGCCAGGCTCCGGGTGAGGAGAGGCGAGGCAAGTCTAGGCTCCGGCCGAGGCGGGGCGAGGCGAGGTGAGGCAAGGCTAAGCTCCGGGCGAGGCGAGGTGAGGCAAGGCTAGGCTCCGGGTGAGGCGAGGTGAGGCGAGGCGAGGCAAGGCTAGGCTCCGGGTGAAAACCAGGCGAGGCAAGGCTAGGCTCCGGGCAAGGTGAGGCGAGGCGAGTCTAGGCTCCGGGCAAGGCGAGGCGAGGCGAGGCTAGGCTCCGGGTGAGGAGATGCGAGGCAAGGCTATGCTCCGGGTGAGGCGGGGCGAGGCGAGGTGAGGCAAGGCTAGGCTCCGGGTGAGGTGAGGCGAGGCGAGGCGAGGTAAGGCTAGGCTCCGGCCGAGGCGAGGCGTGGTGAGGCTAAGCTCCGGGCGAGGCGAGGCGTGGTGAGGCTAAGCTCCGGGCGAGGCAAGGCGTGGCTAGGCTCCGGGCGTGGCGAGGCGAGGCGAGGCTAAGCTCCGGGCGAGGAGAGGCGAGGCGAGGCGAGTCTAGGCTCCGGGCGAGGCGAGGCTAAGCTCCGGGCGAAGCGAGGCGTGGTGAGGCTAGGCTCCGGGCGAGGCTTGGCTCCGGGTGTGGCTAGGCTCTGGGCGAGGCTAGGCTCCGGGTGAGGCGAGGCGTGGTGAGACTAGGCTCCGGGCGAGGCTTGGCTCCGGGTGTGGCTAGGCTCTGGGCGAGGCTAGGCTCCGGGTGAGGCTGGGCTCCGGGCGAGGCGAGGCTAGGCTCCGGGTGAGGCTAGGCTCCGGGCGAGGCTTGGCTCCGGGTGTGGCTAGGCTCTGGGCGAGGCTAGGCTCCGGGCGAGGCTAGGCTCCGGGCGAGGTGAGGCTAGGCTCCGGGCGAGGCGAGGCGTGGTGAGGCTAGGCTCCGGGCGAGGCTTGGCTCCGGGTGTGGCTAGGCTCTGGGCGAGGCGAGGCGTGGTGAGGCTAAGCTCCGGGTGAGGCTGGGCTCCGGGCGAGGCGAGGCGTGGTGAGGCTAGGCTCCGGGCGAGGCGAGGCTCCGGGCGAGGCGAGGCGTGGTGAGGCTAGGCTCCGGGCGAGGCTAGGCTCCGGGCGAGGCGTGGCGTGGTGAGGCCAGGCTCCGTGCGAGGCGTGGCGTGGTGAGGCTAGGCTCCGGGCGAGGCTAGGCTCCGGGCGAGGCTAGGCTCCGGGCGAGGCGAGGCGTGGTGAGGCTAGGCTCCGGGCGAGGCTAGGCTCCGGGCGAGGCGAGGCGTGGTGAGGCTAGGCTCCGGGCGAGGCGAGGCGTGGTGAGGCTAAGCTCCAGGCGAGGCTAAGCTCCAGGCGAGGCTAGGCTCCAGGCGAGGCTAGGCTCCGGGCGCGTCTAGGCTCTGGGCGAGGCTAGGCTCCGGGCGAGGCTAGGCTCCGGGCGAGGCGGGGTGAGGCGAGGTGAGGCAAGGCAAGGCTAGGTTCCGGCCGAGGCGAGGCAAGGCAAGGCTAAGCTCAGGGCGAGGCGAGGCAAGGCTAGGTTCCCGGAGAGGCGAGGCGAGGTGAGGCGTGGCTAGGCTCCGGCCGAGGCGAGGCAAGGCAAGGCTAGGCTCCGGCCGAGGCGCGGTGAGGCGAGGCGAGGCAAGGCAAGGCTAGGCTCTGGCCGAGGCGAGGCGAGGCGAGGCTAGGCTCCGGGCGAGGCGAGGCTAGGCTCCGGGTGAGGCGGGGCGAGGCGAGATGAGGCAAGGCCAGGCTCCGGGTGAGGAGAGGCGAGGCAAGGCTAGGCTCCGGCCGAGGCGGTGCGAGGTGAGGTGAGGCAAGTCTAGGCTCCGGTCGAGGCGGGGCGAGGCGAGGTGAGGCAAGGCTAGGCTCCGGGTGAGGCGAGGCGAGGCAAGGCTAGGCAAGGCTAGGCTCCGTCCGGGGCGAGGCGAGGTGAGGCAAGGCTAGGCTCTGGGTGAGGCGAGGTGAGGCGAGGCGAGGCAAGGCTAGGCTCCGGGCAAGGTGAGGCGAGGCGAGTCTAGGCTCCGGGCAAGGAGAGGCGAGGCGAGGCTAGGCTCCGGGTGAGGCGGGGCGAGGCGAGGTGAGGCAAGGCTAGGCTCCGGGTGAGGCGAGGCGAGGCGAGGTAATGCTAAGCTCCGGGCGAGGCGAGGCGTGGTGAGGCTAAGCTCCGGGCGAGGCGATGCGTGGCTAGGCTCCGGCCGAGGCGAGGCGAGGCAAGGCTAGACTCCGGGCGAGGCGAGGCGAGGCTAAGCTCCGGGCGTGGCGAGGCGAGGCGAGGCTAAGCTCCGGGCGAGGCGAGGCGTGGTGAGGCTAGGCTCCGGGCGAGGCGAGGCTAGGCTCCGGGCGAGGCGAGGCGTGGTGAGGCTAGGCTCCGGGCGAGGCTAGGCTCCGGGCGAGGCTAGGCTCCGGGCGAGGTGAGGCGTGGTGAGGCTAGGCTCCGGGCGAGGCGTGGCGTGGTGAGGCTAGGCTCCGGGCGAGGCGAGGCGTGGTGAGGCTAGGCTCTGGGCGAGGTGAGGCGTGGTGAGGCTAGGCTCCGGGCGAGGCGAGGCGTGGCGAGGCTAGGCTCCGGGCGAGGCGAGGCGTGGTGAGGCTAAGCTCCGGGCGAGGCGTGGTGTGGTGAGGCCAGGCTCCGGGCGAGGCGTCGCGTGGTCAGGCTAGGCTCCGGGCGAGGCTAGGCTCCGGGCGAGGCAAGTCTAGGCTCCGGCCGAGGCGGGGCGAGGCGAGGTGAGGCGAGGCGAGGCAAGGCTAGGCTCCGGCCCAGGCTGGGCGAGGCGAGGCGAGGCAAGGCTAGGCTCCGGCCGAGGCGGGGTGAGGCGAGGCGAGGCAAGGCAAGGCTAGGCTCTGGCCGAGGTGAGGCGAGGCAAGGCTAGGCTCCGGGTGAGGCCAGGCGAGGCAAGGCTAGGCTCCGGGCAAGGTGAGGAGAGGCGAGTCTAGGCTACGGGCAAGGAGAGGCGAGGCGAGGCTAGGCTCCGGGTGAGGCGGGGCGAGGCGAGGTGAGGCAAGGTTAGGCTCCAGGTGAGGCGAGGCGAGGCGAGGCGAGGTAAGGCTAAGCTCCGGGCGAGGCGAGGCGTTGTGAGGCTAAGCTCCGGGCGAGGCGAGGCGAGGTGAGGCTAAGCTCCGGGCGAGGCGAGGCGTGGCTAGGCTCCGGCCGAGGCGAGGCGAGGCTAAGCTCCGGGCGAGGAGAGGCGAGGCGAGGCGAGTCTAGGCTCCGGGCGAGGCGAGGCTAAGCTCTGGGCGAGGCGAGGCGTGGTGAGGCTAAGCTCCGGGCGAGGCGAGGCGTGGTGAGGCTAGGCTCCGGGTGAGGCTAGGCTCCGGGCGAGGTGAGGCGTGGTGAGGCTAGGCTCCGGGCGAGGCGTGGCGTGGTGAGGCCAGGCTCCGGGCGAGGCGTCGCGTGGTGAGGCCAGGCTCCGGGCGAGGCTAGGCTCCGGGCGAGGCGAGGCGTGGTGAGGCTAGGCTCCGGGCGAGGCTAGGCTCCGGGCGAGGCGAGGCGTGGTGAGGCTAGGCTCCGGGCGAGGCGAGGCGTGGTGAGGCTAAGCTCCAGGCGAGGCTAGGCTCCAGGCGAGGCGAGGCTAAGCTCCGGGCGAGGCGAGGCTAGGCTCCGGGCGAGGCTAGGCTCCGGGCGAGGCGAGGCTAGGCTCCGGGTGAGGCTAAGCTCAGGGCGAGGCTATGATCCGGGCGAGGCGGGGTGAGGCGAGGTGAGGCAAGGCAAGGCTAGGTTCCGGCAGAGGCGAGGCAAGGCAAGGCTAAGCTCAGGGCGAGGCGAGGCAAGGCTAGGTTCCCGTAGAGGCGAGGCGAGGTGAGGCGAGGCTAGGCTCCGGCCGAGGCGAGGCAAGGCAAGGCTAGGCTCCGGCCAAGGTGGGGTGAGGCGAGGCTAGGCTCCGGGTGAGGCGGGGCGAGGCGAGGTGAGGCAAGGCCAGGCTCTGGCCGAGGCGGGGCGAGGCGAGGTCAGGCAAGGCTAGGCTCCGGGTGAGGTGAGGCGAGGCAAGGCCAGGCTCCGGGTGAGGAGAGGCGAGGCAAGGCTAGGCTCCGGGTGAGGCGGGGCGAGGCGAGGTGAGGCAAGGCCAGGCTCCGGGTGAGGAGAGGCGAGGCAAGGCTAGGCTCCGGCCGAGGCGGTGCGAGGTGAGGTGAGGCAAGTCTAGGCTCCGGCCGAGGCGGGGCGAGGCGAGGTGAGGCAAGGCTAGGCTCCGGGCGAGGCGAGGTGAGGCAAGGCTAGGCTCCGGGTGAGGCGAGGTGAGGCGAGGCGAGGCAAGGCTAGGCTCCGGGTGAGGCCAGGCGAGGCAAGGCTAGGCTCCGGGCAAGGTGAGGCGAGGCGAGTCTAGGCTCCGGGCAAGGCGAGGCGAGGCGAGGCTAGGCTCCGGGTGAGGAGATGCGAGGCAAGGCTAGGCTCCGGCTGAGGCGGGGCGAGGCGAGGTGAGGCAAGGCTAGGCTCCGGGTGAGGTGAGGCGAGGCGAGGCGAGGTAAGGCTAGGCTCCGGCCGAGGCGAGGCGTGGTGAGGCTAAGCTCCGGGCGAGGCGAGGCGTGGCTAGGCTCCGGGTGTGGCGAGGCGAGGCGAGGCTAAGCTCCGGGCGAGGAGAGGCGAGGCGAGGCGAGTCTAGGCTCCGGGCGAGGCGAGGCTAAGCTCCGGGCGAGGCGAGGCGTGGTGAGGCTTATCTCCGGGTGAGGCTAGGCTCCGGGCGAGGCGAGGCTAGGCTCCGGGCGAGGCTTGGCTCCGGGTGTGGCTAGGCTCTGGGCGAGGCTAGGCTCCGGGTGAGGCTGGGCTCCGGGCGAGGCGTGGCGTGGTGAGGCTAGGCTCCGGGTGAGGCTAGGCTCCGGGTGAGGCTAGGCTCCGGGCGAGGATTGGCTCCGGGTGTGGCTAGGCTCTGGGCGAGGCTAGGCTCCGGGTGAGGCTGGGCTCCGGGCGAGGCGAGGCGTGGTGAGGCTAGGCTCCGGGCGAGGCTAGGCTCCGGGCGAGGCGTGGCGTGGTGAGGCTAAGCTCCGGGCGAGGTGTGGCGTGGTGAGGCTAGGCTCCGGGCGAGGCTAGGCTCCGGGCGAGGCGAGGCGTGGTGAGGCTAGGCTCCGGGCGAGGCTAGGCTCCGGGCGAGGCGGGGTGAGGCGAGGTGAGGCAAGGCAAGGCTAGGTTCCCGTAGAGGCGAGGCGAGGTGAGGCGAGGCTAGGCTCCGGCCGAGGCGAGGCAAGGCAAGGCTAGGCTCCGGCCAAGGTGGGGTGAGGCGAGGCGAGGCAAGGCAAGGCTAGGCTCCGGCCAAGGTGGGGTGAGGCGATGCGGGGCTAGGCTCCGGGTGAGGCGGGGCGAGGCGAGGTGAGGCAAGGCCAGGCTCCGGGTGAGGAGAGGTGAGGCAAGGCTAGGCTCCGGGTGAGGCGGGGCGAGGCGAGGTGAGGCAAGGCCAGGCTCCGGGTGAGGAGAGGCGAGGCAAGTCTAGGCTCCGGCCGAGGCGGGGCGAGGCGAGGTGAGGCAAGGCTAAGCTCCGGGCGAGGCGAGGTGAGGCAAGGCTAGGCTCCGGGTGAGGCGAGGTGAGGCGAGGCGAGGCTCCGGGTGAAAACCAGGCGAGGCAAGGCTAGGCTCCGGCCGAGGCGGTGCGAGGTGAGGTGAGGCAAGTCTAGGCTCCGGCCGAGGCGGGGCGAGGCGAGGTGAGGCAAGGCTAGGCTCCGGGCGAGGCGAGGTGAGGCAAGGCTAGGCTCCGGGTGAGGCGAGGTGAGGCGAGGCGAGGCAAGGCTAGGCTCCGGGTGAGGCCAGGCGAGGCAAGGCTAGGCTCCGGGCAAGGTGAGGCGAGGCGAGTCTAGGCTCCGGGCAAGGCGAGGCGAGGCGAGGCTAGGCTCCGGGTGAGGAGATGCGAGGCAAGGCTAGGCTCCGGGTGAGGCGGGGCGAGGCGAGGTGAGGCAAGGCTAGGCTCCGGGCAAGGTGAGGCGAGGCGAGTCTAGGCTCCGGGCAAGGCGAGGCGAGGCGAGGCTAGGCTCCGGGTGAGGAGATGCGAGGCAAGGCTAGGCTCCGGCTGAGGCGGGGCGAGGCGAGGTGAGGCAAGGCTAGGCTCCGGGTGAGGTGAGGCGAGGCGAGGCGAGGTAAGGCTAGGCTCCGGCCGAGGCGAGGCGTGGTGAGGCTAAGCTCCGGGCGAGGCGAGGCGTGGCTAGGCTCCGGGTGTGGCGAGGCGAGGCGAGGCTAAGCTCCGGGCGAGGAGAGGCGAGGAGAGGCGAGTCTAGGCTCCGGGCGAGGCGAGGCTAAGCTCCGGGCGAGGCGAGGCGTGGTGAGGCTTATCTCCGGGCGAGGCTAGGCTCCGGGCGAGGCGAGGCTAGGCTCCGGGTGAGGCTAGGCTCCGGGTGTGGCTAGGCTCTGGGCGAGGCTAGGCTCCGGGTGAGGCTGGGCTCCGGGCGAGGCGTGGCGTGGTGAGGCTAGGCTCCGGGTGAGGCTAGGCTCCGGGTGAGGCTAGGCTCCGGGCGAGGATTGGCTCCGGGTGTGGCTAGGCTCTGGGCGAGGCTAGGCTCCGGGTGAGGCTGGGCTCCGGGCGAGGCGAGGCGTGGTGAGGCTAGGCTCCGGGCGAGGCTAGGCTCCGGGCGAGGCGTGGCGTGGTGAGGCTAAGCTCCGGGCGAGGTGTGGCGTGGTGAGGCTAGGCTCCGGGCGAGGCGAGGCGTGGTGAGGCTAGGCTCCGGGCGAGGCTAGGCTCCGGGCGAGGCGGGGTGAGGCGAGGTGAGGCAAGGCAAGGCTAGGTTCCGGCAGAGGCGAGGCAAGGCAAGGCTAAGCTCAGGGCGAGGCGAGGCAAGGCTAGGTTCCCGTAGAGGCGAGGCGAGGTGAGGCGAGGCTAGGCTCCGGCCGAGGCGAGGCAAGGCAAGGCTAGGCTCCGGCCAAGGTGGGGTGAGGCGAGGCGAGGCAAGGCAAGGCTAGGCTCCGGCCAAGGTGGGGTGAGGCGATGCGGGGCTAGGCTCCGGGTGAGGCGGGGCGAGGCGAGGTGAGGCAAGGCCAGGCTCCGGGTGAGGAGAGGTGAGGCAAGGCTAGGCTCCGGGTGAGGCGGGGCGAGGCGAGGTGAGGCAAGGCCAGGCTCCGGGTGAGGAGAGGCGAGGCAAGTCTAGGCTCCGGCCGAGGCGGGGCGAGGCGAGGTGAGGCAAGGCTAAGCTCCGGGCGAGGCGAGGTGAGGCAAGGCTAGGCTCCGGGTGAGGCGGGGCGAGGCGAGGTGAGGCAAGGCTAGGCTCCAGCTGAGGCGAGGCGAGGCGAGGCGAGGTAAGGCTAAGCTCCGGGCGAGGCGAGGCGTTGTGAGGCTAAGCTCCGGGCGAGGCGAGGCGAGGTGAGGCTAAGCTCCGGGCGAGGCGAGGCGTGGCTAGGCTCCGGCCGAGGCGAGGCGAGGCTAAGCTCCGGGCGAGGAGAGGCGAGGCGAGGCGAGTCTAGGCTCCGGGCGAGGCGAGGCTAAGCTCTGGGCGAGGCGAGGCGTGGTGAGGCTAAGCTCCGGGCGAGGCGAGGCGTGGTGAGGCTAGGCTCCGGGTGAGGCTAGGCTCCGGGCGAGGTGAGGCGTGGTGAGGCTAGGCTCCGGGCGAGGCGTGGCGTGGTGAGGCCAGGCTCCGGGCGAGGCGTTGCGTGGTGAGGCTAGGCTCCGGCGAGGCTAGGCTCCGGGCGAGGCGAGGCGTGGTGAGGCTAGGCTCCGGGCGAGGCTAGGCTCCGGGCGAGGCGAGGCGTGGTGAGGCTAGGCTCCGGGCGAGGCGAGGCGTGGTGAGGCTAAGCTCCAGGCGAGGCTAGGCTCCAGGCGAGGCGAGGCTAGGCTCCGGGCGAGGCGAGGCTAGGCTCCGGGCGAGGCTAGGCTCTGGGCGAGGCGAGGCTAGGCTCCGGGTGAGGCTAAGCTCAGGGCGAGGCTATGATCCGGGCGAGGCGGGGTGAGGCTAGGTTCCGGCAGAGGCGAGGCAAGGCAAGGCTAAGCTCAGGGCGAGGCGAGGCAAGGCTAGGTTCCCGTAGAGGCGAGGCGAGGTGAGGCGAGGCTAGGCTCCGGCCGAGGCGAGGCAAGGCAAGGCTAGGCTCCGGCCAAGGTGGGGTGAGGCGAGGCTAGGCTCCGGGTGAGGCGGGGCGAGGCGAGGTGAGGCAAGGCCAGGCTCCGGGTGAGGAGAGGCGAGGCAAGGCTAGGCTCTGGCCGAGGCTGTGCGAGGTGAGGTGAGGCAAGTCTAGGCTCTGGCCGAGGCGGGGTGAGGCGAGGTCAGGCAAGGCTAGGCTCCGGGTGAGGTGAGGCGAGGCAAGGCTAGGCTCCGGCCGAGGCGGGGCGAGGCGAGGTGAGGCAAGGCCAGGCTCCGGCCGAGGCGGGGCGAGGCGAGGTGAGGCAAGGCTAGGCTCCGGGCGAGGCGAGGTGAGGCAAGGCTAGGCTCCGGGTGAGGCGAGGTGAGGCTAGGCTCCGGGCGAGGCGAGGCGTGGTGAGGCTAAGCTCCAGGCGAGGCTAGGCTCCAGGCGAGGCGAGGCTAGGCTCCGGGCGAGGCGAGGCTAGGCTCTGGGCGAGGCGAGGCTAGGCTCCGGGTGAGGCTAAGCTCAGGGCGAGGCTATGATCCGGGCGAGGCGGGGTGAGGCTAGGTTCCGGCAGAGGCGAGGCAAGGCAAGGCTAAGCTCAGGGCGAGGCGAGGCAAGGCTAGGTTCCCGTAGAGGTGAGGCGAGGTGAGGCGAGGCTAGGCTCCGGCCGAGGCGAGGCAAGGCAAGGCTAGGCTCCGGCCAAGGTGGGGTGAGGCGAGGCTAGGCTCCGGGTGAGGCGGGGCGAGGCGAGGTGAGGCAAGGCCAGGCTCCGGGTGAGGAGAGGCGAGGCAAGGCTAGGCTCTGGCCGAGGCTGTGCGAGGTGAGGTGAGGCAAGTCTAGGCTCTGGCCGAGGCGGGGCGAGGCGAGGTCAGGCAAGGCTAGGCTCCGGGTGAGGTGAGGCGAGGCAAGGCTAGGCTCCGGCCGAGGCGGGGCGAGGCGAGGTGAGGCAAGGCCAGGCTCCGGGTGAGGAGAGGCGAGGCAAGGCTAGGCTCCGGCCGAGGCGGTGCGAGGTGAGGTGAGGCAAGTCTAGGCTCCGGCCGAGGCGGGGCGAGGCGAGGTGAGGCAAGGCTAGGCTCCGGGCGAGGCGAGGTGAGGCAAGGCTAGGCTCCGGGTGAGGCGAGGTGAGGCGAGGCGAGGCAAGGCTAGGCTCCGGGTGAGGCCAGGCGAGGCAAGGCTAGGCTCCGGGCAAGGTGAGGCGAGGCGAGTCTAGGCTCCGGGCAAGGCGAGGCGAGGCGAGGCTAGGCTCCGGGTGAGGAGATGCGAGGCAAGGCTAGGCTCCGGCTGAGGCGGGGCGAGGCGAGGTGAGGCAAGGCTAGGCTCCGGGTGAGGTGAGGCGAGGCGAGGCGAGGTAAGGCTAGGCTCCGGCCGAGGCGAGGCGTGGTGAGGCTAAGCTCCGGGCGAGGCGAGGCGTGGCTAGGCTCCGGGCGTGGCGAGGCGAGGCGAGGCTAAGCTCCGGGCGAGGAGAGGCGAGGCGAGGCGAGTCTAGGCTCCGGGCGAGGCGAGGCTAAGCTCCGGGCGAGGCGAGGCGTGGTGAGACTTATCTCCGGGCGAGGCTAGGCTCCGGGCGAGGCGAGGCTAGGCTCCGGGCGAGGCTTGGCTCCGGGTGTGGCTAGGCTCTGGGCGAGGCTAGGCTCCGGGTGAGGCTGGGCTCCGGGCGAGGCGTGGCGTGGTGAGGCTAGGCTCCGGGTGTGGCTAGGCTCTGGGCGAGGCTTGGCTCCGGGTGAGGCTGGGCTCCGGGCGAGGCGAGGCGTGGTGAGGCTAGGCTCCGGGCGAGGCTAGGCTCCGGGCGAGGCGAGGCGTGGTGAGGCTAAGCTCCGGGCGAGGTGTGGCGTGGTGAGGCTAGGCTCCGGGCGAGGCTAGGCTCCGGGCGAGGCGAGGCGTGGTGAGGCTAGGCTCCGGGCGAGGCTAGGCTCCGGGCGAGGCGGGGTGAGGCGAGGTGAGGCAAGGCAAGGCTAGGTTCCGGCAGAGGCGAGGCAAGGCAAGGCTAAGCTCAGGGCGAGGCGAGGCAAGGCTAGGTTCCCGTAGAGGCGAGGCGAGGTGAGGCGAGGCTAGGCTCCGGGCGAGGCGGGGTGAGGTGAGGCGAGGCGAGGCAAGGCTAGGTTCCCGTAGAGGCGAGGCGAGGTGAGGCAAGGCTAGGCTCCGGCCAAGGTGGGGTGAGGCGAGGCGAGGCAAGGCAAGGCTAGGCTCCGGCCAAGGTGGGGTGAGGCGATGCGGGGCTAGGCTCCGGGTGAGGCGGGGCGAGGCGAGGTGAGGCAAGGCCAGGCTCCGGGTGAGGAGAGGTGAGGCAAGGCTAGGCTCCGGGTGAGGCGGGGCGAGGCGAGGTGAGGCAAGGCCAGGCTCCGGGTGAGGAGAGGCGAGGCAAGTCTAGGCTCCGGCCGAGGCGGGGCGAGGCGAGGTGAGGCAAGGCTAAGCTCCGGGCGAGGCGAGGTGAGGCAAGGCTAGGCTCCGGGTGAGGCGAGGTGAGGCGAGGCGAGGCAAGGCTAGGCTCCGGGTGAAAACCAGGCGAGGCAAGGCTAGGCTCCGGGCAAGGTGAGGCGAGGCGAGTCTAGGCTCCGGGCAAGGCGAGGCGAGGCGAGGCTAGGCTCCGGGTGAGGAGATGCGAGGCAAGGCTAGGCTCCGGGTGAGGCGGGGCGAGGCGAGGTGAGGCAAGGCTAGGCTCCGGGTGAGGTGAGGCGAGGCGAGGCGAGGTAAGGCTAGGCTCCGGCCGAGGCGAGGCGTGGTGAGGCTAAGCTCCGGGCGAGGCGAGGCGTGGTGAGGCTAAGCTCCGGGCGAGGCGAGGCGTGGCTAGGCTCCGGGCGTGGCGAGGCGAGGCGAGGCTAAGCTCCGGGCGAGGAGAGGCGAGGCGAGGCGAGTCTAGGCTCCGGGCGAGGCGAGGCTAAGCTCCGGGCGAAGCGAGGCGTGGTGAGGCTAGGCTCCGGGCGAGGCTTGGCTCCGGGTGTGGCTAGGCTCTGGGCGAGGCTAGGCTCCGGGTGAGGCGGGGCGAGGCGAGGTGAGGCAAGGCCAGGCTCCGGGTGAGGAGAGGCGAGGCAAGGCTAGGCTCTGGCCGAGGCTGTGCGAGGTGAGGTGAGGCAAGTCTAGGCTCTGGCCGAGGCGGGGCGAGGCGAGGTCAGGCAAGGCTAGGCTCCGGGTGAGGTGAGGCGAGGCAAGGCTAGGCTCCGGCCGAGGCGGGGCGAGGCGAGGTGAGGCAAGGCCAGGCTCCGGGTGAGGAGAGGCGAGGCAAGGCTAGGCTCCGGCCGAGGCGGTGCGAGGTGAGGTGAGGCAAGTCTAGGCTCCGGCCGAGGCGGGGCGAGGCGAGGTGAGGCAAGGCTAGGCTCCGGGCGAGGCGAGGTGAGGCAAGGCTAGGCTCCGGGTGAGGCGAGGTGAGGCTAGGCTCCGGGCGAGGCGAGGCGTGGTGAGGCTAAGCTCCAGGCGAGGCTAGGCTCCAGGCGAGGCGAGGCTAGGCTCCGGGCGAGGCGAGGCTAGGCTCCGGGCGAGGCGAGGCTAGGCTCCGGGTGAGGCTAAGCTCAGGGCGAGGCTATGATCCGGGCGAGGCGGGGTGAGGCTAGGTTCCGGCAGAGGCGAGGCAAGGCAAGGCTAAGCTCAGGGCGAGGCGAGGCAAGGCTAGGTTCCCGTAGAGGCGAGGCGAGGTGAGGCGAGGCTAGGCTCCGGCCGAGGCGAGGCAAGGCAAGGCTAGGCTCCGGCCAAGGTGGGGTGAGGCGAGGCTAGGCTCCGGGTGAGGCGGGGCGAGGCGAGGTGAGGCAAGGCCAGGCTCCGGGTGAGGAGAGGCGAGGCAAGGCTAGGCTCTGGCCGAGGCTGTGCGAGGTGAGGTGAGGCAAGTCTAGGCTCTGGCCGAGGCGGGGCGAGGCGAGGTCAGGCAAGGCTAGGCTCCGGGTGAGGTGAGGCGAGGCAAGGCTAGGCTCCGGCCGAGGCGGGGCGAGGCGAGGTGAGGCAAGGCCAGGCTCCGGGTGAGGAGAGGCGAGGCAAGGCTAGGCTCCGGCCGAGGCGGTGCGAGGTGAGGTGAGGCAAGTCTAGGCTCCGGCCGAGGCGGGGCGAGGCGAGGTGAGGCAAGGCTAGGCTCCGGGCGAGGCGAGGTGAGGCAAGGCTAGGCTCCGGGTGAGGAGAGGTGAGGCGAGGCGAGGCAAGGCTAGGCTCCGGGTGAGGCCAGGCGAGGCAAGGCTATGCTCCGGGCAAGGTGAGGCGAGGCGAGTCTAGGCTCCGGGCAAGGCGAGGCGAGGCGAGGCTAGGCTCCGGGTGAGGAGATGCGAGGCAAGGCTAGGCTCCGGCTGAGGCGGGGCGAGGCGAGGTGAGGCAAGGCTAGGCTCCGGGTGAGGTGAGGCGAGGCGAGGCGAGGTAAGGCTAGGCTCCGGCCGAGGCGAGGCGTGGTGAGGCTAAGCTCCGGGCGAGGCGAGGCGTGGCTAGGCTCCGGGCGTGGCGAGGCGAGGCGAGGCTAAGCTCCGGGCGAGGAGAGGCGAGGCGAGGCGAGTCTAGGCTCCGGGCGAGGCGAGGCTAAGCTCCGGGCGAGGCGAGGCGTGGTGAGACTTATCTCCGGGCGAGGCTAGGCTCCGGGCGAGGCTTGGCTCCGGGTGTGGCTAGGCTCTGGGCGAGGCTAGGCTCCGGGTGAGGCTGGGCTCCGGGCGAGGCGTGGCGTGGTGAGGCTAGGCTCCGGGTGTGGCTAGGCTCTGGGCGAGGCTTGGCTCCGGGTGAGGCTGGGCTCCGGGCGAGGCGAGGCGTGGTGAGGCTAGGCTCCGGGCGAGGCTAGGCTCCGGGCGAGGCGAGGCGTGGTGAGGCTAAGCTCCGGGCGAGGTGTGGCGTGGTGAGGCTAGGCTCCGGGCGAGGCTAGGCTCCGGGCGAGGCGAGGCGTGGTGAGGCTAGGCTCCGGGCGAGGCTAGGCTCCGGGCGAGGCGGGGTGAGGCGAGGTGAGGCAAGGCAAGGCTAGGTTCCGGCAGAGGCGAGGCAAGGCAAGGCTAAGCTCAGGGGGAGGCGAGGCAAGGCTAGGTTCCCGTAGAGGCGAGGCGAGGTGAGGCGAGGCTAGGCTCCGGGCGAGGCGGGGTGAGGTGAGGCGAGGCGAGGCAAGGCTAGGTTCCCGTAGAGGCGAGGCGAGGTGAGGCAAGGCTAGGCTCCGGCCAAGGTGGGGTGAGGCGAGGCGAGGCAAGGCAAGGCTAGGCTCCGGCCAAGGTGGGGTGAGGCGATGCGGGGCTAGGCTCCGGGTGAGGCGGGGCGAGGCGAGGTGAGGCAAGGCCAGGCTCCGGGTGAGGAGAGGTGAGGCAAGGCTAGGCTCCGGGTGAGGCGGGGCGAGGCGAGGTGAGGCAAGGCCAGGCTCCGGGTGAGGAGAGGCGAGGCAAGTCTAGGCTCCGGCCGAGGCGGGGCGAGGCGAGGTGAGGCAAGGCTAAGCTCCGGGCGAGGCGAGGTGAGGCAAGGCTAGGCTCCGGGTGAAAACCAGGCGAGGCAAGGCTAGGCTCCGGGCAAGGTGAGGCGAGGCGAGTCTAGGCTCCGGGCAAGGCGAGGCGAGGCGAGGCTAGGCTCCGGGTGAGGAGATGCGAGGCAAGGCTAGGCTCCGGGTGAGGCGGGGCGAGGCGAGGTGAGGCAAGGCTAGGCTCCGGGTGAAAACCAGGCGAGGCAAGGCTAGGCTCCGGGCAAGGTGAGGCGAGGCGAGTCTAGGCTCCGGGCAAGGCGAGGCGAGGCGAGGCTAGGCTCCGGGTGAGGAGATGCGAGGCAAGGCTAGGCTCCGGGTGAGGCGGGGCGAGGCGAGGTGAGGCAAGGCTAGGCTCCGGGTGAGGTGAGGCGAGGCGAGGCGAGGTAAGGCTAGGCTCCGGCCGAGGCGAGGCGTGGTGAGGCTAAGCTCCGGGCGAGGCGAGGCGTGGTGAGGCTAAGCTCCGGGCGAGGCGAGGCGTGGCTAGGCTCCGGGCGTGGCGAGGCGAGGCGAGGCTAAGCTCCGGGCGAGGAGAGGCGAGGCGAGGCGAGTCTAGGCTCCGGGCGAGGCGAGGCTAAGCTCCGGGCGAAGCGAGGCGTGGTGAGGCTAGGCTCCGGGCGAGGCTTGGCTCCGGGTGTGGCTAGGCTCTGGGCAAGGCTAGGCTCCGGGTGAGGCGAGGCGTGGTGAGGCTAGGCTCCGGGCGAGGCTTGGCTCCGGGTGTGGCTAGGCTCTGGGCGAGGCTAGGCTCCGGGTGAGGCTAGGCTCCGGGCGAGGCGAGGCTAGGCTCCGGGCGAGGCGAGGCGTGGTGAGGCTAAGCTCCGGGCGAGGTGTGGCGTGGTGAGGCTAGGCTCCGGGCGAGGCTAGGCTCCGGGCGAGGCGAGGCGTGGTGAGGCTAGGCTCCGGGCGAGGCTAGGCTCCGGGCGAGGCGGGGTGAGGCGAGGTGAGGCAAGGCAAGGCTAGGTTCCGGCAGAGGCGAGGCAAGGCAAGGCTAAGCTCAGGGCGAGGCGAGGCAAGGCTAGGTTCCCGTAGAGGCGAGGCGAGGTGAGGCGAGGCTAGGCTCCGGGCGAGGCGGGGTGAGGTGAGGCGAGGCGAGGCAAGGCTAGGTTCCCGTAGAGGCGAGGCGAGGTGAGGCAAGGCTAGGCTCCGGCCAAGGTGGGGTGAGGCGAGGCGAGGCAAGGCAAGGCTAGGCTCCGGCCAAGGTGGGGTGAGGCGATGCGGGGCTAGGCTCCGGGTGAGGCGGGGCGAGGCGAGGTGAGGCAAGGCCAGGCTCCGGGTGAGGAGAGGTGAGGCAAGGCTAGGCTCCGGGTGAGGCGGGGCGAGGCGAGGTGAGGCAAGGCCAGGCTCCGGGTGAGGAGAGGCGAGGCAAGTCTAGGCTCCGGCCGAGGCGGGGCGAGGCGAGGTGAGGCAAGGCTAAGCTCCGGGCGAGGCGAGGTGAGGCAAGGCTAGGCTCCGGGTGAGGCGAGGTGAGGCGAGGCGAGGCAAGGCTAGGCTCCGGGTGAAAACCAGGCGAGGCAAGGCTAGGCTCCGGGCAAGGTGAGGCGAGGCGAGTCTAGGCTCCGGGCAAGGCGAGGCGAGGCGAGGCTAGGCTCCGGGTGAGGCGGGGCGAGGCGAGGTGAGGCAAGGCTAGGCTCCGGGTGAGGTGAGGCGAGGCGAGGCGAGGTAAGGCTAGGCTCCGGCCGAGGCGAGGCGTGGTGAGGCTAAGCTCCGGGCAAGGCGAGGCGTGGTGAGGCTTATCTCCGGGCGAGGCTAGGCTCCGGGCGAGGCGAGGCTAGGCTCCGGGCGAGGCTTGGCTCCGGGTGTGGCTAGGCTCTGGGCGAGGCTAGGCTCCGGGTGAGGCTGGGCTCCGGGCGAGGCGTGGCGTGGTGAGGCTAGGCTCCGGGTGAGGCTAGGCTCCGGGTGAGGCTAGGCTCTGGGCGAGGCTTGGCTCCGGGTGTGGCTAGGCTCTGGGCGAGGCTAGGCTCCGGGTGAGGCTGGGCTCCGGGCGAGGCGAGGCGTGGTGAGGCTAGGCTCCGGGCGAGGCTAGGCTCCGGGCGAGGCAAGGCGTGGTGAGGCTAAGCTCCGGGCGAGGTGTGGCGTGGTGAGGCTAGGCTCCGGGCGAGGCGAGGCGTGGTGAGGCTAGGCTCCGGGCGAGGCTAGGCTCCGGGCGAGGCGGGGTGAGGCGAGGTGAGGCAAGGCAAGGCTAGGTTCCGGCAGAGGCGAGGCAAGGCAAGGCTAAGCTCAGGGCGAGGCGAGGCAAGGCTAGGTTCCCGTAGAGGCGAGGCGAGGTGAGGCGAGGCTAGGCTCCGGCCGAGGCGAGGCAAGGCAAGGCTAGGCTCCGGCCAAGGTGGGGTGAGGCGAGGTGAGGCGAGGCTAGGCTCCGGCCGAGGCGAGGCGAGGCAAGGCTAGGCTCCGGCCGAGGCGGGGCGAGGCGAGGTGAGGCAAGGCTAAGCTCCGGGCGAGGCGAGGTGAGGCAAGGCTAGGCTCCGGGTGAGGCGAGGTGAGGCGAGGCGAGGCAAGGCTAGGCTCCGGGTGAAAACCTGGCGAGGCAAGGCTAGGCTCCGGGCAAGGTGAGGCGAGGCGAGTCTAGGCTCCGGGCAAGGCGAGGCGAGGCGTGGTGAGGCTAGGCTCCGGGCGAGGCGTGGCGTGGTGAGGCTAGGCTCCGGGCGAGGCGAGGCGTGGTGAGGCTAGGCTCTGGGCGAGGTGAGGCGTGGTGAGGCTAGGCTCCGGGCGAGGCGAGGCGTGGCGAGGCTAGGCTCCGGGCGAGGCGAGGCGTGGTGAGGCTAAGCTCCGGGCGAGGCGTGGCGTGGTGAGGCCAGGCTCCGGGCGAGGCGTCGCGTGGTCAGGCTAGGCTCCGGGCGAGGCTAGGCTCCGGGCGAGGCAAGGCTAGGCTCCGGCCGAGGCGGGGCGAGGCGAGGTGAGGCGAGGCGAGGCAAGGCTAGGCTCCGGCCCAGGCTGGGCGAGGCGAGGCGAGGCAAGGCTAGGCTCCGGCCGAGGCGGGGTGAGGCGAGGCGAGGCAAGGCAAGGCTAGGCTCTGGCCGAGGTGAGGCGAGGCAAGGCTAGGCTCCGGGTGAGGCCAGGCGGGGCAAGGCTAGGCTCCAGGCAAGGTGAGGAGAGGCGAGTCTAGGCTACGGGCAAGGCGAGGCGAGGCGTGGTGAGGCTAGGCTCCGGGCGAGGCGTGGCGTGGTGAGGCTAGGCTCCGGGCGAGGCGAGGCGTGGTGAGGCTAGGCTCTGGGCGAGGTGAGGCGTGGTGAGGCTAGGCTCCGGGCGAGGCGAGGCGTGGCGAGGCTAGGCTCCGGGCGAGGCGAGGCGTGGTGAGGCTAAGCTCCGGGCGAGGCGTGGCGTGGTGAGGCTAGGCTCCGGGTGAGGCTAGGCTCCGGGTGAGGCTAGGCTCTGGGCGAGGCTTGGCTCCGGGTGTGGCTAGGCTCTGGGCGAGGCTAGGCTCCGGGTGAGGCTGGGCTCCGGGCGAGGCGAGGCGTGGTGAGGCTAGGCTCCGGGCGAGGCTAGGCTCCGGGCGAGGCGAGGCGTGGTGAGGCTAAGCTCCGGGCGAGGTGTGGCGTGGTGAGGCTAGGCTCCGGGCGAGGCGAGGCGTGGTGAGGCTAGGCTCCGGGCGAGGCTAGGCTCCGGGCGAGGCGGGGTGAGGCGAGGTGAGGCAAGGCAAGGCTAGGTTCCGGCAGAGGCGAGGCAAGGCAAGGCTAAGCTCAGGGCGAGGCGAGGCAAGGCTAGGTTCCCGTAGAGGCGAGGCGAGGTGAGGCGAGGCTAGGCTCCGGCCGAGGCGAGGCAAGGCAAGGCTAGGCTCCGGCCAAGGTGGGGTGAGGCGAGGCGAGGCAAGGCAAGGCTAGGCTCCGGCCAAGGTGGGGTGAGGCGATGCGGGGCTAGGCTCCGGGTGAGGCGGGGCGAGGCGAGGTGAGGCAAGGCCAGGCTCCGGGTGAGGAGAGGTGAGGCAAGGCTAGGCTCCGGGTGAGGCGGGGCGAGGCGAGGTGAGGCAAGGCCAGGCTCCGGGTGAGGAGAGGCGAGGCAAGTCTAGGCTCCGGCCGAGGCGGGGCGAGGCGAGGTGAGGCAAGGCTAAGCTCCGGGCGAGGCGAGGTGAGGCAAGGCTAGGCTCCGGGTGAGGCGAGGTGAGGCGAGGCGAGGCAAGGCTAGGCTCCGGGTGAAAACCAGGCGAGGCAAGGCTAGGCTCCGGGCAAGGTGAGGCGAGGCGAGTCTAGGCTCCGGGCAAGGCGAGGCGAGGCGTGGTGAGGCTAGGCTCCGGGCGAGGCGTGGCGTGGTGAGGCTAGGCTCCGGGCGAGGCGAGGCGTGGTGAGGCTAGGCTCTGGGCGAGGTGAGGCGTGGTGAGGCTAGGCTCCGGGCGAGGCGAGGCGTGGCGAGGCTAGGCTCCGGGCGAGGCGAGGCGTGGTGAGGCTAAGCTCCGGGCGAGGCGTGGCGTGGTGAGGCCAGGCTCCGGGCGAGGCGTCGCGTGGTCAGGCTAGGCTCCGGGCGAGGCTAGGCTCCGGGCGAGGCAAGGCTAGGCTCCGGCCGAGGCGGGGCGAGGCGAGGTGAGGCGAGGCGAGGCAAGGCTAGGCTCCGGCCCAGGCTGGGCGAGGCGAGGCGAGGCAAGGCTAGGCTCCGGCCGAGGCGGGGTGAGGCGAGGCGAGGCAAGGCAAGGCTAGGCTCTGGCCGAGGTGAGGCGAGGCAAGGCTAGGCTCCGGGTGAGGCCAGGCGGGGCAAGGCTAGGCTCCAGGCAAGGTGAGGAGAGGCGAGTCTAGGCTACGGGCAAGGAGAGGCGAGGCGAGGCTAGGCTCCGGGTGAGGCGGGGCGAGGCGAGGTGAGGCAAGGCTAGGCTCCAGGTGAGGCGAGGCGAGGCGAGGCGAGGTAAGGCTAAGCTCCGGGCGAGGCGAGGCGTTGTGAGGCTAAGCTCCGGGCGAGGCGAGGCGAGGTGAGGCTAAGCTCCGGGCGAGGCGAGGCGTGGCTAGGCTCCGGCCGAGGCGAGGCGAGGCTAAGCTCCGGGCGAGGAGAGGCGAGGCGAGGCGAGTCTATTGCTCCGGGCGAGGCGAGGCTAAGCTCTGGGCGAGGCGAGGCGTGGTGAGGCTAAGCTCCGGGCGAGGCGAGGCGTGGTGAGGCTAGGCTCCGGGTGAGGCTAGGCTCCGGGCGAGGTGAGGCGTGGTGAGGCTAGGCTCCGGGCGAGGCGTGGCGTGGTGAGGCCAGGCTCCGGGCGAGGCGTCGCGTGGTGAGGCTAGGCTCCGGGCGAGGCTAGGCTCCGGGCGAGGCTAGGCTCCGGGCGAGGCGAGGCGTGGTGAGGCTAGGCTCCGGGCGAGGCTAGGCTCCGGGCGAGGCGAGGCGTGGTGAGGCTAGGCTCCGGGCGAGGCGAGGCGTGGTGAGGCTAAGCTCCAGGCGAGGCTAGGCTCCAGGCGAGGCGAGGCTAGGCTCCGGGCGAGGCGAGGCTAGGCTCCGGGCGAGGCTAGGCTCCGGGTGAAAACCAGGCGAGGCAAGGCTAGGCTCCGGGCAAGGTGAGGCGAGGCGAGTCTAGGCTCCGGGCAAGGCGAGGCGAGGCGAGGCTAGGCTCCGGGTGAGGCGGGGCGAGGCGAGGTGAGGCAAGGCTAGGCTCCGGGTGAGGTGAGGCGAGGCGAGGCGAGGTAAGGCTAGGCTCCGGCCGAGGCGAGGCGTGGTGAGGCTAAGCTCCGGGCAAGGCGAGGCGTGGTGAGGCTTATCTCCGGGCGAGGCTAGGCTCCGGGCGAGGCGAGGCTAGGCTCCGGGCGAGGCTTGGCTCCGGGTGTGGCTAGGCTCTGGGCGAGGCTAGGCTCCGGGTGAGGCTGGGCTCCGGGCGAGGCGTGGCGTGGTGAGGCTAGGCTCCGGGTGAGGCTAGGCTCCGGGTGAGGCTAGGCTCTGGGCGAGGCTTGGCTCCGGGTGTGGCTAGGCTCTGGGCGAGGCTAGGCTCCGGGTGAGGCTGGGCTCCGGGCGAGGCGAGGCGTGGTGAGGCTAGGCTCCGGGCGAGGCTAGGCTCCGGGCGAGGCAAGGCGTGGTGAGGCTAAGCTCCGGGCGAGGTGTGGCGTGGTGAGGCTAGGCTCCGGGCGAGGCGAGGCGTGGTGAGGCTAGGCTCCGGGCGAGGCTAGGCTCCGGGCGAGGCGGGGTGAGGCGAGGTGAGGCAAGGCAAGGCTAGGTTCCGGCAGAGGCGAGGCAAGGCAAGGCTAAGCTCAGGGCGAGGCGAGGCAAGGCTAGGTTCCCGTAGAGGCGAGGCGAGGTGAGGCGAGGCTAGGCTCCGGCCGAGGCGAGGCAAGGCAAGGCTAGGCTCCGGCCAAGGTGGGGTGAGGCGAGGTGAGGCGAGGCTAGGCTCCGGCCGAGGCGAGGCGAGGCAAGGCTAGGCTCCGGCCGAGGCGGGGCGAGGCGAGGTGAGGCAAGGCTAAGCTCCGGGCGAGGCGAGGTGAGGCAAGGCTAGGCTCCGGGTGAGGCGAGGTGAGGCGAGGCGAGGCAAGGCTAGGCTCCGGGTGAAAACCTGGCGAGGCAAGGCTAGGCTCCGGGCAAGGTGAGGCGAGGCGAGTCTAGGCTCCGGGCAAGGCGAGGCGAGGCGTGGTGAGGCTAGGCTCCGGGCGAGGCGTGGCGTGGTGAGGCTAGGCTCCGGGCGAGGCGAGGCGTGGTGAGGCTAGGCTCTGGGCGAGGTGAGGCGTGGTGAGGCTAGGCTCCGGGCGAGGCGAGGCGTGGCGAGGCTAGGCTCCGGGCGAGGCGAGGCGTGGTGAGGCTAAGCTCCGGGCGAGGCGTGGCGTGGTGAGGCCAGGCTCCGGGCGAGGCGTCGCGTGGTCAGGCTAGGCTCCGGGCGAGGCTAGGCTCCGGGCGAGGCAAGGCTAGGCTCCGGCCGAGGCGGGGCGAGGCGAGGTGAGGCGAGGCGAGGCAAGGCTAGGCTCCGGCCCAGGCTGGGCGAGGCGAGGCGAGGCAAGGCTAGGCTCCGGCCGAGGCGGGGTGAGGCGAGGCGAGGCAAGGCAAGGCTAGGCTCTGGCCGAGGTGAGGCGAGGCAAGGCTAGGCTCCGGGTGAGGCCAGGCGGGGCAAGGCTAGGCTCCAGGCAAGGTGAGGAGAGGCGAGTCTAGGCTACGGGCAAGGCGAGGCGAGGCGTGGTGAGGCTAGGCTCCGGGCGAGGCGTGGCGTGGTGAGGCTAGGCTCCGGGCGAGGCGAGGCGTGGTGAGGCTAGGCTCTGGGCGAGGTGAGGCGTGGTGAGGCTAGGCTCCGGGCGAGGCGAGGCGTGGCGAGGCTAGGCTCCGGGCGAGGCGAGGCGTGGTGAGGCTAAGCTCCGGGCGAGGCGTGGCGTGGTGAGGCTAGGCTCCGGGTGAGGCTAGGCTCCGGGTGAGGCTAGGCTCTGGGCGAGGCTTGGCTCCGGGTGTGGCTAGGCTCTGGGCGAGGCTAGGCTCCGGGTGAGGCTGGGCTCCGGGCGAGGCGAGGCGTGGTGAGGCTAGGCTCCGGGCGAGGCTAGGCTCCGGGCGAGGCGAGGCGTGGTGAGGCTAAGCTCCGGGCGAGGTGTGGCGTGGTGAGGCTAGGCTCCGGGCGAGGCGAGGCGTGGTGAGGCTAGGCTCCGGGCGAGGCTAGGCTCCGGGCGAGGCGGGGTGAGGCGAGGTGAGGCAAGGCAAGGCTAGGTTCCGGCAGAGGCGAGGCAAGGCAAGGCTAAGCTCAGGGCGAGGCGAGGCAAGGCTAGGTTCCCGTAGAGGCGAGGCGAGGTGAGGCGAGGCTAGGCTCCGGCCGAGGCGAGGCAAGGCAAGGCTAGGCTCCGGCCAAGGTGGGGTGAGGCGAGGCGAGGCAAGGCAAGGCTAGGCTCCGGCCAAGGTGGGGTGAGGCGATGCGGGGCTAGGCTCCGGGTGAGGCGGGGCGAGGCGAGGTGAGGCAAGGCCAGGCTCCGGGTGAGGAGAGGTGAGGCAAGGCTAGGCTCCGGGTGAGGCGGGGCGAGGCGAGGTGAGGCAAGGCCAGGCTCCGGGTGAGGAGAGGCGAGGCAAGTCTAGGCTCCGGCCGAGGCGGGGCGAGGCGAGGTGAGGCAAGGCTAAGCTCCGGGCGAGGCGAGGTGAGGCAAGGCTAGGCTCCGGGTGAGGCGAGGTGAGGCGAGGCGAGGCAAGGCTAGGCTCCGGGTGAAAACCAGGCGAGGCAAGGCTAGGCTCCGGGCAAGGTGAGGCGAGGCGAGTCTAGGCTCCGGGCAAGGCGAGGCGAGGCGTGGTGAGGCTAGGCTCCGGGCGAGGCGTGGCGTGGTGAGGCTAGGCTCCGGGCGAGGCGAGGCGTGGTGAGGCTAGGCTCTGGGCGAGGTGAGGCGTGGTGAGGCTAGGCTCCGGGCGAGGCGAGGCGTGGCGAGGCTAGGCTCCGGGCGAGGCGAGGCGTGGTGAGGCTAAGCTCCGGGCGAGGCGTGGCGTGGTGAGGCCAGGCTCCGGGCGAGGCGTCGCGTGGTCAGGCTAGGCTCCGGGCGAGGCTAGGCTCCGGGCGAGGCAAGGCTAGGCTCCGGCCGAGGCGGGGCGAGGCGAGGTGAGGCGAGGCGAGGCAAGGCTAGGCTCCGGCCCAGGCTGGGCGAGGCGAGGCGAGGCAAGGCTAGGCTCCGGCCGAGGCGGGGTGAGGCGAGGCGAGGCAAGGCAAGGCTAGGCTCTGGCCGAGGTGAGGCGAGGCAAGGCTAGGCTCCGGGTGAGGCCAGGCGGGGCAAGGCTAGGCTCCAGGCAAGGTGAGGAGAGGCGAGTCTAGGCTACGGGCAAGGAGAGGCGAGGCGAGGCTAGGCTCCGGGTGAGGCGGGGCGAGGCGAGGTGAGGCAAGGCTAGGCTCCAGGTGAGGCGAGGCGAGGCGAGGCGAGGTAAGGCTAAGCTCCGGGCGAGGCGAGGCGTTGTGAGGCTAAGCTCCGGGCGAGGCGAGGCGAGGTGAGGCTAAGCTCCGGGCGAGGCGAGGCGTGGCTAGGCTCCGGCCGAGGCGAGGCGAGGCTAAGCTCCGGGCGAGGAGAGGCGAGGCGAGGCGAGTCTATTGCTCCGGGCGAGGCGAGGCTAAGCTCTGGGCGAGGCGAGGCGTGGTGAGGCTAAGCTCCGGGCGAGGCGAGGCGTGGTGAGGCTAGGCTCCGGGTGAGGCTAGGCTCCGGGCGAGGTGAGGCGTGGTGAGGCTAGGCTCCGGGCGAGGCGTGGCGTGGTGAGGCCAGGCTCCGGGCGAGGCGTCGCGTGGTGAGGCTAGGCTCCGGGCGAGGCTAGGCTCCGGGCGAGGCTAGGCTCCGGGCGAGGCGAGGCGTGGTGAGGCTAGGCTCCGGGCGAGGCTAGGCTCCGGGCGAGGCGAGGCGTGGTGAGGCTAGGCTCCGGGCGAGGCGAGGCGTGGTGAGGCTAAGCTCCAGGCGAGGCTAGGCTCCAGGCGAGGCGAGGCTAGGCTCCGGGCGAGGCGAGGCTAGGCTCCGGGCGAGGCTAGGTTCCGGGCGAGGCGAGGCTAGGCTCCGGGTGAGGCTAAGCTCAGGGCGAGGCTATGATCCGGGCGAGGCGGGGTGAGGCTAGGTTCCGGCAGAGGCGAGGCAAGGCAAGGCTAAGCTCAGGGCGAGGCGAGGCAAGGCTAGGTTCCCGTAGAGGCGAGGCGAGGTGAGGCGAGGCTAGGCTCCGGCCGAGGCGAGGCAAGGCAAGGCTAGGCTCCGGCCAAGGTGGGGTGAGGCGAGGCTAGGCTCCGGGTGAGGCGGGGCGAGGCTCCGGGCGAGGCGAGGCGTGGTGAGGCTAGGCTCCGGGCGAGGCTTGGCTCCGGGTGTGGCTAGGCTCTGGGCGAGGCTAGGCTCCGGGTGAGGCTGGGCTCCGGGCGAGGCGAGGCTAGGCTCCGGGTGAGGCTAGGCTCCGGGCGAGGCTTGGCTCCGGGTGTGGCTAGGCTCTGGGCGAGGCTAGGCTCCGGGCGAGGCTAGGCTCCGGGCGAGGCGAGGCTAGGCTCCGGGCGAGGCGAGGCGTGGTGAGGCTAGGCTCCGGGCGAGGCGTGGCGTGGTGAGGCCAGGCTCTGTGCGAGGCGTGGCGTGGTGAGGCTAGGCTCCGGGCGAGGCTAGGCTCCGGGCGAGGCTAGGCTCCGGGCGAGGCGAGGCGTGGTGAGGCTAGGCTCCGGGCGAGGCTAGGCTCCGGGCGAGGCGAGGCGTGGTGAGGCTAGGCTCCGGGCGAGGCGAGGCGTGGTGAGGCTAAGCTCCAGGCGAGGCTAGGCTCCAGGCGAGGCGAGGCTAAGCTCCAGGCGAGGCTAGGCTCCAGGCGAGGCTAGGCTCCGGGCGCGTCTAGGCTCTGGGCGAGGCTAGGCTCCGGGCGAGGCTAGGCTCCGGGCGAGGCGGGGTGAGGCGAGGTGAGGCAAGGCAAGGCTAAGCTCAGGGCGAGGCGAGGCAAGGCTAGGTTCCCGGAGAGGCGAGGCGAGGTGAGGCGAGGCTAGGCTCCGGCCGAGGCGAGGCAAGGCAAGGCTAGGCTCCGGCCGAGGCGCGGTGAGGCGAGGCGAGGCAAGGCAAGGCTAGGCTCTGGCCGAGGCGAGGCGAGGCGAGGCTAGGCTCCGGGCGAGGCGAGGCTAGGCTCCGGGTGAGGCGGGGCGAGGCGAGATGAGGCAAGGCCAGGCTCCGGGTGAGGAGAGGCGAGGCAAGGCTAGGCTCCGGCCGAGGCGGGGCGAGGCGAGGTGAGGCAAGGCTAGGCTCCGGGTGAGGCGAGGCGAGGCAAGGCTAGGCAAGGCTAGGCTCCGTCCGGGGCGAGGCGAGGTGAGGCAAGGCTAGGCTCTGGGTGAGGCGAGGTGAGGCGAGGCGAGGCAAGGCTAGGCTCCGGCCGAGGCGGGGCGAGGCGAGGCGAGGCAAGGCTAGGCTCCGGCCGAGGCGGGGCGAGGCGAGGCGAGGCAAGGCTAGGCTCCGGCCGAGGCGGGGTGAGGCGAGGCGAGGCAAGGCAAGGCTAGGCTCTGGCCGAGGTGAGGCGAGGCAAGGCTCGGCTCCGGGTGAGGCCAGGCGTGGCAAGGCTAGGCTCCGGGCAAGGTGAGGCGAGGCGAGTCTAGGCTCCGGGCAAGGCGAGGTGAGGCGAGGCTAGGCTCCGGCCGAGGCGAGGCGTGGTGAGGCTAAGCTCCGGGCGAGGCGAGGCGTGGTGAGGCTAGGCTCCGGGCGAGGCGAGGCGTGGTGAGGCTAGCTCCGGGCGAGGCGAGGCGTGGCTAGGCTCCGGCCGAGGCGAGGCGAGGCAAGGCTAGACTCCAGGCGAGGCGAAGCGTGGCAAGGCGAGGCTAAGCTCCGGGCGAGGAGAGGCGAGGCGAGGCGAGTCTAGGCTCCGGGCGAGGCGAGGCTAAGCTCCGGGCGAGGCGAGGCTAGGCTCCGGGCGAGGCGAAGCGAGGCAAGGCTAGGCTCCGGGCGAGGCGAGGCGAGGCTAAGCTCCGGGCGAGGAGAGGCGAGGCGAGGCGAGTCTAGGCTCCGGGCGAGGCGAGGCTCGGCTCCGGGCGAGGCGAGGCTAGGCTCCGGGCGAGGCTAGGCTCCGGGCTAGGCGAGGCGTGGTGAGGCTAAGCTCCAGGAGAGGCTAGGCTCCGGGTGAGGCTAAGCTCCAGGCGAGGCTAGGCTCCGGGTGAGGCTAGGCTCCGGGCGAGACTAGGCTCCGGGTGAGGCTAGGCACCGGGCGAGGCGAGGATAGGCTCCGGGTGAGGCTAGGCTCCGGGCGAGGCTAGGCTCCGGGCGAGGTGAGGCGTGGTGAGGCTAGGCTCCGGGCGAGGCGAGGCGTGGTGAGGCTAGGCTCCGGGCGAGGTGAGGCGTGGTGAGGCTAGGCTCCGGGTGAGGCTAGTCTCCGGGCGAGGCGAGGCGTGGTGAGGCTAGGCTCCGGGCGATGCTAGGCTCCGGCCGAGGCTAGGCTCCGGGCGAAGCGAGACGTGGTGAGGCTAGGCTCCGGGCGAGGCTAGGCTCCGGGCGATGCTAGGCTCCGGGCGAGGCGAGGAGTGGTGAGGCTAGGATCCGGGCGAGGCGAGGCGTGGTGAGGCTAAGCTCCAGGCGAGGCTAGGCTCCAGGCGAGGCGAGGCTAGGCTCCGGGCGTGGTGAGGCTTGGCTCCGGGCGAGGCGAGGCGTGGTGAGGCTAAGCTCCGGGCGAGGCGAGGCGTGGCTAGGCTCCGGCCGAGGCGAGGCTAGGCTCCAGGCGAGGCGAGGCGTGGTGAGGCTAAGCTCCGGGCGAGGCGAGGCGTGGCTAGGCTCCGGCCGAGGCAAGGCTAGACTCCGGGCGAGGCGAGGCGTGGTGAGGCTAAGCTCCGGGCGAGGCGAGGCGTGGCTAGGCTCCGGCCGAGGCAAGGCTAGACTCCGGGCGAGGCGAGGCGAGGCTAAGCTCCGGGCGAGGCGAGGCGTGGCTAGGCTCCGGCCGAGGCAAGGCTAGACTCCGGGCGAGGCGAGGCGAGGCTAAGCTCCGGGCGAGGCGAGGCGTGGTGAGGCTAAGCTCCGGGCGAGGCGAGGCGTGGTGAGGCTAAGCTCCGGGCGAGGCGAGGCGTGGCTAGGCTCCGGGCGTGGCGAGGCGAGGCGAGGCTAAGCTCCGGGCGAGGAGAGGCGAGGCGAGGCGAGTCTAGGCTCCGGGCGAGGCGAGGCTAAGCTCCGGGCGAAGCGAGGCGTGGTGAGGCTAGGCTCCGGGCGAGGCTTGGCTCCGGGTGTGGCTAGGCTCCGGGCGAGGCTAGGCTCCGGGCGAGGTGAGGCGTGGAGAGGCTAGGCTCCGGGCGAGGCGAGGCGTGGTGAGGCTAAGCTCCAGGCGAGGCTAGGCTCCAGGCGAGGCGAGGCTAGGCTCCGGGCGAGGCGAGGCTAGGCTCCGGGAGCGTCTAGGCTCCGGGCGAGGCTAGGCTCCGGGCGAGGCTAAGCTCCGGGCGAGGCTAGGCTCCGGGCGAGGCGGGGTGAGGCGAGGTGAGGCAAGGCTAGGTTCCGGCCGAGGCGAGGCAAGGCAAGGCTAAGCTCAGGGCGAGGCGAGGCAAGGCTAGTTTCCCGGAGAGGCGAGGCGAGGTGAGGCGAGGCTAGGCTCCGGCCGAGGCGAGGCAAGGCAAGGCTAGGCTCCGGCCGAGGCGGGGTGAGGCGAGGCGAGGCAAGGCAAGGCTAGGCTCTGCCCGAGGCGAGGCGAGGCGAGGCTAGGCTCCGAACGAGGCGAGGCTAGGCTCCGAGTGAGGCGGGGCGAGGCGAGGTGAGGCAAGGCCAGGCTCCGGGTGAGGAGAGGCGAGGCGAGGCTAGGCTCCGGGTGAGGCTAGGCTCCGGGCGAGGCTAGGCTCCGGGCGAGGTGAGGCGTGGTGAGGCTAGGCTCCGGGCGAGGCGAGGCGTGGTGAGGCTAGGCTCCGGGCGAGGTGAGGCGTGGTGAGGCTAGGCTCCGGGCGAGACTAGGCTCCGGGTGAGGCTAGTCTCAAGGGCGAGGCGAGGCGTGGTGAGGCTAGGCTCCGGGCGATGCTAGGCTCCGGCCGAGGCTAGGCTCCGGGCGAAGCGAGACGTGGTGAGGCTAGGCTCCGGGCGAGGCTAGGCTCCGGGCGATGCTAGGCTCCGGGCGAGGCGAGGCGTGGTGAGGCTAGGATCCGGGCGAGGCGAGGCGTGGTGAGGCTAAGCTCCAGGCGAGGCTAGGCTCCAGGCGAGGCGAGGCTAGGCTCCGGGCGTGGTGAGGCTTGGCTCCGGGCGAGGCGAGGCGTGGTGAGGCTAAGCTCCGGGCGAGGCGAGGCAAGTCTAGGCTCCGGCCGAGGCGAGGTGAGGCGAGGCGAGGCAAGGCTAGGCTCCGGCCGAGGAGGGGCGAGGCGAGGCGAGGCAAGGCTAGGCTCCGGCCGAGGCGGGGTGAGGCGAGGCGAGGCAAGGCAAGGCTAGGCTCTGGCCGAGGTGAGGCGAGGCAAGGCTCGGCTCCGGGCAAGCTGAGGCGAGGCGAGTCTAGGCTCCGGGCAAGGCGAGGCGAGGCAAGGCTAGGCTCCGGCCGAGGTGAGGCGTGGTGAGGCTAAGCTCCGGGTGAGGCGAGGCGTGGTGAGGCTAGGCTCCGGGTGAGGCTAAGCTCCGAGCGAGGCTAGGCTCCGGGCGAGGCGAGGCGTGGTGAGGCTAAGCTCCGGGCGAGGCGAGGCGTGGCTAGGCTCCGGCCGAGGCGAGGCGAGGCAAGGCTAGACTCCGGGCGAGGCGAAGCGAGGCAAGGCTAGGCTCCGGGCGAGGCGAGGCGAGGCTAAGCTCCGGGCGAGGAGAGGCGAGGCGAGTCTAGGCTCCGGGCGAGGCGAGGCTAGGCTCCGGGCGAGGCGAAGCGAGGCAAGGCTAGGCTCCGGGCGAGGCGAGGCGAGGCTAAGCTCCGGGCGAGGAGAGGCGAGGCGAGGCAAGGCTAAGCTCCGGGCGAGGCGAGGCGTGGTGAGGCTAAGCTCCGGGCGAGGCTAGGCTCCGGGCGAGGCGTGGCTCGGCTCCGGGCGAGGCGAGGCTAGGCTCCGGGCGAGGCTAGGCTCCGGGCGAGGCGAGGCGTGGTGAGGCTAAGCTCCAGGAGAGGCTAGGCTCCGGGTGAGGCTAAGCTCCAGGCGAGGCTAGGCTCCGGGTGAGGCTAGGCTCCGGGCGAGACTAGGCTCCGGGTGAGGCTAGGCACCGGGCGAGGCGAGGCTAGGCTCCGGGTGAGGCTAGGCTCCGGGCGAGGCGGGGTGAGGCGAGGTGAGGCAAGGCAAGGCTAGGTTCCGGCAGAGGCGAGGCAAGGCAAGGCTAAGCTCAGGGCGAGGCGAGGCAAGGCTAGGTTCCCGTAGAGGCGAGGCGAGGTGAGGCGAGGCTAGGCTCCGGCCGAGGCGAGGCAAGGCAAGGCTAGGCTCCGGCCAAGGTGGGGTGAGGCGAGGCGAGGCAAGGCAAGGCTAGGCTCCGGCCAAGGTGGGGTGAGGCGATGCGGGGCTAGGCTCCGGGTGAGGCGGGGCGAGGCGAGGTGAGGCAAGGCCAGGCTCCGGGTGAGGAGAGGTGAGGCAAGGCTAGGCTCCGGGTGAGGCGGGGCGAGGCGAGGTGAGGCAAGGCCAGGCTCCGGGTGAGGAGAGGCGAGGCAAGTCTAGGCTCCGGCCGAGGCGGGGCGAGGCGAGGTGAGGCAAGGCTAAGCTCCGGGCGAGGCGAGGTGAGGCAAGGCTAGGCTCCGGGTGAGGCGAGGTGAGGCGAGGCGAGGCAAGGCTAGGCTCCGGGTGAAAACCAGGCGAGGCAAGGCTAGGCTCCGGGCAAGGTGAGGCGAGGCGAGTCTAGGCTCCGGGCAAGGCGAGGCGAGGCGTGGTGAGGCTAGGCTCCGGGCGAGGCGTGGCGTGGTGAGGCTAGGCTCCGGGCGAGGCGAGGCGTGGTGAGGCTAGGCTCTGGGCGAGGTGAGGCGTGGTGAGGCTAGGCTCCGGGCGAGGCGAGGCGTGGCGAGGCTAGGCTCCGGGCGAGGCGAGGCGTGGTGAGGCTAAGCTCCGGGCGAGGCGTGGCGTGGTGAGGCCAGGCTCCGGGCGAGGCGTCGCGTGGTCAGGCTAGGCTCCGGGCGAGGCTAGGCTCCGGGCGAGGCAAGGCTAGGCTCCGGCCGAGGCGGGGCGAGGCGAGGTGAGGCGAGGCGAGGCAAGGCTAGGCTCCGGCCCAGGCTGGGCGAGGCGAGGCGAGGCAAGGCTAGGCTCCGGCCGAGGCGGGGTGAGGCGAGGCGAGGCAAGGCAAGCCTAGGCTCTGGCCGAGGTGAGGCGAGGCAAGGCTAGGCTCCGGGTGAGGCCAGGCGGGGCAAGGCTAGGCTCCAGGCAAGGTGAGGAGAGGCGAGTCTAGGCTACGGGCAAGGAGAGGCGAGGCGAGGCTAGGCTCCGGGTGAGGCGGGGCGAGGCGAGGTGAGGCAAGGCTAGGCTCCAGGTGAGGCGAGGCGAGGCGAGGCGAGGTAAGGCTAAGCTCCGGGCGAGGCGAGGCGTTGTGAGGCTAAGCTCCGGGCGAGGCGAGGCGAGGTGAGGCTAAGCTCCGGGCGAGGCGAGGCGTGGCTAGGCTCCGGCTGAGGCGAGGCGAGGCTAAGCTCCGGGCGAGGAGAGGCGAGGCGAGGCGAGTCTAGGCTCCGGGCGAGGCGAGGCTAAGCTCTGGGCGAGGCGAGGCGTGGTGAGGCTAAGCTCCGGGCGAGGCGAGGCGTGGTGAGGCTAGGCTCCGGGTGAGGCTAGGCTCCGGGCGAGGTGAGGCGTGGTGAGGCTAGGCTCCGGGCGAGGCGTGGCGTGGTGAGGCCAGGCTCCGGGCGAGGCGTCGCGTGGTGAGGCTAGGCTCCGGGCGAGGCTAGGCTCCGGGCGAGGCTAGGCTCCGGGCGAGGCGAGGCGTGGTGAGGCTAGGCTCCGGGCGAGGCTAGGCTCCGGGCGAGGCGAGGCGTGGTGAGGCTAGGCTCCGGGCGAGGCGAGGCGTGGTGAGGCTAAGCTCCAGGCGAGGCTAGGCTCCAGGCGAGGCGAGGCTAGGCTCCGGGCGAGGCGAGGCTAGGCTCCGGGCGAGGCTAGGCTCCGGGCGAGGCGAGGCTAGGCTCCGGGTGAGGCTAAGCTCAGGGCGAGGCTATGATCCGGGCGAGGCGGGGTGAGGCTAGGTTCCGGCAGAGGCGAGGCAAGGCAAGGCTAAGCTCAGGGCGAGGCGAGGCAAGGCTAGGTTCCCGTAGAGGCGAGGCGAGGCGAGGCGAGGCTAGGCTCCGGCCGAGGCGAGGCAAGGCAAGGCTAGGCTCCGGCCAAGGTGGGGTGAGGCGAGGCTAGGCTCCGGGTGAGGCGGGGCGAGGCTCCGGGCGAGGCGAGGCGTGGTGAGGCTAGGCTCCGGGCGAGGCTTGGCTCCGGGTGTGGCTAGGCTCTGGGCGAGGCTAGGCTCCGGGTGAGGCTGGGCTCCGGGCGAGGCGAGGCTAGGCTCCGGGTGAGGCTAGGCTCCGGGCGAGGCTTGGCTCCGGGTGTGGCTAGGCTCTGGGCAAGGCTAGGCTCCGGGCGAGGCTAGGCTCCGGGCGAGGCGAGGCTAGGCTCCGGGCGAGGCGAGGCGTGGTGAGGCTAGGCTCCGGGCGAGGCTTGGCTCCGGGTGTGGCTAGGCTCTGGGCGAGGCTAGGCTCCGGGTGAGGCTGGGCTCCGGGCGAGGCGAGGCGTGGTGAGGCTAGGCTCCGGGCGAGGCGAGGCTCCGGGCGAGGCGAGGCGTGGTGAGGCTAGGCTCCGGGCGAGGCTAGGCTCCGGGCGAGGAGTGGCGTGGTGAGGCCAGGCTCCGTGCGAGGCGTGGCGTGGTGAGGCTAGGCTCCGGGCGAGGCTAGGCTCCGGGCGAGGCGAGGCGTGGTGAGGCTAGGCTCCGGGCGAGGCTAGGCTCCGGGCGAGGCGAGGCGTGGTGAGGCTAGGCTCCGGGCGAGGCGAGGCGTGGTGAGGCTAAGCTCCAGGCGAGGCTAGGCTCCAGGCGAGGCGAGGCTAAGCTCCAGGCGAGGCTAGGCTCCAGGCGAGGCTAGGCTCCGGGCGCGTCTAGGCTCTGGGCGAGGCTAGGCTCCGGGCGAGGCTAGGCTCCGGGCGAGGCGGGGTGAGGCGAGGTGAGGCAAGGCAAGGCTAAGCTCAGGGCGAGGCGAGGCAAGGCTAGGTTCCCGGAGAGGCGAGGCGAGGTGAGGCGAGGCTAGGCTCCGGCCGAGGCGAGGCAAGGCAAGGCTAGGCTCCGGCCGAGGCGCGGTGAGGCGAGGCGAGGCAAGGCAAGGCTAGGCTCTGGCCGAGGCGAGGCGAGGCGAGGCTAGGCTCCGGGCGAGGCGAGGCTAGGCTCCGGGTGAGGCGGGGCGAGGCGAGATGAGGCAAGGCCAGGCTCCGGGTGAGGAGAGGCGAGGCAAGGCTAGGCTCCGGCCGAGGCGGGGCGAGGCGAGGTGAGGCAAGGCTAGGCTCCGGGTGAGGCGAGGCGAGGCAAGGCTAGGCAAGGCTAGGCTCCGTCCGGGGCGAGGCGAGGTGAGGCAAGGCTAGGCTCTGGGTGAGGCGAGGTGAGGCGAGGCGAGGCAAGGCTAGGCTCCGGCCGAGGCGGGGCGAGGCGAGGCGAGGCAAGGCTAGGCTCCGGCCGAGGCGGGGCGAGGCGAGGCGAGGCAAGGCTAGGCTCCGGCCGAGGCGGGGTGAGGCGAGGCGAGGCAAGGCAAGGCTAGGCTCTGGCCGAGGTGAGGCGAGGCAAGGCTCGGCTCCGGGTGAGGCCAGGCGTGGCAAGGCTAGGCTCCGGGCAAGGTGAGGCGAGGCGAGTCTAGGCTCCGGGCAAGGCGAGGTGAGGCGAGGCTAGGCTCCGGCCGAGGCGAGGCGTGGTGAGGCTAAGCTCCGGGCGAGGCGAGGCGTGGTGAGGCTAGGCTCCGGGCGAGGCGAGGCGTGGTGAGGCTAGCTCCGGGCGAGGCGAGGCGTGGCTAGGCTCCGGCCGAGGCGAGGCGAGGCAAGGCTAGACTCCAGGCGAGGCGAAGCGTGGCAAGGCGAGGCTAAGCTCCGGGCGAGGAGAGGCGAGGCGAGGCGAGTCTAGGCTCCGGGCGAGGCGAGGCTAAGCTCCGGGCGAGGCGAGGCTAGGCTCCGGGCGAGGCGAAGCGAGGCAAGGCTAGGCTCCGGGCGAGGCGAGGCGAGGCTAAGCTCCGGGCGAGGAGAGGCGAGGCGAGGCGAGTCTAGGCTCCGGGCGAGGCGAGGCTCGGCTCCGGGCGAGGCGAGGCTAGGCTCCGGGCGAGGCTAGGCTCCGGGCGAGGCGAGGCGTGGTGAGGCTAAGCTCCGGGTGAGGCTAGGCTCCGGGCGAGACTAGGCTCCGGGTGAGGCTAGGCACCGGGCGAGGCGAGGATAGGCTCCGGGTGAGGCTAGGCTCCGGGCGAGGCTAGGCTCCGGGCGAGGTGAGGCGTGGTGAGGCTAGGCTCCGGGCGAGGCGAGGCGTGGTGAGGCTAGGCTCCGGGCGAGGTGAGGCGTGGTGAGGCTAGGCTCCGGGTGAGGCTAGTCTCCGGGCGAGGCGAGGCGTGGTGAGGCTAGGCTCCGGGCGATGCTAGGCTCCGGCCGAGGCTAGGCTCCGGGCGAAGCGAGACGTGGTGAGGCTAGGCTCCGGGCGAGGCTAGGCTCCGGGCGATGCTAGGCTCCGGGCGAGGCGAGGAGTGGTGAGGCTAGGATCCGGGCGAGGCGAGGCGTGGTGAGGCTAAGCTCCAGGCGAGGCTAGGCTCCAGGCGAGGCGAGGCTAGGCTCCGGGCGTGGTGAGGCTTGGCTCCGGGCGAGGCGAGGCGTGGTGAGGCTAAGCTCCGGGCGAGGCGAGGCGTGGCTAGGCTCCGGCCGAGGCGAGGCTAGGCTCCAGGCGAGGCGAGGCGTGGTGAGGCTAAGCTCCGGGCGAGGCGAGGCGTGGCTAGGCTCCGGCCGAGGCAAGGCTAGACTCCGGGCGAGGCGAGGCGTGGTGAGGCTAAGCTCCGGGCGAGGCGAGGCGTGGCTAGGCTCCGGCCGAGGCAAGGCTAGACTCCGGGCGAGGCGAGGCGAGGCTAAGCTCCGGGCGAGGCGAGGCGTGGCTAGGCTCCGGCCGAGGCAAGGCTAGACTCCGGGCGAGGCGAGGCGAGGCTAAGCTCCGGGCGAGGCGAGGCGTGGTGAGGCTAAGCTCCGGGCGAGGCGAGGCGTGGTGAGGCTAAGCTCCGGGCGAGGCGAGGCGTGGCTAGGCTCCGGGCGTGGCGAGGCGAGGCGAGGCTAAGCTCCGGGCGAGGAGAGGCGAGGCGAGGCGAGTCTAGGCTCCGGGCGAGGCGAGGCTAAGCTCCGGGCGAAGCGAGGCGTGGTGAGGCTAGGCTCCGGGCGAGGCTTGGCTCCGGGTGTGGCTAGGCTCCGGGCGAGGCTAGGCTCCGGGCGAGGTGAGGCGTGGAGAGGCTAGGCTCCGGGCGAGGCGAGGCGTGGTGAGGCTAAGCTCCAGGCGAGGCTAGGCTCCAGGCGAGGCGAGGCTAGGCTCCGGGCGAGGCGAGGCTAGGCTCCGGGAGCGTCTAGGCTCCGGGCGAGGCTAGGCTCCGGGCGAGGCTAAGCTCCGGGCGAGGCTAGGCTCCGGGCGAGGCGGGGTGAGGCGAGGTGAGGCAAGGCTAGGTTCCGGCCGAGGCGAGGCAAGGCAAGGCTAAGCTCAGGGCGAGGCGAGGCAAGGCTAGTTTCCCGGAGAGGCGAGGCGAGGTGAGGCGAGGCTAGGCTCCGGCCGAGGCGAGGCAAGGCAAGGCTAGGCTCCGGTCGAGGCGGGGTGAGGCGAGGCGAGGCAAGGCAAGGCTAGGCTCTGCCCGAGGCGAGGCGAGGCGAGGCTAGGCTCCGAACGAGGCGAGGCTAGGCTCCGAGTGAGGCGGGGCGAGGCGAGGTGAGGCAAGGCCAGGCTCCGGGTGAGGAGAGGCGAGGCGAGGCTAGGCTCCGGGTGAGGCTAGGCTCCGGGCGAGGCTAGGCTCCGGGCGAGGTGAGGCGTGGTGAGGCTAGGCTCCGGGCGAGGCGAGGCGTGGTGAGGCTAGGCTCCGGGCGAGGTGAGGCGTGGTGAGGCTAGGCTCCGGGCGAGACTAGGCTCCGGGTGAGGCTAGTCTCAAGGGCGAGGCGAGGCGTGGTGAGGCTAGGCTCCGGGCGATGCTAGGCTCCGGCCGAGGCTAGGCTCCGGGCGAAGCGAGACGTGGTGAGGCTAGGCTCCGGGCGAGGCTAGGCTCCGGGCGATGCTAGGCTCCGGGCGAGGCGAGGCGTGGTGAGGCTAGGATCCGGGCGAGGCGAGGCGTGGTGAGGCTAAGCTCCAGGCGAGGCTAGGCTCCAGGCGAGGCGAGGCTAGGCTCCGGGCGTGGTGAGGCTTGGCTCCGGGCGAGGCGAGGCGTGGTGAGGCTAAGCTCCGGGCGAGGCGAGGCAAGTCTAGGCTCCGGCCGAGGCGAGGTGAGGCGAGGCGAGGCAAGGCTAGGCTCCGGCCGAGGAGGGGCGAGGCGAGGCGAGGCAAGGCTAGGCTCCGGCCGAGGCGGGGTGAGGCGAGGCGAGGCAAGGCAAGGCTAGGCTCTGGCCGAGGTGAGGCGAGGCAAGGCTCGGCTCCGGGCAAGCTGAGGCGAGGCGAGTCTAGGCTCCGGGCAAGGCGAGGCGAGGCAAGGCTAGGCTCCGGCCGAGGTGAGGCGTGGTGAGGCTAAGCTCCGGGTGAGGCGAGGCGTGGTGAGGCTAGGCTCCGGGTGAGGCTAAGCTCCGAGCGAGGCTAGGCTCCGGGCGAGGCGAGGCGTGGTGAGGCTAAGCTCCGGGCGAGGCGAGGCGTGGCTAGGCTCCGGCCGAGGCGAGGCGAGGCAAGGCTAGACTCCGGGCGAGGCGAAGCGAGGCAAGGCTAGGCTCCGGGCGAGGCGAGGCGAGGCTAAGCTCCGGGCGAGGAGAGGCGAGGCGAGTCTAGGCTCCGGGCGAGGCGAGGCTAGGCTCCGGGCGAGGCGAAGCGAGGCAAGGCTAGGCTCCGGGCGAGGCGAGGCGAGGCTAAGCTCCGGGCGAGGAGAGGCGAGGCGAGGCAAGGCTAAGCTCCGGGCGAGGCGAGGCGTGGTGAGGCTAAGCTCCGGGCGAGGCTAGGCTCCGGGCGAGGCGTGGCTCGGCTCCGGGCGAGGCGAGGCTAGGCTCCGGGCGAGGCTAGGCTCCGGGCGAGGCGAGGCGTGGTGAGGCTAAGCTCCAGGAGAGGCTAGGCTCCGGGTGAGGCTAAGCTCCAGGCGAGGCTAGGCTCCGGGTGAGGCTAGGCTCCGGGCGAGACTAGGCTCCGGGTGAGGCTAGGCACCGGGCGAGGCGAGGCTAGGCTCCGGGTGAGGCTAGGCTCCGGGCGAGGCTAGGCTCCGGGCGAGGTGAGGCGTGGTGAGGCTAGGCTCCGGGCGAGGCGAGGCGTGGTGAGGCTAGGCTCCGGGCGAGGTGAGGCGTGGTGAGGCTAGGCTCCGGGCGAGGCTAGGCTCCGGGTGAGGCTAGTCTCAAGGGCGAGGCGAGGCGTGGTGAGGCTAGGCTCCAGGCGATGATAGGCTCCGGCCGAGGCTAGGCTCCGGGCGAAGTGAGACGTGGTGAGGCTAGGCTCCGGGCGAGGCTAGGCTCCGGGCGATGCTAGGCTCCGGGCGAGGCGAGGCGTGGTGAGGCTAGGATCCGGGCGAGGCGAGGCGTGGTGAGGCTAAGCTCCAGGCGAGGCTAGGCTCCAGGCGAGGCGAGGCTAGGCTCCGGGCGTGGTGAGGCTTGGCTCCGGGCGAGGCGAGGCGTGGTGAGGCTAAGCTCCGGGCGAGGCGAGGCGTGGCTAGGCTCCGGCCGAGGCGAGGCTAGGCTCCGGGCGAGGCGAGGCGTGGTGAGGCTAAGCTCCGGGCGAGGTGAGGCGTGGCTAGGCTCCGGCCGAGGCAAGGCTAGACTCCGGGCGAGGCGAGGCGTGGTGAGGCTAAGCTCCGGGCGAGGCGAGGCGTGGCTAGGCTCCGGCCGAGGCAAGGCTAGACTCCGGGCGAGGCGAGGCGAGGCTAAGCTCCGGGCGAGGCGAGGCGTGGCTAGGCTCCGGCCGAGGCAAGGCTAGACTCCGGGCGAGGCGAGGCGAGGCTAAGCTCCGGGCGAGGCGAGGCGTGTTGAGGCTAAGCTCCGGGCGAGGCGAGGCGTGGCTAGGCTCCGGCCGAGGCAAGGCTAGACTCCGGGCGAGGCGAGGCGAGGCTAAGCTCCGGGCGAGGCGAGGCGTGGCTAGGCTCCGGCCGAGGCGAGGCTAGGCTCCGGGCGAGGCAAGGCTAGACTCCGGGCGAGGCGAGGCGAGGCTAAGCTCCGGGCGAGGCGAGGCGTGACTAGGCTCCGGCCGAGGCGAGGCTAGGCTCCGGGCGAGGCTAGGCTCCGGGCGAGGCGAGGCGTGGTGAGGCTAAGCTCCGGGCGAGGCGAGGCGTGGTGAGGCTAAGCTCTGGGCGAGGCGAGGCGTGGTGAGGCTAGGCTCCGGCCGAGGCGAGGCGAGGCAAGGCGAGGTAAGGCTAAGCTCCGGGCGAGGCGAGGCGTGGTGAGGCTAAGCTCCGGGCGAGGCGAGGCGTGGTGAGGCTAGGCTCCGGCCGAGTCGAGGCGAGGCAAGGCTAGACTCCGGGCGAGGCGAAGCGAGGCAAGGCGAGGCGAGGCTAAGCTCCGGGCGTGGCGAGGCGAGGCGTGGCTAAGCTCCGGGCGAGGAGAGGCGAGGCGAGGCGAGTCTAGGCTCCGGGCGAGGCGAGGCTAAGCTCCGGGCGAGGCGAGGCGTGGTGAGGCTAAGCTCCGGGCGAGGCTAGGCTCCAGGCGAGGCGAGGCTAGGCTCCGGGCGAGGCTAGGCTCCGGGCGAGGCGAGGCTAGGCTCCGGGCGCGTCTAGACTCCGGGCGAGGTTAGGCTCCGGGCGAGGCTAGGCTCCGGGCGAGGCGAGGCTAGGCTCCGGGCGAGGCGTGGCGTGGTGAGACTAGGCTCCGGGCGAGGCTAGGCTCCGGGCGAGGCGAGACGTGGTGAGGCTAGGCTCCGGGCGAGGCTAGGCTCCGGGCGAGGCGAGGCGTGGTGAGGCTAGGCTCCGGGCGAGGCTAGGCTCCGGGTGAGGCTAGGCTCCGGGCGAGGCGAGGCGTGGTGAGGCCAGGCTCCGGGCGAGGCGTGGCGTGGTGAGTCTAGGCTCCGGGCGAGGCTAGGCTCCGGGCGAGGCTAGGCTCCGGGTGAGGCGTGGCGTGGTGAGGCTAGGCTCCGGGCGAGGCTAGGCTCCGGGCGAGGTGAGGCGTGGAGAGGCTAGGCTCCGGGCGAGGCGAGGCGTGGTGAGGCTAAGCTCCAGGCGAGGCTAGGCTCCAGGCGAGGCGAGGCTAGGCTCCGGGCGAGGCGAGGCTAGGCTCCGGGAGCGTCTAGGCTCCGGGCGAGGCTAGGCTCCGGGCGAGGCTAGGCTCCGGGCGAGGCGGGGTGAGGCGAGGTGAGGCAAGGCTAGGTTCCGGCCGAGGCGAGGCAAGGCAAGGCTAAGCTCAGGGCGAGGCGAGGCAAGGCTAGTTTCCCGGAGAGGCGAGGCGAGGTGAGGCGAGGCTAGGCTCCGGCCGAGGCGAGGCAAGGCAAGGCTAGGCTCCGGCCGAGGCGGGGTGAGGCGAGGCGAGGCAAGGCAAGGCTAGGCTCTGCCCGAGGCGAGGCGAGGCGAGGCTAGGCTCCGAACGAGGCGAGGCTAGGCTCCGAGTGAGGCGGGTCGAGGCGAGGTGAGGCAAGGCCAGGCTCCGGGTGAGGAGAGGCGAGGCAAGGCTAGGCTCCGGCCGAGGCGGTGCGAGGTGAGGCGAGGCAAGTCTAGGCTCCGGCCGAGGCGAGGTGAGGCGAGGCGAGGCAAGGCTAGGCTCCGGCCGAGGAGGGGCGAGGCGAGGCGAGGCAAGGCTAGGCTCCGGCCGAGGCGGGGGTGAGGCGAGGCGAGGCAAGGCAAGGCTAGGCTCTGGCCGAGGTGAGGCGAGGCAAGGCTCGGCTCCGGGCAAGCTGAGGCGAGGCGAGTCTAGGCTCCGGGCAAGGCGAGGCGAGGCAAGGCTAGGCTCCGGCCGAGGTGAGGCGTGGTGAGGCTAAGCTCCGGGTGAGGCGAGGCGTGGTGAGGCTAGGCTCCGGGTGAGGCTAAGCTCCGAGCGAGGCTAGGCTCCGGGCGAGGCGAGGCGTGGTGAGGCTAAGCTCCGGGCGAGGCGAGGCGTGGCTAGGCTCCGGCCGAGGCGAGGCGAGGCAAGGCTAGACTCCGGGCAAGGCGAAGCGAGGCAAGGCTAGGCTCCGGGCGAGGCGAGGCGAGGCTAAGCTCCGGGCGAGGAGAGGCGAGGCGAGTCTAGGCTCCGGCCGAGGCAAGGCTAGACTCCGGGCGAGGCGAGGCGAGGCTAAGCTCCGGGCGAGGCGAGGCGTGGCTAGGCTCCGGCCGAGGCAAGGCTAGACTCCGGGCGAGGCGAGGCGAGGCTAAGCTCCGGGCGAGGCGAGGCGTGGCTAGGCTCCGGCCGAGGCAAGGCTAGACTCCGGGCGAGGCGAGGCGAGGCTAAGCTCCGGGCGAGGCGAGGCGTGGTGAGGCTAAGCTCCGGGCGAGGCGAGGCGTGGTGAGGCTAAGCTCCGGGCGAGGCGAGGCGTGGCTAGGCTCCGGGCGTGGCGAGGCGAGGCGAGGCTAAGCTCCGGGCGAGGAGAGGCGAGGCGAGGCGAGTCTAGGCTCCGGGCGAGGCGAGGCTAAGCTCCGGGCGAAGCGAGGCGTGGTGAGGCTAGGCTCCGGGCGAGGCTTGGCTCCGGGTGTGGCTAGGCTCCGGGCGAGGCTAGGCTCCGGGCGAGGTGAGGCGTGGAGAGGCTAGGCTCCGGGCGAGGCGAGGCGTGGTGAGGCTAAGCTCCAGGCGAGGCTAGGCTCCAGGCGAGGCGAGGCTAGGCTCCGGGCGAGGCGAGGCTAGGCTCCGGGAGCGTCTAGGCTCCGGGCGAGGCTAGGCTCCGGGCGAGGCTAAGCTCCGGGCGAGGCTAGGCTCCGGGCGAGGCGGGGTGAGGCGAGGTGAGGCAAGGCTAGGTTCCGGCCGAGGCGAGGCAAGGCAAGGCTAAGCTCAGGGCGAGGCGAGGCAAGGCTAGTTTCCCGGAGAGGCGAGGCGAGGTGAGGCGAGGCTAGGCTCCGGCCGAGGCGAGGCAAGGCAAGGCTAGGCTCCGGTCGAGGCGGGGGTGAGGCGAGGCGAGGCAAGGCAAGGCTAGGCTCTGCCCGAGGCGAGGCGAGGCGAGGCTAGGCTCCGAACGAGGCGAGGCTAGGCTCCGAGTGAGGCGGGGCGAGGCGAGGTGAGGCAAGGCCAGGCTCCGGGTGAGGAGAGGCGAGGCGAGGCTAGGCTCCGGGTGAGGCTAGGCTCCGGGCGAGGCTAGGCTCCGGGCGAGGTGAGGCGTGGTGAGGCTAGGCTCCGGGCGAGGCGAGGCGTGGTGAGGCTAGGCTCCGGGCGAGGTGAGGCGTGGTGAGGCTAGGCTCCGGGCGAGACTAGGCTCCGGGTGAGGCTAGTCTCAAGGGCGAGGCGAGGCGTGGTGAGGCTAGGCTCCGGGCGATGCTAGGCTCCGGCCGAGGCTAGGCTCCGGGCGAAGCGAGACGTGGTGAGGCTAGGCTCCGGGCGAGGCTAGGCTCCGGGCGATGCTAGGCTCCGGGCGAGGCGAGGCGTGGTGAGGCTAGGATCCGGGCGAGGCGAGGCGTGGTGAGGCTAAGCTCCAGGCGAGGCTAGGCTCCAGGCGAGGCGAGGCTAGGCTCCGGGCGTGGTGAGGCTTGGCTCCGGGCGAGGCGAGGCGTGGTGAGGCTAAGCTCCGGGCGAGGCGAGGCAAGTCTAGGCTCCGGCCGAGGCGAGGTGAGGCGAGGCGAGGCAAGGCTAGGCTCCGGCCGAGGAGGGGCGAGGCGAGGCGAGGCAAGGCTAGGCTCCGGCCGAGGCGGGGTGAGGCGAGGCGAGGCAAGGCAAGGCTAGGCTCTGGCCGAGGTGAGGCGAGGCAAGGCTCGGCTCCGGGCAAGCTGAGGCGAGGCGAGTCTAGGCTCCGGGCAAGGCGAGGCGAGGCAAGGCTAGGCTCCGGCCGAGGTGAGGCGTGGTGAGGCTAAGCTCCGGGTGAGGCGAGGCGTGGTGAGGCTAGGCTCCGGGTGAGGCTAAGCTCCGAGCGAGGCTAGGCTCCGGGCGAGGCGAGGCGTGGTGAGGCTAAGCTCCGGGCGAGGCGAGGCGTGGCTAGGCTCCGGCCGAGGCGAGGCGAGGCAAGGCTAGACTCCGGGCGAGGCGAAGCGAGGCAAGGCTAGGCTCCGGGCGAGGCGAGGCGAGGCTAAGCTCCGGGCGAGGAGAGGCGAGGCGAGTCTAGGCTCCGGGCGAGGCGAGGCTAGGCTCCGGGCGAGGCGAAGCGAGGCAAGGCTAGGCTCCGGGCGAGGCGAGGCGAGGCTAAGCTCCGGGCGAGGAGAGGCGAGGCGAGGCAAGGCTAAGCTCCGGGCGAGGCGAGGCGTGGTGAGGCTAAGCTCCGGGCGAGGCTAGGCTCCGGGCGAGGCGTGGCTCGGCTCCGGGCGAGGCGAGGCTAGGCTCCGGGCGAGGCTAGGCTCCGGGCGAGGCGAGGCGTGGTGAGGCTAAGCTCCAGGAGAGGCTAGGCTCCGGGTGAGGCTAAGCTCCAGGCGAGGCTAGGCTCCGGGTGAGGCTAGGCTCCGGGCGAGACTAGGCTCCGGGTGAGGCTAGGCACCGGGCGAGGCGAGGCTAGGCTCCGGGTGAGGCTAGGCTCCGGGCGAGGCTAGGCTCCGGGCGAGGTGAGGCGTGGTGAGGCTAGGCTCCGGGCGAGGCGAGGCGTGGTGAGGCTAGGCTCCGGGCGAGGTGAGGCGTGGTGAGGCTAGGCTCCGGGCGAGGCTAGGCTCCGGGTGAGGCTAGTCTCAAGGGCGAGGCGAGGCGTGGTGAGGCTAGGCTCCAGGCGATGATAGGCTCCGGCCGAGGCTAGGCTCCGGGCGAAGTGAGACGTGGTGAGGCTAGGCTCCGGGCGAGGCTAGGCTCCGGGCGATGCTAGGCTCCGGGCGAGGCGAGGCGTGGTGAGGCTAGGATCCGGGCGAGGCGAGGCGTGGTGAGGCTAAGCTCCAGGCGAGGCTAGGCTCCAGGCGAGGCGAGGCTAGGCTCCGGGCGTGGTGAGGCTTGGCTCCGGGCGAGGCGAGGCGTGGTGAGGCTAAGCTCCGGGCGAGGCGAGGCGTGGCTAGGCTCCGGCCGAGGCGAGGCTAGGCTCCGGGCGAGGCGAGGCGTGGTGAGGCTAAGCTCCGGGCGAGGTGAGGCGTGGCTAGGCTCCGGCCGAGGCAAGGCTAGACTCCGGGCGAGGCGAGGCGTGGTGAGGCTAAGCTCCGGGCGAGGCGAGGCGTGGCTAGGCTCCGGCCGAGGCAAGGCTAGACTCCGGGCGAGGCGAGGCGAGGCTAAGCTCCGGGCGAGGCGAGGCGTGGCTAGGCTCCGGCCGAGGCAAGGCTAGACTCCGGGCGAGGCGAGGCGAGGCTAAGCTCCGGGCGAGGCGAGGCGTGTTGAGGCTAAGCTCCGGGCGAGGCGAGGCGTGGCTAGGCTCCGGCCGAGGCAAGGCTAGACTCCGGGCGAGGCGAGGCGAGGCTAAGCTCCGGGCGAGGCGAGGCGTGGCTAGGCTCCGGCCGAGGCGAGGCTAGGCTCCGGGCGAGGCAAGGCTAGACTCCGGGCGAGGCGAGGCGAGGCTAAGCTCCGGGCGAGGCGAGGCGTGACTAGGCTCCGGCCGAGGCGAGGCTAGGCTCCGGGCGAGGCTAGGCTCCGGGCGAGGCGAGGCGTGGTGAGGCTAAGCTCCGGGCGAGGCGAGGCGTGGTGAGGCTAAGCTCTGGGCGAGGCGAGGCGTGGTGAGGCTAGGCTCCGGCCGAGGCGAGGCGAGGCAAGGCGAGGTAAGGCTAAGCTCCGGGCGAGGCGAGGCGTGGTGAGGCTAAGCTCCGGGCGAGGCGAGGCGTGGTGAGGCTAGGCTCCGGCCGAGTCGAGGCGAGGCAAGGCTAGACTCCGGGCGAGGCGAAGCGAGGCAAGGCGAGGCGAGGCTAAGCTCCGGGCGTGGCGAGGCGAGGCGTGGCTAAGCTCCGGGCGAGGAGAGGCGAGGCGAGGCGAGTCTAGGCTCCGGGCGAGGCGAGGCTAAGCTCCGGGCGAGGCGAGGCGTGGTGAGGCTAAGCTCCGGGCGAGGCTAGGCTCCAGGCGAGGCGAGGCTAGGCTCCGGGCGAGGCTAGGCTCCGGGCGAGGCGAGGCTAGGCTCCGGGCGCGTCTAGACTCCGGGCGAGGTTAGGCTCCGGGCGAGGCTAGGCTCCGGGCGAGGCGAGGCTAGGCTCCGGGCGAGGCGTGGCGTGGTGAGACTAGGCTCCGGGCGAGGCTAGGCTCCGGGCGAGGCGAGACGTGGTGAGGCTAGGCTCCGGGCGAGGCTAGGCTCCGGGCGAGGCGAGGCGTGGTGAGGCTAGGCTCCGGGCGAGGCTAGGCTCCGGGTGAGGCTAGGCTCCGGGCGAGGCGAGGCGTGGTGAGGCCAGGCTCCGGGCGAGGCGTGGCGTGGTGAGTCTAGGCTCCGGGCGAGGCTAGGCTCCGGGCGAGGCTAGGCTCCGGGTGAGGCGTGGCGTGGTGAGGCTAGGCTCCGGGCGAGGCTAGGCTCCGGGCGAGGTGAGGCGTGGAGAGGCTAGGCTCCGGGCGAGGCGAGGCGTGGTGAGGCTAAGCTCCAGGCGAGGCTAGGCTCCAGGCGAGGCGAGGCTAGGCTCCGGGCGAGGCGAGGCTAGGCTCCGGGAGCGTCTAGGCTCCGGGCGAGGCTAGGCTCCGGGCGAGGCTAGGCTCCGGGCGAGGCGGGGTGAGGCGAGGTGAGGCAAGGCTAGGTTCCGGCCGAGGCGAGGCAAGGCAAGGCTAAGCTCAGGGCGAGGCGAGGCAAGGCTAGTTTCCCGGAGAGGCGAGGCGAGGTGAGGCGAGGCTAGGCTCCGGCCGAGGCGAGGCAAGGCAAGGCTAGGCTCCGGCCGAGGCGGGGTGAGGCGAGGCGAGGCAAGGCAAGGCTAGGCTCTGCCCGAGGCGAGGCGAGGCGAGGCTAGGCTCCGAACGAGGCGAGGCTAGGCTCCGAGTGAGGCGGGTCGAGGCGAGGTGAGGCAAGGCCAGGCTCCGGGTGAGGAGAGGCGAGGCAAGGCTAGGCTCCGGCCGAGGCGGTGCGAGGTGAGGCGAGGCAAGTCTAGGCTCCGGCCGAGGCGAGGTGAGGCGAGGCGAGGCAAGGCTAGGCTCCGGCCGAGGAGGGGCGAGGCGAGGCGAGGCAAGGCTAGGCTCCGGCCGAGGCGGGGTGAGGCGAGGCGAGGCAAGGCAAGGCTAGGCTCTGGCCGAGGTGAGGCGAGGCAAGGCTCGGCTCCGGGCAAGCTGAGGCGAGGCGAGTCTAGGCTCCGGGCAAGGCGAGGCGAGGCAAGGCTAGGCTCCGGCCGAGGTGAGGCGTGGTGAGGCTAAGCTCCGGGTGAGGCGAGGCGTGGTGAGGCTAGGCTCCGGGTGAGGCTAAGCTCCGAGCGAGGCTAGGCTCCGGGCGAGGCGAGGCGTGGTGAGGCTAAGCTCCGGGCGAGGCGAGGCGTGGCTAGGCTCCGGCCGAGGCGAGGCGAGGCAAGGCTAGACTCCGGGCAAGGCGAAGCGAGGCAAGGCAAGGCTCCGGGCGAGGCGAGGCGAGGCTAAGCTCCGGGCGAGGAGAGGCGAGGCGAGTCTAGGCTCCGGGCGAGGCGAGGCTAGGCTCCGGGCGAGGCGAAGCGAGGCAAGGCTAGGCTCCGGGCGAGGCGAGGCGAGGCGAGGCTAAGCTCCGGGCGAGGAGAGGCGAGGCGAGGCAAGGCTAAGCTCCGGGCGAGGCGAGGCGTGGTGAGGCTAAGCTCCGGGCGAGGCTAGGCTCCAGGCGAGGTGAGGCTAGGCTCCGGGCGAGGCTAGGCTCTGGGCGAGGCGAGGCGTGGTGAGGCTAGGCTCCGGGTGAGGCGAGGCTAGGCTCCGGGCGAGGCGAGGCTAGGCTCCGGGCGAGGCGTGGCGTGGTGAGACTAGGCTCTGGGCGAGGCTAGGCTCCGGGCGAGGCGAGGCGTGGTGAGGCTAGGCTCCGGGCGAGGCTAGGCTCCGGGCGAGGCGAGGCGTGGTGAGGCTAGGCTCCGGGCGAGGCGAGGCGTGGTGAGGCTAGGCTCCGGGCGAGGCTAGGCTCCGGGTGAGGCTAGGCTCCGGGCGAGGCGAGGCGTGGTGAGGCCAGCCTCCGGGCGAGGCATGGCGTGGTGAGTCTAGGCTCCGGGCGAGGCTAGGCTCCGGGCGAGGCTAGGCTCCGGGTGAGGCGTGGCGTGGTGAGGCTAGGCTCCGGGCGAGGCTAGGCTCCGGGCGAGGTGAGGCGTGGAGAGGCTAGGCTCCGGGCGAGGCGAGGCGTGGTGAGGCTAAGCTCCAGGCGAGGCTAGGCTCCAGGCGAGGCGAGGCTAGGCTCCGGGCGAGGCGAGGCTAGGCTCCGGGAGCGTCTAGGCTCCGGGCGAGGCTAGGCTCCGGGCGAGGCTAAGCTCCGGGCGAGGCTAGGCTCCGGGCGAGGCGGGGTGAGGCGAGGTGAGGCAAGGCTAGGTTCCGGCCGAGGCGAGGCAAGGCAAGGCTAAGCTCAGGGCGAGGCGAGGCAAGGCTAGTTTCCCGGAGAGGCGAGGCGAGGTGAGGCGAGGCTAGGCTCCGGCCGAGGCGAGGCAAGGCAAGGCTAGGCTCCGGCCGAGGCGGGGTGAGGCGAGGCGAGGCAAGGCAAGGCTAGGCTCTGCCCGAGGCGAGGCGAGGCGAGGCTAGGCTCCGAACGAGGCGAGGCTAGGCTCCGAGTGAGGCGGGGCGAGGCGAGGTGAGGCAAGGCCAGGCTCTGGGTGAGGAGAGGCGAGGCAAGGCTAGGCTCCGGCCGAGGCGGTGCGAGGTGAGGCGAGGCAAGTCTAGGCTCCGGCCGAGGCGAGGTGAGGCAAGGCGAGGCAAGGCTAGGCTCCGGCCGAGGAGGGGCGAGGCGAGGCGAGGCAAGGCTAGGCTCCGGCCGAGGCGGGGTGAGGCGAGGCGAGGCAAGGCAAGGCTAGGCTCTGGCCGAGGTGAGGCGAGGCAAGGCTCGGCTCCGGGCAAGCTGAGGCGAGGCGAGTCTAGGCTCCGGGCAAGGCGAGGCGAGTCAAGGCTAGGCTCCGGCCGAGGTGAGGCGTGGTGAGGCTAAGCTCCGGGTGAGGCGAGGCGTGGTGAGGCTAGGCTCCGGGTGAGGCTAAGCTCCGAGCGAGGCTAGGCTCCGGGCGAGGCGAGGCGTGGTGAGGCTAAGCTCCGGGCGAGGCGAGGCGTGGCTAGGCTCCGGCCGAGGCGAGGCGAGGCAAGGCTAGACTCCGGGCGAGGCGAAGCGAGGCAAGGCTAGGCTCCGGGCGAGGCGAGGCGAGGCTAAGCTCCGGGCGAGGAGAGGCGAGGCGAGTCTAGGCTCCGGGCGAGGCGAGGCTAGGCTCCGGGCGAGGCGAAGCGAGGCAAGGCTAGGCTCCGGGCGAGGCGAGGCGAGGCTAAGCTCCGGGCGAGGAGAGGCGAGGCGAGGCAAGGCTAAGCTCCGGGCGAGGCGAGGCGTGGTGAGGCTAAGCTCCGGGCGAGGCTAGGCTCCAGGCGAGGCGAGGCTAGGCTCCGGGCGAGGCTAGGCTCTGGGCGAGGCGAGGCGTGGTGAGGCTAGGCTCCGGGTGAGGCGAGGCTAGGCTCCGGGCGAGGCGAGGCTAGGCTCCGGGCGCGTCTAGACTCCGGGCGAGGCTAGGCTCCGGGCGAGGCGAGGCTAGGCTCCGGGCGAGGCGTGGCGTGGTGAGACTAGGCTCTGGGCGAGGCTAGGCTCCGGGCGAGGCGAGGCGTGGTGAGGCTAGGCTCCGGGCGAGACTAGGCTCCGGGCGAGGCGAGGCGTGGTGAGGCTAGGCTCCGGGCGAGGCGTGGCGTGGTGAGGCTAGGCTCCGGGCGAGGCCAGGCTCCGGGCGAGGCTAGGCTCCGGGCGAGGCGAGGCGTGGCGAGGCTAGGCTCCGGGCGAGGCTAGGCTCCGGGTGAGGCTAGGCTCCGGGCGAGGCGAGGCGTGGTGAGGCTAGGCTCCGGGCGAGGCGAGGCGTGGTGAGGCTAAGCTCCAGGCGAGGCTAGGCTCCAGGCGTGGAGAGGCTAGGCTCCGGGCGAGGCGAGGCGTGGTGAGGCTAAGCTCCAGGCGAGGCTAGGCTCCGGGCGAGGCGAGGCTAGGCTCCGGGCGAGGCTTGGCTCCGGGTGTGGCTAGGCTCTGGGCGAGGCTAGGCTCCGGGTGAGGCTGGGCTCCGGGCGAGGCGTGGCGTGGTGAGGCTAGGCTCCGGGTGAGGCTAGGCTCCGGGCGAGGCGAGGCGTGGTGAGGCTAGGCTCCGGGCGAGGCGAGGCTCCGGGCGAGGCGAGGCGTGGTGATGCTAGGCTCCGGGCGAGGCTAGGCTCCGGGCGAGGCGAGGCGTGGTGAGGCTAAGCTCCGGGCGAGGCGTGGCGTGGTGAGGCCAGGCTCCGGGCGAGGCGTGGCGTGGTGAGGCTAGGCTCCGGGCGAGGCGAGGCGTGGTGAGGCTAGGCTCCGGGCGAGGCGGGGTGAGGCGAGGTGAGGCAAGGCAAGGCTAGGTTCCGGCAGAGGCGAGGCAAGGCAAGGTTAAGCTCAGGGCGAGGCGAGGCAAGGCTAGGTTCCCGTAGAGGCGAGGCGAGGTGAGGCGAGGCTAGGCTCCGGCCGAGGCGAGGCAAGGCAAGGCTAGGCTCCGGCCAAGGTGGGGTGAGGCGAGGCGAGGCAAGGCAAGGCTAGGCTCCGGCCAAGGTGGGGTGAGGCGAGGCGAGGCGAGGTGAGGCAAGGCCAGGCTCCGGGTGAGGAGAGGCGAGGCAAGGCTAGGCTCCGGCCGAGGCGGTGCGAGGTGAGGTGAGGCAAGTCTAGGCTCCGGCCGAGGCGGGGCGAGGCGAGGTGAGGCAAGGCTAAGCTCCGGGCGAGGCGAGGTGAGGCAAGGCTAGGCTCCGGGTGAGGCGAGGTGAGGCGAGGCGAGGCAAGGCTAGGCTCCGGGTGAGGCCAGGCGAGGCAAGGCTAGGCTCCGGGCAAGGTGAGGCGAGGCGAGTCTAGGCTCCGGGCAAGGCGAGGCGAGGCGAGGCTAGGCTCCGGGTGAGGAGATGCGAGGCAAGGCTAGGCTCCGGGTGAGGCGGGGCGAGGCGAGGTGAGGCAAGGCTAGGCTCCGGGTGAGGTGAGGCGAGGCGAGGCGAGGTAAGGCTAGGCTCCGGCCGAGGCGAGGCGTGGTGAGGCTAAGCTCCGGGCGAGGCGAGGCGTGGTGAGGCTAAGCTCCGGGCGAGGCGAGGCGTGGCTAGGCTCCGGGCGTGGCGAGGCGAGGCGAGGCTAAGCTCCGGGCGAGGAGAGGCGAGGCGAGGCGAGTCTAGGCTCCGGGCGAGGCGAGGCTAAGCTCCGGGCGAGGCGAGGCGTGGTGAGGCTTATCTCCGGTCGAGGCTAGGCTCCGGGCGAGGCGAGGCTAGGCTCCGGGCGAGGCGAGGCGTGGTGAGGCTAGGCTCCGGGCGAGGCTTGGCTCCGGGTGTGGCTAGGCTCTGGGCGAGGCTAGGCTCCGGGTGAGGCTGGGCTCCGGGCGAGGCGAGGCTAGGCTCCGGGTGAGGCTAGGCTCCGGGAGAGGCTTGGCTCCGGGTGTGGCTAGGCTCTGGGCGAGGCTAGGCTCCGGGCGAGGCGAGGCTAGGCTCCGGGCGAGGCTTGGCTCCGGGTGTGGCTAGGCTCTGGGCGAGGCTAGGCTCCGGGTGAGGCTAGGCTCCGGGCGAGGCGAGGCGTGGTGAGGCTAGGCTCCGGGCGAGGCGAGGCTCCGGGCGAGGCGAGGCGTGGTGAGGCTAGGCTCCGGGCGAGGCTAGGCTCCGGGCGAGGCGAGGCGTGGTGAGGCTAAGCTCCGGGCGAGGCGAGGCGTGGCTAGGCTCCGGGCGTGGCGAGGCGAGGCGAGGCTAAGCTCCGGGCGAGGAGAGGCGAGGCGAGGCGAGTCTAGGCTCCGGGCGAGGCGAGGCTAAGCTCCGGGCGAGGCGAGGCGTGGTGAGGCTTATCTCCGGTCGAGGCTAGGCTCCGGGCGAGGCGAGGCGTGGTGAGGCTAGGCTCCGGGCGAGGCTTGGCTCCGGGTGTGGCTAGGCTCTGGGCGAGGCTAGGCTCCGGGTGAGGCTGGGCTCCGGGCGAGGCGAGGCTAGGCTCCGGGTGAGGCTAGGCTCCGGGCGAGGCTTGGCTCCGGGTGTGGCTAGGCTCTGGGCGAGGCTAGGCTCCGGGCGAGGCTAGGCTCCGGGCGAGGCGAGGCTAGGCTCCGGGCGAGGCGAGGCGTGGTGAGGCTAGGCTCTGGGCGAGGCTTGGCTCCGGGTGTGGTTAGGCTCTGGGCGAGGCTAGGCTCCGTGTGAGGCTGGGCTCCGGGCGAGGCGAGGCGTGGTGAGGCTAGGCTCCGGGCGAGGCGAGGCTCCGGGCGAGGCGAGGCGTGGTGAGGCTAGGCTCCGGGCGAGGCTAGGCTCCGGGCGAGGCTAGGCTCCGGGCGAGGCGTGGCGTGGTGAGGCCAGGCTCCGTGCGAGGCGTGGCGTGGTGAGGCTAGGCTCCGGGCGAGGCTAGGCTCCGGGCGAGGCGAGGCGTGGTGAAGCTAGGCTCCGGGCGAGGCTAGGCTCCGGGCGAGGCGAGGCATGGTGAGGCTAGGCTCCGGGCGAGGCGAGGCGTGGTGAGGCTAAGCTCCAGGCGAGGCTAGGCTCCAGGCGAGGCGAGGCTAAGCTCCAGGCGAGGCTAGGCTCCAGGCGAGGCTAGGCTCCGGGCGCGTCTAGGCTCTGGGCGAGGCTAGGCTCCGGGCGAGGCGGGGTGAGGCGAGGTGAGGCAAGGCAAGGCTAGGTTCCGGCCGAGGCGAGGCAAGGCAAGGCTAAGCTCAGGGCGAGGCGAGGCGAGGTGAGGCGAGGCTAGGCTCCGGCCGAGGCGGGGTGAGGCGAGGCGAGGCAAGGCAAGGCTAGGCTCTGGCCGAGGTGAGGCGAGGCGAGGCTAGGCTCCGGGCGAGGCGAGGCTAGGCTAGGCTCCGGGTGAGGCGGGGCGAGGCGAGATGAGGCAAGGCCAGGCTCCGGGTGAGGAGAGGCGAGGCAAGGCTAGGCTCCGGCCGAGGCAGTGCGAGGTGAGGTGAGGCAAGTCTAGGCTCCGGCCGAGGCGGGGCGAGGCGAGGTGAGGCAAGGCTAGGCTCCGGGTGAGGCGAGGCGAGGCAAGGCTAGGCTCCGTCCGGGGCGAGGCGAGGTGAGGCAAGGCTAGGCTCCGGGTGAGGCGAGGCAAGGCTAGGCTCCGGCCGAGGCGGGGTGAGGCGAGGCGAGGCATGGCAAGGCTAGGCTCTGGCCGAGGTGAGGCGAGGCAAGGCTCGGCTCCGGTCAAGGTGAGGCGAGGCGAGGCTAGGCTCCGGGCGAGGCGAGGCGTGGCGAGGCTAAGCTCCGGGCGAGGCGAGGCGTGGTGAGGCTAAGCTCCGGGCGAGGCTAGGCTCCAGGCGAGGCGAGGCTAGGCTCCGGGCGAGTCGAGGCGAGGCAAGGCTAGACTCCGGGCGAGGCGAAGCGAGGCAAGGCGAGGCGAGGCTAAGCTCCGGGCGTGGCGAGGCGAGGCGAGGCTAAGCTCCGGGCGAGGAGAGGCGAGGCGAGGCGAGTCTAGGCTCCGGGCGAGGCGAGGCTAAGCTCCGGGCGAGGCGAGGCGTGGTGAGGCTAGGTTCCGGGCGAGGCTAGGCTCCGGGCGAGGCGAGGCGTGGTGAGGCTAAGCTCCGGGCGAGGCGAGGCGTGGCTAGGCTCCGGGCGTGGCGAGGCGAGGCGAGGCTAAGCTCCGGGCGAGGAGAGGCGAGGCGAGGCGATTCTAGGCTCCGGGCGAGGCGAGGCTAAGCTCCGGGCGAGGCGAGGCGTGGTGAGGCTTATCTCCAGTCGAGGCTAGGCTCCAGGCGAGGCGAGGCTAGGCTCCGGGCGAGGCGGGGCGAGGCGAGGCGAGGCAAGGCTAGGCAAGGCTAGGCTCCGGCCGAGGCGGGGCGAGGCGAGGCGAGGCAAGGCTAGGCTCCGGCCGAGGCGGGGTGAGGCGAGGCGAGGCAAGGCAAGGCTAGGCTCTGGCCGAGGTGAGGCGAGGCAAGGCTCGGCTCCGGGCAAGGTGAGGCGAGGCGAGGCTAGGCTCCGGGCGAGGCGAGGCGTGGCGAGGCTAAGCTCCGGGCGAGGCGAGGCGTGGTGAGGCTAAGCTCCGGGCGAGGCTAGGCTCCAGGCGAGGCGAGGCTAGGCTCCGGGCGAGTCGAGGCGAGGCAAGGCTAGACTCCGGGCGAGGCGAAGCGAGGCAAGGCGAGGCGAGGCTAAGCTCCGGGCGTGGCGAGGCGAGGCGAGGCTAAGCTCCGGGCGAGGAGAGGCGAGGCGAGGCGAGTCTAGGCTCCGGGCGAGGCGAGGCTAAGCTCCGGGCGAGGCGAGGCGTGGTGAGGCTAGGCTCCGGGCGAGGCTAGGCTCCGGGCGAGGCGAGGCGTGGTGAGGCTAAGCTCCGGGCGAGGCGAGGCGTGGCTAGGCTCCGGGCGTGGCGAGGCGAGGCGAGGCTAAGCTCCGGGCGAGGAGAGGCGAGGCGAGGCGAGTCTAGGCTCCGGGCGAGGCGAGGCTAAGCTCCGGGCGAGGCGAGGCGTGGTGAGGCTTATCTCCGGTCGAGGCTAGGCTCCGGGCGAGGCGAGGCTAGGCTCCGGGCGAGGTGAGGCGTGGTGAGGCTAGGCTCCGAGCGAGGCTTGGCTCCGGGTGTGGCTAGGCTCTGGGCGAGGCTAGGCTCCGGGTGAGGCTGGGCTCCGGGCGAGGCGAGGCTAGGCTCCGGGTGAGGCTAGGCTCCGGGCGAGGCTTGGCTCCGGGTGTGGCTAGGCTCTGGGCGAGGCTAGGCTCCGGGCGAGGCGAGGCTAGGCTCCGGGCGAGTCGAGGCGAGGCAAGGCTAGACTCCGGGCGAGGCGAAGCGAGGCAAGGCGAGGCGAGGCTAAGCTCCGGGCGTGGCGAGGCGAGGCGAGGCTAAGCTCCGGGCGAGGAGAGGCGAGGCGAGGCGAGTCTAGGCTCCGGGCGAGGCGAGGCTAAGCTCCGGGCGAGGCAAGGCGTGGTGAGGCTAAGCTCCGGGCGAGGCTAGGCTCCAGGCGAGGCGAGGCTAGGCTCCGGGCGAGGCTAGGCTCCGGGCGAGGCGAGGCTAGGCTCCGGGCGAGGCGAGGCTAGGCTCCGGGCGCCTCTAGACTCCGGGCGAGGTTAGGCTCCGGGCGAGGCTAGGCTCCGGGCGAGGCGAGGCTAGGCTCCGGGCGAGGCGTGGCGTGGTGAGACTAGGCTCCGGGCGAGGCGAGACGTGGTGAGGCTAGGCTCCGGGCGAGGCTAGGCTCCGGGCGAGGCGAGGCGTGGTGAGGCTAGGCTCCGGGCGAGGCTAGGCTCCGGGTGAGGCTAGGCTCCGGGCGAGGCGAGGCGTGGTGAGGCCAGGCTCCGGGCGAGGCGTGGCGTGGTGAGTCTAGGCTCCGGGCGAGGCTAGGCTCCGGGCGAGGCTAGGCTCTGGGTGAGGCGTGGCGTGGTGAGGCTAGGCTCCGGGCGAGGCTAGGCTCCGGGCGAGGTGAGGCGTGGAGAGGCTAGGCTCCGGGCGAGGCGAGGCGTGGTGAGGCTAAGCTCCAGGCGAGGCTAGGCTCCAGGCGAGGCGAGGCTAGGCTCCGGGCGAGGCGAGGCTAGGCTCCGGGAGCGTCTAGGCTCCGGGCGAGGCTAGGCTCCGGGCGAGGCTAAGCTCCGGGCGAGGCTAGGCTCCGGGCGAGGCGGGGTGAGGCGAGGTGAGGCAAGGCTAGGTTCCGGCCGAGGCGAGGCAAGGCAAGGCTAAGCTCAGGGCGAGGCGAGGCAAGGCTAGTTTCCCGGAGAGGCGAGGCGAGGTGAGGCGAGGCTAGGCTCCGGCCGAGGCGGGGTGAGGCGAGGCGAGGCAAGGCAAGGCTAGGCTCTGCCCGAGGCGAGGCGAGGCGAGGCTAGGCTCCGAACGAGGCGAGGCTAGGCTCCGAGTGAGGCGGGGCGAGGCGAGGTGAGGCAAGGCCAGGCTCCGGGTGAGGAGAGGCGAGGCAAGGCTAGGCTCCGGCCGAGGCGGTGCGAGGTGAGGCGAGGCAAGTCTAGGCTCCGGCCGAGGCGAGGTGAGGCGAGGCGAGGCAAGGCTAGGCTCCGGCCGAGGAGGGGCGAGGCGAGGCGAGGCAAGGCTAGGCTCCGGCCGAGGCGGGGTGAGGCGAGGCGAGGCAAGGCAAGGCTAGGCTCTGGCCGAGGTGAGGCGAGGCAAGGCTCGGCTCCGGGCAAGCTGAGGCGAGGCGAGTCTAGGCTCCGGGCAAGGCGAGGCGAGGCAAGGATAGGCTCTGGCCGAGGTGAGGCGTGGTGAGGCTAAGCTCCGGGTGAGGCGAGGCGTGGTGAGGCTAGGCTCCGGGTGAGGCTAAGCTCCGAGCGAGGCTAGGCTCCGGGCGAGGCGAGGCGTGGTGAGGCTAAGCTCCGGGCGAGGCGAGGCGTGGCTAGGCTCCGGCCGAGGCGAGGCGAGGCAAGGCTAGACTCCGGGCGAGGCGAAGCGAGGCAAGGCTAGGCTCCGGGCGAGGCGAGGCGAGGCTAAGCTCCGGGCGAGGAGAGGCGAGGCGAGTCTAGGCTCCGGGCGAGGCGAGGCTAGGCTCCGGGCGAGGCGAAGCGAGGCAAGGCTAGGCTCCGGGCGAGGCGAGGCGAGGCTAAGCTCCGGGCGAGGAGAGGCGAGGCGAGGCAAGGCTAAGCTCCGGGCGAGGCGAGGCGTGGTGAGGCTAAGCTCCGGGCGAGGCTAGGCTCCAGGCGAGGCGAGGCTAGGCTCCGGGCGAGGCTAGGCTCTGGGCGAGGCGAGGCGTGGTGAGGCTAGGCTCCGGGTGAGGCGAGGCTAGGCTCCGGGCGAGGCGAGGCTAGGCTCCGGGCGCGTCTAGACTCCGGGCGAGGCTAGGCTCCGGGCGAGGCTAGGCTCCGGGCGAGGCGAGGCTAGGCTCCGGGCGAGGCGTGGCGTGGTGAGACTAGGCTCTGGGCGAGGCTAGGCTCCGGGCGAGGCGAGGCGTGGTGAGGCTAGGCTCCGGGCGAGGCTAGGCTCCGGGCGAGGCAAGGCGTGGTGAGGCTAGGCTCCGGGCGAGGCTAGGCTCCGGGCGAGGCGAGGCGTGGTGAGGCTAGGCTCCGGGCGAGGCTAGGCTCCGGGTGAGGCTAGGCTCCGGGCGAGGCGAGGCGTGGTGAGGCCAGGCTCCGGGCGAGGCGTGGCGTGGTGAGTCTAGGCTCCGGGCGAGGCTAGGCTCCGGGCGAGGCTAGGCTCCGGGTGAGGCGTGGCGTGGTGAGGCTAGGCTCCGGGCGAGGCTAGGCTCCGGGCGAGGTGAGGCGTGGAGAGGCTAGGCTCCGGGCGAGGCGAGGCGTGGTGAGGCTAAGCTCCAGGCGAGGCTAGGCTCCAGGCGAGGCGAGGCTAGGCTCCGGGCGAGGCGAGGCTAGGCTCCGGGAGCGTCTAGGCTCCGGGCGAGGCTAGGCTCCGGGCGAGGCTAAGCTCCGGGCGAGGCTAGGCTCCGGGCGAGGCGGGGTGAGGCGAGGTGAGGCAAGGCTAGGTTCCGGCCGAGGCGAGGCAAGGCAAGGCTAAGCTCAGGGCGAGGCGAGGCAAGGCTAGTTTCCCGGAGAGGCGAGGCGAGGTGAGGCGAGGCTAGGCTCCGGCCGAGGCGAGGCAAGGCAAGGCTAGGCTCCGGCCGAGGCGGGGTGAGGCGAGGCGAGGCAAGGCAAGGCTAGGCTCTGCCCGAGGCGAGGCGAGGCGAGGCTAGGCTCCGAACGAGGCGAGGCTAGGCTCCGAGTGAGGCGGGGCGAGGCGAGGTGAGGCAAGGCCAGGCTCCGGGTGAGGAGAGGCGAGGCAAGGCTAGGCTCCGGCCGAGGCGGTGCGAGGTGAGGCGAGGCAAGTCTAGGCTCCGGCCGAGGCGAGGTGAGGCGAGGCGAGGCAAGGCTAGGCTCCGGCCGAGGAGGGGCGAGGCGAGGCGAGGCAAGGCTAGGCTCCGGCCGAGGCGGGGTGAGGCGAGGCGAGGCAAGGCAAGGCTAGGCTCTGGCCGAGGTGAGGCGAGGCAAGGCTCGGCTCCGGGCAAGCTGAGGCGAGGCGAGTCTAGGCTCCGGGCAAGGCGAGGCGAGGCAAGGCTAGGCTCCGGCCGAGGTGAGGCGTGGTGAGGCTAAGCTCCGGGTGAGGCGAGGCGTGGTGAGGCTAGGCTCCGGGTGAGGCTAAGCTCCGAGCGAGGCTAGGCTCCGGGCGAGGCGAGGCGTGGTGAGGCTAAGCTCCGGGCGAGGCGAGGCGTGGCTAGGCTCCGGCCGAGGCGAGGCGAGGCAAGGCTAGACTCCGGGCGAGGCGAAGCGAGGCAAGGCTAGGCTCCGGGCGAGGCGAGGCGAGGCTAAGCTCCGGGCGATGAGAGGCGAGGCGAGTCTAGGCTCCGGGCGAGGCGAGGCTAGGCTCCGGGCGAGGCGAAGCGAGGCAAGGCTAGGCTCCGGGCGAGGCGAGGCGAGGCTAAGCTCCGGGCGAGGAGAGGCGAGGCGAGGCAAGGCAAAGCTCCGGGCGAGGCGAGGCGTGGTGAGGCTAAGCTCCGGGCGAGGCTAGGCTCCAGGCGAGGCGAGGCTAGGCTCCGGGCGAGGCTAGGCTCTGGGCGAGGCGAGGCGTGGTGAGGCTAGGCTCCGGGTGAGGCGAGGCTAGGCTCCGGGCGAGGCGAGGCTAGGCTCCGGGCGCGTCTAGACTCCGGGCGAGGCTAGGCTCCGGGCGAGGCTAGGCTCCGGGCGAGGCGAGGCTAGGCTCCGGGCGAGGCGTGGCGTGGTGAGACTAGGCTCTGGGCGAGGCTAGGCTCCGGGCGAGGCGAGGCGTGATGAGGCTAGGCTCCGGGCGAGGCTAGGCTCCGGGCGAGGCGAGGCGTGGTGAGGCTAGGCTCCGGGCGAGGCGTGGCGTGGTGAGGCTAGGCTCCGGGCGAGGCCAGGCTCCGGGCGAGACTAGGCTCCGGGCGAGGCGAGGCGTGGCGAGGCTAGGCTCCGGGCGAGGCTAGGCTCCGGGTGAGGCTAGGCTCCGGGCGAGGCGAGGCGTGGTGAGGCTAGGCTCCGGGCGAGGCGTGGCGTGGTGAGGCTAGGCTCCGGGCGAGGCTAGGCTCCGGGCGAGGCGAGGCGTGGTGAGGCTAGGCTCCGGGCGAGGCGTGGCGTGGTGAGGCTAGGCTCCGGGCGAGGCTAGGCTCCAGGCGTGGAGAGGCTAGGCTCCGGGCGAGGCGAGGCGTGGTGAGGCTAAGCTCCAGGCGAGGCGTGGTGAGGCTAGGCTCCGGGCGAGGCGGGGTGAGGCGAGGTGAGGCAAGGCAAGGCTTGGTTCCAGCAGAGGCGAGGCAAGGCAAGGTTAAGCTCAGGGCGAGGCGAGGCAAGGCTAGGTTCCCGTAGAGGCGAGGCGAGGTGAGGCGAGGCTAGGCTCCGGCCGAGGCGAGGCAAGGCAAGGCTAGGCTCCGGCCAAGGTGGGGTGAGGCGAGGCGAGGCAAGGCAAGGCTAGGCTCCGGCCAAGGTGGGGTGAGGCGAGGCGAGGCGAGGTGAGGCAAGGCCAGGCTCCGGGTGAGGAGAGGCGAGGCAAGGCTAGGCTCCGGCCGAGGCGGTGCGAGGTGAGGTGAGGCAAGTCTAGGCTCCGGCCGAGGCGGGGCGAGGCGAGGTGAGGCAAGGCTAAGCTCCGGGCGAGGCGAGGTGAGGCAAGGCTAGGCTCCGGGTGAGGCGAGGTGAGGCGAGGCGAGGCAAGGCTAGGCTCCGGGTGAGGCCAGGCGAGGCAAGGCTAGGCTCCGGGCAAGGTGAGGCGAGGCGAGTCTAGGCTCCGGGCAAGGCGAGGCGAGGCGAGGCTAGGCTCCGGGTGAGGAGATGCGAGGCAAGGCTAGGCTCCAGGTGAGGCGGGGCGAGGCGAGGTGAGCCAAGGCTAGGCTCCGGGTGAGGTGAGGCGAGGCGAGGCGAGGTAAGGCTAGGCTCCGGCCGAGGCGAGGCGTGGTGAGGCTAAGCTCCGGGCGAGGCGAGGCGTGGTGAGGCTAAGCTCCGGGCGAGGCGAGGCGTGGCTAGGCTCCGGGCGTGGCGAGGCGAGGCGAGGCTAAGCTCCGGGCGAGGAGAGGCGAGGCGAGGCGAGTCTAGGCTCCGGGCGAGGCGAGGCTAAGCTCCGGGCGAGGCGAGGCGTGGTGAGGCTTATCTCCGGTCGAGGCTAGGCTCCGGGCGAGGCGAGGCTAGGCTCCGGGCGAGGCGAGGCGTGGTGAGGCTAGGCTCCGGGCGAGGCTTGGCTCCGGGTGTGGCTAGGCTCTGGGCGAGGCTAGGCTCCGGGTGAGGCTGGGCTCCGGGCGAGGCGAGGCTAGGCTCCGGGTGAGGCTAGGCTCCGGGAGAGGCTTGGCTCCGGGTGTGGCTAGGCTCTGGGCGAGGCTAGGCTCCGGGCGAGGCTAGGCTCCGGGCGAGGCGAGGCTAGGCTCCGGGCGAGGCTTGGCTCCGGGTGTGGCTAGGCTCTGGGCGAGGCTAGGCTCCGGGTGAGGCTGGGCTCCGGGCGAGGCGAGGCGTGGTGAGGCTAGGCTCCGGGCGAGGCGAGGCGTGGTGAGGCTAGGCTCCGGGCGAGGCTAGGCTCCGGGCAGGCGAGGCGTGGTGAGGCTAAGCTCCGGGCGAGGCGAGGCGTGGCTAGGCTCCGGGCGTGGCGAGGCGAGGCGAGGCTAAGCTCCGGGCGAGGAGAGGCGAGGCGAGGCGAGTCTAGGCTCCGGGCGAGGCGAGGCTAAGCTCCGGGCGAGGCGAGGCGTGGTGAGGCTTATCTCCGGTCGAGGCTAGGCTCCGGGCGAGGCGAGGCTAGGCTCCGGGCGAGGCGAGGCGTGGTGAGGCTAGGCTCCGGGCGAGGCTTGGCTCCGGGTGTGGCTAGGCTCTGGGCGAGGCTAGGCTCCGGGTGAGGCTGGGCTCCGGGCGAGGCGAGGCTAGGCTCCGGGTGAGGCTAGGCTCCGGGCGAGGCTTGGCTCCGGGTGTGGCTAGGCTCTGGGCGAGGCTAGGCTCCGGGCGAGGCGAGGCTAGGCTCCGGGCGAGGCGAGGCGTGGTGAGGCTAGGCTCCGGGCGAGGCTTGGCTCCGGGTGTGGCTAGGCTCTGGGCGAGGCTAGGCTCCGGGTGAGGCTGGGCTCTGGGCGAGGCGAGGCGTGGTGAGGCTAGGCTCCGGGCGAGGCGAGGCGTGGTGAGGCTAGGCTCCGGGCGAGGATAGGCTCCGGGCGAGGCGTGGCGTGGTGAGGCCAGGCTCCGTGCGAGGCGTGGCGTGGTGAGGCTAGGCTCCGGGCGAGGCTAGGCTCCGGGCGAGGCTAGGCTCCGGGCGAGGCGAGGCGTGGTGAGGCTAGGCTCCGGGCGAGGCTAGGCTCCGGGCGAGGCGAGGCATGGTGAGGCTAGGCTCCGGGCGAGGCGAGGCGTGGTGAGGCTAAGCTCCAGGCGAGGCTAGGCTCCAGGCGAGGCGAGGCTAAGCTCCAGGCGAGGCTAGGCTCCAGGCGAGGCTAGGCTCCGGGCGCGTCTAGGCTCTGGGCGAGGCTAGGCTCCGGGCGAGGCGGGGTGAGGCGAGGTGAGGCAAGGCAAGGCTAGGTTCCGGCCGAGGCGAGGCAAGGCAAGGCTAAGCTCAGGGCGAGGCGAGGCGAGGTGAGGCGAGGCTAGGCTCCGGCCGAGGCGGGGTGAGGCGAGGCAAGGGAAGGCTAGGCTCTGGCCGAGGCGAGGCAAGGCGAGGCTAGGCTCCGGGCGAGGCGAGGCTAGGCTCCGGGTGAGGCGGGGCGAGGCGAGATGAGGCAAGGCCAGGCTCCGGGTGAGGAGAGGCGAGGCAAGGCTAGGCTCCGGCCGAGGCGGTGCGAGGTGAGGTGAGGCAAGTCTAGGCTCCGGCCGAGGCGGGGCGAGGCGAGGTGAGGCAAGGCTAGGCTCCGGGTGAGGCGAGGCGAGGCAAGGCTAGGCTCCGTCCGGGGCGAGGCGAGGTGAGGCAAGGCTAGGCTCCGGGTGAGGCGAGGTGAGGCGAGGCGAGGCAAGGCTAGGCTCCGGCCGAGGCGGGGCGAGGCGAGGCGAGGCAAGGCTAGGCTCCGGCCGAGGCGGGGCGAGGCGAGGCGAGGCAAGGCTAGGCTCCGGCCGAGGCGGGGTGAGGCGAGGCGAGGCAAGGCAAGGCTAGGCTCTGGCCGAGGTGAGGCGAGGCAAGGCTCGGCTCCGGTCAAGGTGAGGCGAGGCGAGGCTAGGCTCCGGGCGAGGCGAGGCGTGGCGAGGCTAAGCTCCGGGCGAGGCGAGGCGTGGTGAGGCTAAGCTCCGGGCGAGGCTAGGCTCCAGGCGAGGCGAGGCTAGGCTCCGGGCGAGTCGAGGCGAGGCAAGGCTAGACTCCGGGCGAGGCGAAGCGAGGCAAGGCGAGGCGAGGCTAAGCTCCGGGCGTGGCGAGGCGAGGCGAGGCTAAGCTCCGGGCGAGGAGAGGCGAGGCTAGGCTCCGGGCGAGTCGAGGCGAGGCAAGGCTAGACTCCGGGCGAGGCGAAGCGAGGCAAGGCGAGGCGAGGCTAAGCTCCGGGCGTGGCGAGGCGAGGCGAGGCTAAGCTCCGGGCGAGGAGAGGCGAGGCGAGGCGAGTCTAGGCTCCGGGCGAGGCGAGGCTAAGCTCCGGGCGAGGCGAGGCGTGGTGAGGCTAGGCTCCGGGCGAGGCTAGGCTCCGGGCGAGGCGAGGCGTGGTGAGGCTAAGCTCCGGGCGAGGCGAGGCGTGGCTAGGCTCCGGGCGTGGCGAGGCGAGGCGAGGCTAAGCTCCGGGCGAGGAGAGGCGAGGCGAGGCGAGTCTAGGCTCCGGGCGAGGCGAGGCTAAGCTCCGGGCGAGGCGAGGCGTGGTGAGGCTTATCTCCGGTCGAGGCTAGGCTCCAGGCGAGGCGAGGCTAGGCTCCGGGCGAGGCGGGGTGAGGCGAGGCGAGGCAAGGCTAGGCTCCGGCCGAGGCGGGGCGTGGTGAGGCTAGGCTCCGGGCGAGCCGCGACGTGGTGAGGCTAGGATCCGGGCGAGGCGAGGCGTGGTGAGGCTAGGCTCCGGGCGAGGCGAGACGTGGTGAGGCTAGGCTCCGGGCGAGGCGAGGCGTGGTGAGGCTAGGCTCCGGGCGAGGCGAGGCGTGGTGAGGCTAAGCTCCAGGCGAGGCTAGGCTCCGGGTGAGACGAGTCTAGGCTCCGGGCGAGGCGAGGCTAGGCTCCGGGCGCGTCAGGCTCCGGGCGAGGCTAGGCTCCGGGCGAGGCTAAGCTCCGGGCGAGGCGAGGCTAGGCTCCGGGCGAGGCGAGGAGTGGTGAGGCTAGGCTCCGGGCGAGGCTAGGCTACGGGCGAGGCGAGGCCTGGTGAGGCTAAGCTCCGGGCGAGGCTAGGATCCAGGCGAGGCGAGGCTAGGCTCCGGGCGAGGCGAGGCTAGGCTCCGGGCGAGGCTAAGCTCCGGGCGAGGCTAGACTCCGGGCGAGGCGAGGCTGGGCTCCGGGCGAGGTGAAGCGAGGCAAGGCTAGGCTCCGGGCGAGGCGAGGCGACGCTATGCTCCGGGCGTGGTGAGGCGAGGCGAGGCGAGTCTAGGCTCCGGGCGAGGCGAGGGTAAGCTCTGGGCGAGGCGAGGCGTGGTGAGGCTAAGCTCCGGGTGAGGCTAGGCTCCGGGCGAGGTGAAGCGTGGTGAGGCTAGGCTCCGGGCGAGGCGAGGTGAGGCTCCGGCCGAGGCAAGGCGAGGCTCTGGGCAAGGCGAGGCGAGGCGAGGTGAGGCTATGCTCCGGGCGAGGCGAGGCGAGGCTAGGCTACGGGCGAGTCGAGGTGAGGCAAGGCTAGGCTCCGGGCGAGGCGAGGCTAGGCTCCGGACGAGGCGAGGCGAGGCGAGGCTAGGCTCCGGCCGAGGCGAGGCCAGGCGAGGCTAGGCTCCCGGAGAGGCGAGGCGAGGCGAGGCTAGGCTCCGGGCGAGGCGAGGCGAGGCTAGTCTCCTGGCGAGGCGAGGCAAGGCTTGGCTCCGGGCGAGGCGAGGCTGGGCTCCGGGAGAGGTGAGGCGAGGCAAGTTTAGGCTCAGGCCGAGACGAGGCGAGGCGAGGCTAGGCTCCGGCCGAGGCGAGGCGAGGCTATGCTCCGGGAGAGGCAAGGCTAGGCTCCGGGCGAGGTGAGGCGTGGTGAGGCTAGGCTCCGGGCGAGGCGAGGCATGGTGAGGCTAGGCTCCGGGCGAGGTGAGGCGTGGTGAGGCTAGGCTCCGGGCGAGGCGTGGCGTGGTGAGGCTAGGCTCCGGGCGAGGCTAGGATCCGGGTAAGGCTAGGCTCCGGGCGAGGCGAGGCGTGGTGAGGCTAGGCTCCGGCCGAGGCTAGGCTCCGGGCGAGGCGAGACGTGGTGAGGCTAGGCTCCGGGCGAGGCTAGGCTCCGGGCGAGGCTAGGCTCCGGGCGAGGCGAGGCGTGGTGAGGCTAGGATCCGGGCGAGGCGAGGCGTGGTGAGGCTAAGCTCCAGGCGAGGCTAGGCTCCAGGCGAGGCGAGGCTAGGCTCCGGGCGAGGCGAGGCTAGGCTCCGGGCGCGTCTAGGCTCCGGGCGAGGCTAAGCTCCGGGCGAGGCTAGGCTCCGGGCGAGGCGGGGTGAGGCGAGGTGAGGCAAGGCAAGGCTAGGTTCCGGCCGAGGCGAGGCAAGGCAAGGTTAAGCTCAGGGCGAGGCGAGGCAAGGTTAGGTTCCCGGAGAGGCGAGGCGAGGTGAGGCGAGGCTAGGCTCCGGCCGAGGCGAGGCAAGGCAAGGCTAGGCTCCGGCCGAGGCGGGGTGAGGCGAGGCGAGGCAAGGCAAGGCTAGGCTCTGGCCGAGGCGAGGCGAGGCGAGGCTAGGCTCCGGGTGAGGAGAGGCGAGGCAAGGCTAGGCTCCGGCCGAGGCGGTGCGAGGTGAGGTGAGGCAAGTCTAGGCTCCGGCCGAGGCGAGGCGTGGTGAGGCTAAGCTCCGGGCGAGGCGAGGCGTGGTGAGGCTAAGCTCCGGGCGAGGCGAGGCGTGGTGAAGCTAGGCTCCGGGCGAGGCTAGGCTCCGGCCGAGGCTAGGCTCCGGACGAGGCGAGACGTGGTGAGGCTAGGCTCCGGGCGAGGCGAGGCGTGGTGAGGCTAGGCTCCGGGTGAGGCTAGGCTCCGGGCGAGGCGAGGCGTGGTGAGGCTAGGCTCCGGGCGAGGCGAGACGTGGTGAGGCTAGGATCCGGGCGAGGCGAGGCGTGGTGAGGCTAGGCTCCGGGTGAGGCTAGGCTCCGGGCGAGGCGAGACGTGGTGAGGCTAGGATCCGGACGAGGCGAGACGTGGTGAGGCTAGGCTCCGGGCGAGGCGAGGCGTGGTGAGGCTAGGCTCCGGGCGAGGCTAGGCTCCGGGTGAGACGAGTCTAGGCTCTGGGCGAGGCGAGGCTAGGCTCCGGGCGCGTCAGGCTCCGGGCGAGGCTAGGCTCCGGGCGAGGCTAAGCTCCGGGCGAGGCGAGGCTAGGCTCCGGGCGAGGCGAGGCTAGGCTCCGGGCGAGGCGAGGAGTGGTGAGGCTAGGCTCCGGGCGAGGCTAGGCTCCGGGCGAGGCGAGGCCTGGTGAGGCTAAGCTCCGGGCGAGGCTAGGATCCAGGCGAGGCGAGGCTAGGCTCCGGGCGAGGCGAGGCTAGGCTCCGGGCGAGGCTAAGCTCCGGGCGAGGCTAGGCTCCGGGCGAGGCGGGGTGAGGCGAGGTGAGGCAAGGCAAGGCTAGGTTCCGGCCGAGGCGAGGCAAGGCAAGGTTAAGCTCAGGGCGAGGCGAGGCAAGGTTAGGTTCCCGGAGAGGCGAGGCGAGGTGAGGCGAGGCTAGGCTCCGGCCGAGGCGAGGCAAGGCAAGGCTAGGCTCCGGCCGAGGCGGGGTGAGGCGAGGCGAGGCAAGGCAAGGCTAGGCTCTGGCCGAGGCGAGGCGAGGCGAGGCTAGGCTCCGGGTGAGGAGAGGCGAGGCAAGGCTAGGCTCCGGCCGAGGCGGTGCGAGGTGAGGTGAGGCAAGTCTAGGCTCCGGCCGAGGCGAGGCGTGGTGAGGCTAAGCTCCGGGCGAGGCGAGGCGTGGTGAGGCTAAGCTCCGGGCGAGGCGAGGCGTGGTGAAGCTAGGCTCCGGGCGAGGCTAGGCTCCGGCCGAGGCTAGGCTCCGGACGAGGCGAGACGTGGTGAGGCTAGGCTCCGGGCGAGGCGAGGCGTGGTGAGGCTAGGCTCCGGGTGAGGCTAGGCTCCGGGCGAGGCGAGGCGTGGTGAGGCTAGGCTCCGGGCGAGGCGAGACGTGGTGAGGCTAGGATCCGGGCGAGGCGAGGCGTGGTGAGGCTAGGCTCCGGGTGAGGCTAGGCTCCGGGCGAGGCGAGACGTGGTGAGGCTAGGATCCGGACGAGGCGAGACGTGGTGAGGCTAGGCTCCGGGCGAGGCGAGGCGTGGTGAGGCTAGGCTCCGGGCGAGGCTAGGCTCCGGGTGAGACGAGTCTAGGCTCTGGGCGAGGCGAGGCTAGGCTCCGGGCGCGTCAGGCTCCGGGCGAGGCTAGGCTCCGGGCGAGGCTAAGCTCCGGGCGAGGCGAGGCTAGGCTCCGGGCGAGGCTAAGCTCCGGGCGAGGCGAGGCTAGGCTCCGGGCGAGGCGAGGCTAGGCTCCGGGCGAGGCGAGGAGTGGTGAGGCTAGGCTCCGGGCGAGGCTAGGCTCCGGGCGAGGCGAGGCCTGGTGAGGCTAAGCTCCGGGCGAGGCTAGGATCCAGGCGAGGCGAGGCTAGGCTCCGGGCGAGGCGAGGCTAGGCTCCGGGCGAGGCTAAGCTCCGGGCGAGGCTAGACTCCGGGCGAGGCGAGGCGAGGCAAGGCTAGGCTCAGGCTGAGGCAGGGTGAGTCGAGGCGAGGCAAGGCAAGACTAGGCTCCGGGCGAGGCGAGGCGTGGCAAGGCTAGGCTCCGGGTGAGGCGAGGCGAGGCAAGGCTAGGCTCCGGCCGAGGCGGAGCGAGGCGAGGTGAGGCGAGGCGAGGCAAGGCTAGGCTCCGGCCGAGGCGGGGCGAGGCGAGGCGAGGCGAGGCGAGGCAAGGCTAGGCTCCGGCCGAGGCGGGGCGAGGCGAGGTGAGGTAAGGCTAGGCTCCAGGTGAGGCGAGGCGAGGCAAGGCTAGGCTCCGGCCGAGGCGGGGCGAGGCGAGGTGAGGCGAGGCGAGGCAAGGCTAGGCTCCGGCCGAGGCGGGGTGAGGCGAGGCGAGGCAAGGCAAGGCTAGGCTCTGGCCGAGGTGAGGCGAGGCAAGGCTAGGCTCCGGGTGAGGCCAGGCGAGGCAAGGCTAGGCTCCGGGCAAGGTGAGGCGAGGCGAGTCTAGGCTCCGGGCAAGGCGAGGCGAGGAGAGGCTAGGCTCCGGGTGAGGAGAGGCGAGGCAAGGCTAGGCTCCGGGTGAGGCGGGGCGAGGCGAGGTGAGGCAAGGCTAGGCTCCGGGTGAGGCGAGGCGAGGCGAGGCGAGGTAAGGCTAAGCTCCAGGCGAGGCGAGGCGTGGTGAGGCTAAGCTCCGGGCGAGGCGAGGCGTGGCGAGGCTAAGCTCCGGCCGAGGCGAGGCGAGGCAAGGCTCGACTCCGGGCGAGGCGAAGCGAGGCAAGGCTAGGCTCCGGGCGAGGCGAGGCGACGCTAAGCTCCGGGCGTGGTGAGGCGAGGCGAGGCGAGTCTAGGCTCCGGGCGAGGCGAGGCTAAGCTCTGGGCGAGGCGAGGCGTGGTGAGGCTAAGCTCCGGGTGAGGCTAGGCTCCGGGTGAGGCTAGGCGTGGTGAGGCTAGGCTCCGGGCGAGGCGAGGTGAGGCTCCGGCCGAGGCAAGGCGAGGCTCTTGGCGAGGCGAGGCGAGGCTAGGCTCTGGGCGGGGCGAGGCGAGGTGAGGCTATGCTCCGGGCGAGGCGAGGCGAGGCTAGGCTACGGGCGAGGCGAGGTGAGGCAAGGCTAGGCTCCGGGCGAGGCGAGGCTAGGCTCCGGACGAGGCGAGGCGAGGCGAGGCTCGGCTCCGGCCGAGGCGAGGCCAGGCGAGGCTAGGCTCCGGCCGAGGCGAGGCCAGGCGAGGCTAGGCTCCCGGAGAGGCGAGGCGAGGCGAGGCTAGGCTCCGGGCGAGGCGAGGCGAGGCTAGTCTCCTGGCGAGGCGAGGCAAGGCTTGGCTCCGGGTGAGGCGAGGCTGGGCTCCGGGAGAGGTGAGGCGAGGCAAGTTTAGGCTCAGGCCGAGACGAGGCGAGGCGAGGCTAGGCTCCGGCCGAGGCGAGGCGAGGCTATGCTCCGGGAGAGGCGAGGCTAGGCTCCGGGCGAGTCGAGGCGAGGCTAGTCTCCTGGCGTGGTGAGGGAAGACGAGGCTAGGGTCCGGGAGAGGCGAGGCGTGGTGAGGCTAGGCTCCGGGCGAGGCGAGGCGTGGTGAGGCTAGGCTCCGGGCGAGGCGAGGCGTGGTGAGGCTAAGCTCCAGGCGAGGCTAGGATCCGGGTGAGACGAGTCTAGGCTCCGGGCGAGGCGAGGCTAGGCTCCGGGCGCGTCAGGCTCCAGGCGAGGCTAAGCTCCGGGCAAGGCGAGGCTAGGCTCCGGGCGAGGATAGGCTCCGGGCGAGGCGAGGCTAGGCTCCGGGCGAGGCGAGGAGTGGTGAGGCTAGGCTCCGGGCGAGGCTAGGCTCCGGGCGAGGCGAGGCCTGTTGAGGCTAAGCTCCAGGCGAGGCTAGGCTCCAGGCGAGGCGAGGCTAGGCTCCGGGCGAGGCTAGACTCCGGGCGAGGCGAGGCTGGGCTCCGGGCGAGGCGAGGCGAGGCAAGGCTAGGCTCAGGCTGAGGCAGGGTGAGTCGAGGCGAGGCAAGGCAAGACTAGGCTCTGGCCGAGGCGAGGCGAGGCGAGGCTAGGCTCCGGGCGAGGCGAGGTGAGGCAAGGCTAGGCTCCGGGCGAGGCTAAGCTCCGGGCGAGGCTAGACTCCGGGCGAGGCGAGGCTGGGCTCCGGGCGAGGCGATGTGAGGCAAGGCTAGGCTCCGGGTGAGGCGAGGAGAGGCAAGGCTAGGCTCCGGCCGAGGCGGGGCGAGGCGAGGTGAGGCGAGGCGAGGCAAGGCTAGGCTCCGGCCGAGGCGGGGCGAGGCGAGGTGAGTCAAGGCTAGGCTCCGGGTGAGGCAAGGCGAGGCAAGGCTAGGCTCCGGCCGAGGCGGGGCGAGGCAAGGCGAGGCGAGGCGAGGCAAGGCTAGGCTCCGGCCGGGCCGAGGCGAGGCGAGGCGAGGCGAGGCAAGGCTAGGCTCCGGCCGAGGTGGGGCGAGGCGAGGTGAGGTAAGGCTAGGTTCCGGGTGAGGTGAGGCGAGGCAAGGCTAGGCTCCGGCCGAGGCGGGGCAAGGTGAGGCGAGGCGAGGCAAGGCTAGGCGGCCGAGGCGGGGTGAGGCAAGGCGAGGCGAGGCAAGGCTAGGCTCCGGGTGAGGCCAGGCGAGGCAAGGCTAGGCTCCGGGCAAGGTGAGGCGAGGCGAGTCTAGGCTCCGGGCAAGGCGAGGCGAGGCGAGGCTAGGCTCCGGGTGAGGAGAGGCGAGGCAAGGCTAGGCTCCGGGTGAGGCGGGGCGAGGCGAGGTGAGGCAAGGCTAGGCTCCGGCCGGGCCGAGGCGGGGCGAGGCGAGGCGAGGCGAGGCGAGGCAAGGCTAGGCTCCGGCCGAGGCGGGGCGAGGCGAGGTGAGGTAAGTCTAGGTTCCGGGTGAGGCGAGGCGAGGCAAGGCTAGGCTCCGGCCGAGGCGGGGCAAGGTGAGGCGAGTCGAGGCAAGGCTAGGCGGCCGAGGCGGGGTGAGGCGAGGCGAGGCAAGGCAAGGCTAGGCTCTGGCCGAGGTGAGGCGAGGCAAGGCTAGGCTCCGGGTGAGGCCAGGCGAGGCAAGGCTAGGCTCCGGGCAAGGTGAGGCGAGGCGAGTCTAGGCTCCGGGCAAGGCGAGGCGAGGCGAGTCTAGGCTCCGGGTGAGGAGAGGCGAGGCAAGGCTAGGCTCCGGGTGAGGCGGGGCGAGGCGAGGTGAGGCAAGGCTAGGCTCCGGGTGAGGCGAGGCGAGGCGAGGCGAGGTAAGGCTAAGCTCCGGGCGAGGCGAGGCGTGGTGAGGCAAGGCTAGGCTCCGGGTGAGGCGAGGCGAGGCGAGGCGAGGCAAGGCTAGGCTCCGGCCGAGGCGGGGCGAGGCGAGGTGAGGTAAGGCTAGGTTCCGGGTGAGGCGAGGCGAGGCAAGGCTAGGCTCCGGCCGAGGCGGGGCAAGGTGAGGCGAGGCGAGGCAAGGCTAGGCGGCCGAGGCGGGGTGAGGCGAGGCGAGGCAAGGCAAGGCTAGGCTCTGGCCGAGGTGAGGCGAGGCAAGGCTAGGCTCCGGGTGAGGCCAGGCGAGGCAAGGCTAGGCTCCGGGCAAGGTGAGGCGAGGCGAGTCTAGGCTCCGTGCAAGGCGCGGCGAGGCGAGGCTAGGCTCCGGGTGAGGAGAGGCGAGGCAAGGCTAGGCTCCGGATGAGGCGGGGCGAGGCGAGGTGAGGCAAGGCTAGGCTCCGGGTGAGGCGAGGCGAGGCGAGGCGAGGTAAGGCTAAGCTCCGGGCGAGGCGAGGCGTGGTGAGGCTAAGCTCCGGCCGAGGCGAGGCGAGGCAAGGCTCGACTCCGGGCGAGGCGAAGCGAGGCAAGGCTAGGCTCCGGGCGAGGCGAGGCGACGCTAATCTCTGGGCGTGGCGAGGCGAGGCGAGGCTAAGCTCCGGGCTAGGAGAGGCGAGGCGAGGCGAGTCTAGGCTCCGGGCGAGGCGAGGCTAAGCTCTGGGCGAGGCGAGGCGTGGTGAGGCTAAGCTCCGGGTGAGGCTAGGCTCCGGGTGAGGCTAGGCTCCGGGCGAGGTGAGGCGTGGTGAGGCTAGGCTCCGGGCGAGGCGTGGCGTGGTGAGGCTAAGCTCCAGGCGAGGCTAGGCTCCGGGCGAGGCGAGGCTAGGCTCCGGCCGAGGCGAGGCCAGGCGAGGCTAGGCTCCGGCCGAGGCGAGGCTAGGCTCCGGCCGAGGCGAGGCTAGGCTCCGGGAGAGGCGAGGCGAGGCGAGGCTTGGCTCCGGGAGAGGTGAGGCGAGGCAAGTTTAGGCTCCGGCCGAGACGAGACGAGGCGAGGATAGGCTCCGGCCGAGGCGAGGCGAGGCTATGCTCCGGGAGAGGCAAGGCTAGGCTCCGGGCGAGGCGAGGCGAGGCTAGTCTCCTGGCGTGGCGAGGCAAGACGAGGCTAGGGTCCGGGAGAGGCGAGGCGAGGCGAGGCTAGGCTCCGGCGGGGTGAGGCAAGGCGAGGCAAGGCTAGGCTCTGGGTGAGGCGAGGCAAGGCTAGGCTCCGGGCGAGGCGAGGCTAGGCTCCGGGCGAGGCGAGGCGAGGCTATGCTGTGGCTGAGGCAAGGCGAGGTGAAGCTAGGCTCTGGGAGAGGCGAGGCGAGGCAAGGCTAGGCTCCGGGAGAGGCGAGGTGAGGCTATGGTCCGGGAGAGGCGAGGTGAGGCGAGGCTATGGTCCAGGCGAGGCGAGGCTAGGCTCCGGCCGAGGCGAGGCGAGGCTAGGCTCCTGGAATGTCGAGGCCAGGCGAGGCTAGGCTCCGTTCGAGGCGAGGCGAGGCAAGGCTAGGCTCAGGGCGAGGCGAGTCGAGGCTAGGCTCCATTCGAGGCGAGGCGAGGCTAGGCTAGGGTCCGGGCGAGGCGAGGCAAGGCTAGGGTCCGGGCGAGGCAAGGCTAGGCTCAGGGCGAGGCGAGTCGAGGCTAAGCTCCGAGTGAGGCGAGGCGAGGCTAGGGTCCGGGCGAGGCGAGGCAAGGCTAGGGTCCGGGCGAGGCAAGGCTAGGCTCAGGGCGAGGCGAGTCGAGGCTAAGCTCCGAGTGAGGCGAGGCGAGGCTAGGGTCCGGGCGAGGCAAGGCTAGGGTCCGGGCGAGGCAAGGCAAGGCTAGGCTCCGGGCGAGGCGAGGCGAGGCTAGGGTCCGGGTGAGGTGAGGGGAGGCTCCGGGAGAGGCGAGGCGAGGCGAGGGAATGCTAGGGTCCGGGCGAGATGATGCGAGGCAAGGCTAGGCTCTGGGCGAGGCGAGGCAAGGCTAGGCTAGGCTCCGGGCTAGGCGAGGCAAGGCTAGGCTCCGGGCGAGGCGAGGCGAGGCTAGGGTCCGGGTGAGGTGAGGGGAGGCTCCGGGAGAGGCGAGGCGAGGCGAGGGAATGCTAGGGTCCGGGCGAGACGATGCGAGGCAAGGCTAGGCTCTGGGAGAGGCGAGGCGAGGCGAGGCAAGGCTAGGATCCGGACGAGGCGAGGCAAGGCTAGGCTCCGGGCGCGGCGAGGCCAGGCGAGGCTAGGCTCCGGCCGTGGTGAGGCGAGGCAAGGCTAGGCTCCGGGCGAGGCGAGGCGAGGCAAGGCTAGGCTCCGGCCGAGGCAAGGCGAGGCAAGGCTAGGCTCTGGGCGAGGCGAGGCGAGGCTAGGCTCCGGGCGGGGCGAGGCGAGGCGAGGCTATGCTCCGGGCGAGGCGAGGCGAGGCTAGGCTCCGGGCGAGGCGAGGTGAGGCAAGGCTAGGCTCCGGGCGAGGCGAGGCTAGGCTCCGGCGAGGCGAGGCCAGGCGAGGCTAGGCTCCGGGAGAGGCGAGGCGAGGCGAGGCTAGGCTCCGGGAGAGGCGAGGCGAGGCGAGGCTAGGCTCCGGGCGAGGCGAGGCGAGGCTAGTCTCCTGGCGAGGCGAGGCAAGGCTTGGCTCCGGGCGAGGCGAGGCTGGGCTCCGGGAGAGGTGAGGCGAGGCAAGTTTAGGCTCCGGCCGAGACGAGGCGAGGCTAGGCTCTGGCCGAGGCGAGGCGAGGCTATGCTCCGGGAGAGGCGAGGCTAGGCTCCGGGCAAGGCGAGGCGAGGCTAGTCTCCTGGCGTGGCGAGGCAAGACGAGGCTAGGGTCCGGGAGAGGCAAGGCGAGGCGAGGCTAGGGTCCGGGAGAGGCAAGGCGAGGCGAGGCTAGGCTCTGGGTGAGGCGAGGCGAGGCTAGGCTCCGGGCGAGGCGAGGCGAGGCTAACCTCCGAGTGAGGTGAGGCGAGGCTCCGGGCAAGGCGAGGCAAGGCTAGGCTCCGGGCGAGGCGAGGCTAGGCTCCGGGAGTAGCAATAGCAAGTGGTTCTAAAGCCAAATTAAATAATAAAGGGCTAAGGGTACAGCTCTGATGGGTACCTCTATATAATCTAAAGTAAGGAGACTTTTGATATTAGTTAGAACCGCAGCTACTGGGGCATGATAAATCAATTTAATCCAGGAGATAAATCCTGGACCAAAATTGAACCTCTTTAAAACCTGAAATAAATAAGGCCACTCCAACCTATCAAAGGTTTTCTCTGCATCCAGAAATACAATACATTCAGATTCTTTGGCTGAGGGGGAATAAATGATATTTAATAATCTTTGAATATTAAAGTGTAAGTACCTATTTTAATAAATCCTGTTTGATCATTTGAGATAACATTAGGCAAGATACTCTCAAGCCTATTTGCTAGAATCTTGGAGAGGATTTTAAAATCTACATTCAGTAAAGAAATAGGCCTAAAGGATACACATTCCAGTGGGTCCTTCCCTTTTTTTGGAATCAATAAAATTAATACTTCATAAAAAGTTTTAGGAAGGTTCCCAGAAGATGTAGAATCGGTGAACGTTTGATGATGATGTGGTATAAGCATTTCATGAAAGGTCTTATAAAATTCTACGTATAACCATCAGGTCCCGGAGCTATACCTAATTGCATAGAGGATATAGCCTTGGCTATCTCCTCTTGTTTAATAGGTGCATCTAACAACTCAGCATCTTCAATCGAGATTTGAGGTATGTTTAATCTTTGCAAAAATCTATTTATGGTAATATTACTATCAGAGAATTCAGATTTATAAAGATTAGAATAAAAGTCCATTAATATCTTATTAATTTCATGAGGATCTAAAGTTTCTGTTCTATCTGGTCAGCGAATTTTTAAAATCTGTCTTCTGACCATCCCAGCCTTTAACTGACCCGCTAGAAGTTTAGCAGATTTTTCCCCATGTATATAGAATAAACTTTTAGATTTAAAAATTTGCTGTTCAATGGGAAAGGTCAGAAGTAAATCATACTGTGATTGAAGTTCGACCCTTTCTTTACATAGGTCATCAGTAGGTTTAACTGAATACGCTTTATCTATCTGTTTAACTTTATTAATAAGCATTGACAATTCAGCTTTAGCTTTCTTTCTCAAGGATGCTGAATATGAGATTAGCTGTCCCCTAAGAAAAGATTTCAAGGTGTCCCATAGAACCAAATTTGACATTCCTTCAGTTGCATTAAATTCAAAAAATATAGAAATTTGCTCCTTTATAAAATTAACAAAAGCAGTGTCAGAAACGAGCCACGCTCCCGAATAATGGCTTCAAGACAAATTCAAGGAAACAAAGTTTATTAACAGTTCTGCAGAGCTGGGCCCCCTCAGAGAAGGGAACCCTGAACCTTACAGGGCAGCAGGTTTTATCCTTCTTCCTTACCCCTCCCCTCCCTGACTCGGGAGGTACACAGTTGTGGTGAACTAGATATACCTGTCTGACTGCTCCTGTGGCTCCTCCCAAGACCCTGCTGACTACCCCTGTGGCTCCTCCCACAGACCCCTGTATAAAGGCGACTGTGGCCTGCTGCTCTCCCTCATTTTCCCCAGGATGTAGTGTTGTCCTTCAGTCAATAAAAGCCGATATCTCACTTCCTAAGTCTCGGCGTGAGTTATTGATGGTGCATCAATTTTATTGACTGAAAGTTACAACATGGAAACCGCTTTACGCCCAGAACGCCTAGACTTGGACCCCCGAGACCCGGGAGCAGCTCTTGCCTTTGAACACTGGCTGGTGTGCTTCCAATCGTACTTAGAGGAGGTTCGTGCCACCGATTCGGCTGTTCGGCACAAACTTCTCTTCTCGAGGGTCGCCCCAAAAGTTTATTCGTTCATCAGGGACATATCCACCTACGAGGAGGCGCTTGCCGCCCTCCGAAGACAGTACCTGCGGCCAGTAAATCCAGTTTATGCACGGCACCGCTTGGCCACGCGAAAACAGCGGCCTACGGAGTCGACTGCTGAATTTCTTCGCGAGTTACTGATACTCGCGCGGGACTGTGACTGCAAAGCGCTCTCAGCGGAACAGCATAAGGAACTCTTGGTCCGAGACGCTTTTGTGACTGGGGTTCGGTCAGTGTGTATCCGCCAGCGGCTGCTGGAAAAAGCTGATCTTACCTTACGCTCTGCGATAGAGACGGCCAGTTCGATAGAGGCTGCGCAACTGTACGCCGAAGAAGTCCAACCGAGCCATTCCCCGGTTCCGAGCGAATTCGCCAACGCCGCAGCCAGTCGCGGTATCTCAAACCCCACGAATTCGCCAGGTATGAGACTCTGTTACTTTTGTGGGCTTCGGAAACATGCCCGGGAACTCTGTCCGGCGCGCGAAGCGACTTGTTCCAGCTGCGGGAAGAAGGGCCATTTCGCCAAGGTCTGTAAATCTAAACCGCGCCCGGGGTCGAGCAGCGCCGCGTCTGAGACCTGGGGGCCGCCATTTTGCATGACCGGATGTGGACAACCATCTTTGCCGGCGTCACCTGGCCCCGCCCCTACCTACCCGTGTGCGACCTGGGAGCCGCCCTCTTGCATGCCCGGATGTGAGCGGCCATCTTTGCCGGCGTCACCAGGCCCCGCCCCCGCCTCGCCATCTTGCATGCCCGGATGTGAGCGGCCATCTTTGCCGGCGTCACCAGGCCCCGCCCTCGACACGCCCAGTTCAACGCTGGCTTCCGTGACCCTCGATCAAAGCGCCCCGCACCAGCTCGCAAGGTCGATGATGGACATCCTGGTGGAGGGGCACAGGACTCGCTGCCTGTTTGACACGGGCAGCACTGAGAGTTTTATTGACCCGGCCACAGTGAAACGCTGCGGACTCGTGACACGGCCGGTCCGTCAGAAGATCACCTTGGCTTCAGGGTCGCATTCCACAGACATCCGGGTGGGTTGTGTAGCGACATTGGTGGTGCAGGGCACAGAATATCGGAACTTTGCGTTCCTGGTCATGCCTCGACTGTGCGCACCTGTGCTATTGGGGCTGGACTTCCAGAGCCATCTCAAAAGTGTGACTATGGCATATGACGGGCCCCTCCCACCACTCACTGTCAGGAATCCTCAGTTTGGTGGGACTTCGCCATATACTCCGTTACCACAAGCACATACACCCCGAACCCCACATCCCGCCCAGCACCATGCCGATAGCTGTGCTGCTGACACTATTTGCAACCTCTCCACCCTCAAGATCCCTCCCCCATCGCTGTTCACCAACCTGACCCCCGACTGTAAACCTGTGGCAACTAAAAGTAGGAGGTACAGTGCGGGGGACAGGGCCTTTATTCATTCAGAGGTGCAGCGGCTGCTCAGGGAGGGGATCATTGAGCCAAGCACAAGCCCATGGCGGTCCCAGGTGGTCGTTGTTCGGACTGGGCAGAAAAATAGGATGGTTGTGGACTACAGCCAGACCATCAATAGATTCACGCAGCTTGACGCGTACCCCCTACCCCGCATCGCGGATATGGTCAACCAGATAGCTCAGTACAAGGTGTACTCGACAATTGATCTGCAATCCGCTTATCACCAGCTCCCCATCCGCCCAGAGGACCACCCCTACACCGCCTTCGAGGCGGGCGGCAGGGTCTATCACTTTCTGCGCGTCCCATTTGGTGTCACAAATGGGGTCTCAGTCTTCCAGAGGGAGATGGACCGGATGGTGGACCAGTACAAACTGACGGCCACATTTCCCTATCTAGATAACATCACCATCTGTGGTCGCGACTGGTCGGACCATGACGCCAACCTCCAACGTTTTTTTCAGGTGGCCGATGCTTTGAACCTCACTTATAACAAGGACAAGTGTGTGTTCAGAACCACACGGCTCGCTATCCTTGGGTATGTCGTTGAGAACGGGGTCATTGGCCCTGACCCCGACCGTATGCGCCCCCTGTTAGAACTCCCTCTTCCCACTACTCTCAAGGCCCTCCGGCGGTGCCTGGGTTTTTTTTCCTATTACGCCCAATGGGTTCCCCATTACGCAGACAAGGCCCGCCCCCTGGTCAAGTCTACCACCTTTCCCCTCTCTGCCGAGGCCCGAGCGGCCTTCAGCTGCATTAAAGGGGACATTGCCAAAGCAACGATGCATGCGGTAGACGAGACCATTCCCTTCCAAGTAGAGAGTGACGCCTCTGACGTCGCGCTGGCTGCTACCCTCAATCAAGAAGGCAGGCCAGTGGCGTTTTTTTCTCGTACCCTTCAAGGCTCTGAACTTCGGCACTCCACGGTGGAGAAAGAAGCCCAAGCCATAGTGGAAGCTATTCGGCACTGGAGGCACTATCTCGCCGGCAGAAGGTTCACCTTGCTGACCGACCAGCGCTCGGTTGCGTTCATGTTCAGCAGCCAACAGCGGGGCAAAATCAAAAATGATAAAATTTTGCGATGGAGAATAGAACTCTCCACCTATACTTACGATATCCTGTACCGGCCTGGCAGGCTCAATGAACCGTCTGATGCCCTATCCCGGGGACCGTGTGCTAGTGCCCAGCTCGACCAGCTGTATGCCCTTCATGCCCAACTTTGCCACCCGGGGGTCACCCGGTTTTATCACTTCATTAAAGCCCGGAACCTGCCGTACTCCCTGGAGGACATCAGGACGATGACCAGGGACTGCCAGATCTGCGCTGAGTGCAAACCGCACTTCTACCGTCCTGACACTGCGCAGCTTGTCAAGGCCACCCGCCCTTTTGAGCGACTGAGTATTGACTTTAAGGGCCCCCTTCCCTCCACCGACCGCAATGTCTACTTTCTCAGTATTATTGACGAGTACTCGCGATTCCCCTTTGCCGTTCCCTGCCCCGACACTACTACCACGTCGGTCATCAAAGTCCTGCGCCAGCTCTTCACTCTGTTCGGATATCCCTGCTATGTCCACAGTGATAGAGGGTCCTCCTTTATGAGTGACGAGTTGCGCCGGTTCCTGCTTGCTAGGGGCATAGCTACTAGTCGCACCACGAGTTATAATCCCCGGGGGAATGGCCAGGTGGAGAGGGAGAATGCCACAGTGTGGAAGGCCATACTTTTAGCCCTTAAGTCACAAGGGTTGCCGGTCTCCCGATGGCAGGAGGTCCTCCCTGAGGCACTCCACTCTATCCGCTCCCTGTTGTGTACGTCCACTAATGCCACCCCTCACGAACGCTTATTCTCTTTTCCCAGGAAGTCTGTCACTGGGACCACCCTGCCAATTTGGCTGACGTCCCCGGGGCCAGTGCTGCTGCGTAAACATGCGAGGAGTAATAAGTACTCACCACTGGTCGAGAAGGTTCACCTCCTGCATGCTAATCCCCAGTATGCCTACGTGGTCTTGCCTGATGGGCGGGAGGACACGGTCTCTGTCCGCGACCTGGCGCCCGCCGGAGCAGCAGACCACTACCCCGAGCGCTCCACGGTAACTATGCACCCTGTACCCGAGGTGACTCCGCACGCACCGTGCCCCACACAGACTCCGTATGCGTCTGTTCCAGGGCCCTCGCTCACACGCGAGGGGTCCCTGACACCTCCTGTTGGGACAGCATTAACCCACTCTCCGCCTTCGGAGCACACACCACCTCCGGCACCTGTGCCGTCATCACCTCCGGCTCCTGTGCAATTGCAGCCGGAGCTACGTAGATCGCAGCGAACGATTCGACCACCTGATCGACTTAACCTGTAAATATGCTTGGGAATTTTTTTAAACAAAGGGGGGGTGAATGTGGTGAACTAGATATACCTGTCTGACTGCTCCTGTGGCTCCTCCCAAGACCCTGCTGACTACCCCTGTGGCTCCTCCCACAGACCCCTGTATAAAGGCGACTGTGGCCTGCTGCTCTCCCTCATTTTCCCCAGGATGTAGTGTTGTCCTTCAGTCAATAAAAGCCGATATCTCACTTCCTAAGTCTCGGCGTGAGTTATTGATGGTGCATCAACAGTGTTTTCCCATTCCATATTTGGAGTTGTTTTTTTACACGTTTCTGTAAAACAATAGTCCATATCTCAGGACTTCAATGATTCCACAAACAGTTAATTTTGTCAAGGCTTCTGCATTCATAATTAGATCACACTTGTTTACAGACTTTAACCCAGACATAATTAAATCACGTTTGTCCTTTGACTTTAACCCGGACCTGTCAGAAACGCACATCTTAATTTTGAATCTTACAAGCTGGATCCTATAACAAAACGGGGTTCAATCTCCACTGCGAGATTTTCAAAAAACTATCCGGGAGCTTAAGGGTTAACTTTAAAGGCGCGTGATCTGAAAGCGCAATGATGTCATACGCACATTCAAGAACGGACGTGTATCTAAAAAAAGTAATCAATTCGAGAATATTTGTAATGGACGTGTGAAAAAAAGGAAAAATCTTTATCATTAGGGTGTTTATATCTCCAAATATCAACAAGGCCATATTCTAATAAAAAAAAGAGTTAATACAAGCTGCCGCTTTGTTAGGAAGCGACGGATTGGTTGATGACCTGTTAATCGCCGGATTCAAGCAACAATTAAAGTTACCACCCATGATCAGTTTATATTCATTGAGATTCGGTAACTCTGAAAAAAGTTTCTTAAAAAAATTAGAATTATCTACATTAGGTGCGTATACACACACCAGAGCTACCTTTTGCTCGCATAATAAGCCAGTAACAATTAAATATATTCCAATCAAATCAGTAGTAGTATTAAGGTGTACAAAAGGGATTTTGGGACTAATAAATATAGAAACGCCTCTTGATTTACTATCCGACAGTGAGTGAAAAAGAGGACCTTTCCAAAAACGAAAAAATCTATCCCCATCCTGTTTTCGTATATGATTTTCTTGCGCAAAAATAATATCAGCATTAAGTGTTTTTAATTTCTTAAAAATCTTTTTACGCTTAATGGGATGATTGACACCGTTCCAATTCCAAGATATTATATTAATTTTATTAACATCCATGTTTAAAATTGAGTTTAATATTATATAAAAGAAATGTTAAGCAAGTACAGATTAAACCAAAAGGCGCGGGAACAACCAGAAGGAGTAACGCATTTACGAAAGAGCAATCCATCAAAAGAACTGCCCAATCAAGAAAAAAACCTACTCTAATAGACCCCACCTCCTCCCGCCACCCAATAGAATGAAAGAAAGGAACCGATAGGCTGGTCCCATGCTAGCTAATAACCTTTAACCCTGTTCTCATCTTGCCCCTCCATATATAAAAAAAAGCAAAAATCCCACGGAAAATAGCCATAATAAAAGGCACAAACAGAATTCAACTACTATAATGTTGTGTCTAACATTAATAAAAACATAATAAGAAGAAGAGGGACGCCTCATGTCTTAATAAGCTAGTGAGGAAGGCGGGCTCTGTCGTGGGCAAAGTACTGGAGAGTTTAACATCAGTAGCTGAGCGAAGGGCGCTGAGTAGGCTACGGTCAATTATGGATAACTCTGAACATCCTCTACATAGCACCATCCAGAGACAGAGAAGCAGTTTCAGCGACAGGTTACTATCGATGCAATGCTCCTCAGACAGGATGAAGAGGTCAATACTCCCCAATGCCATTAGGCTTTACAATTCTACCGCCAGGACTTAAGAACTTTTTAAAAGCTATTATTAATGCTTTTTGAGATAGTGATTTAGATGCATATCATATTTTTTTTACTGAGTTAAGTATTGTATGTAAGTAGTTTTGCTACAACAAGTGTATGGGACATTGGAAAAAAAGTTGAATTTCCCCATGGGGATGAATAAAGTATCTATCTATCTATCTATCTATCTATCTATCTATCTATCTATCTATCTATCTATCTATCTATCTATCTATCTAACAACGGCCATCTTAGAATCAGCTAAAGTAGCTTAAACATATATTCAAAAAAGGAATAAATCCAAGCAAATAATGTTACAAAGGATATTCTTTCTCTCGAGAAAGAAAAATAAATGAATATATATATAACAGAACTAAAACTATAAGTATTGGAACAAATAAAAGAAATAAAAAGTTTAGTACACAACAGATCCTACACGGACCGTTAAAGTGCAATACTATAAAGGTTCCCTACAAAACAGATATATATGTATTAATTATTAATAAGGTAAAAAAATTTAAATCGACCACGTCCCATACCAGAGAGTGAAAAGGTATAACGTGTACTTAACTCAAGAGCTCCATAAACAACTCATACAGCAGATACTTTAAAATTGCCTATTGAATAATCGGTGTAACTTTAATATTTTATTCCGTAGGCTGAACTTTAAGGTTTTTAATATACTCCCATCCCTCCTGAGGAGAGTAGATTCTCAATGGTTGAGAATTTTCGGGAAAAGTTATCAGCTTTGCTGAAAAGCGAAGGGAGGGATTTAAATCTAATTTATACATTTCACTCATAACTTCTCGATATTTCTTTCTTTCGGCAAAGATTCCCGGAGGATAGTCTTGAACTATACGAACATGTGTTGAATTAAAGAGTAATTTCCGTTTCTTTCTGGCTTCTCGAAGAATAGCTTCTTTAGTCGTATAATAATGCAAAGAAAGTACAACTGCTCGAGGACGTAATTCGGCAGAATGCCGAGAAAATGGAATTCTATGCGCTTTGTCAATTAAGGGTCTAGTTTCGAGGGTGTCATTGAAAAGTGAATACAGCATATCTGAAAAGAATTTTAACAGATCGCCAGCTTCAGTATTTTCCGGCAGATTCCTCCGACGCCCTCTACTATCTAAATCAACCATTCTTTTCTTTGTTTTAGATAGTTCCGAGGTAATTTCATTGATTTTCTTTTCCATCGAAGATATCTTCATTCCTTGATCTTTAATAGTTTGCTTGAATAAATCATGCTCGCTCTCGATTCGGGTTGTAGTCTGCTGAAGAGTTTGAAGTTGAGAATCCATAGCTTTTCCCAACTTCGCGTTTGAACTGGTCAGTTTTTCAATTTTAATATTAAGTGATCCGAATTCCGACTTCATGTCTTGTATTGAAGGAAATATTCCCGCTAGTGTAACAGATTCCTCCGTTTTCTTGGTTTGTTCCGGTTTGTTCTATTTCATGAAAAGTCTTGCCGCTTCTTAATTCAATACCAGAACGAGTTTTTTTCGGGCCATTCTAATTAAGTCGTGAAATCCTTCAGTAGAAGTAGTAAGTCATCAGAACGAGAAGGGATCTGTTAGTGGGATATAAAATATATTAAGAGAGAGAGAGCCGCGAGAAACGCGACCTACTCCATATGCTGCACAGATGGAGACCGGTAATAAATTTACTTTGAACTTTGAACAATATTTTTAAAACCTTCTGCCCCTTTGCCATCAGATTTCTGAATGGTAACTGAGCTCCCCGCTACTTCTCTTTTGCATTACTTATTATTGTCATCGTAACGTACAGGAATTTGTTTGCACTCTGCTGTCGAAAACAAATGCTGCGATTTATATCAGTGAGAATAAACCTAGTTCTGTTTCTGATGCCTGCAGAGGGTGTGCTGTCACTGCCATTATAGCAGCGATCAAAACTGATCTTCTTGTAACCTCTTGTGTGCTAGTTTCTTTGTTTAAAAACCATTAAAAATAGATCCTTAATAAATAAGGTGGAACTGAGCATTTGATATAATATCATACCAAGTCAAATCATGAACAAGTTTTTGTTTCTAAAGTTTATCTTCACCTTAGTAATTCATTTTTAGAGAATGAAGATGTTTTACTGCCTGACTTCCCCAGCTGAATACTTAAATCAGACAGTAAACATGCTGTGACAGATCCAGCGGAAAGCCCCACTCAGCAGCTTGCTTCGGGAAAACTGGGCAAACATATAACACCGACTCCTGACGTCGACAATGGGCTTTTGTGGCATCAGATTTCGGTAAGTAAAAGGGAAACTGTTGTCCTGTCTAACATTCGTACACGGGGAGAAAGAACGACAATGAAACAGTAGGATTCAAGGTGAGGCCACACTCAGGTTGGAGGAACAACACCTTATATTCTGTCTGGGTTGCCTCCAACCTGATGGCATGAACATTGATTTCTCTGACTTCCGTTAATGCCCCTCTCCTTCTTACCCCATCCCTTATTTATTTATTTATTCCCCCCCCCCCCACCTTTTTTCCTTCTCTTTCTGTCCCACTGACAATCAATCCTTGCCTGCTCTCCTTCTCCCTCTGGTGCTCTCCTCCCTCTTTCTTTCTCCCTCGGCCTCCCGTCACATGATCATCTCCCTTCTCCAGCTGTGTGTCCCTTTTGCCAATCAACTTCCCAGCTCTTAGCTTTATCTCTTCCCCTCCTGTCTTCTCCCATCATTTTAGATCTCCCACTTTCAAATCTCTTACTATCTCTCTTTTCCGTTAGTCCTGACAAAGGGTCTCGACCCGAAACATCAACTGTACTTCTTCCTATAGATGCTGACTGGCCTGCTGCGTTCCACCAGTATTTTGTGTGTGTTGCTTGAATTTCGCACAGTTGCAGATCTTCTCATGTTTGCGTTTTTAGAAACAGTAGGATTTAATGTTTTTACTGAGTTAGCCACTGCACACGTTGAGCAACTTACAGTGCAGGAGCTATAAACCGGGCCTGCCAAAACGAAAAGCGTGTGCAGTCAAAGCCCGCATGAAAGTGCCCTCTGCGAATTGGAGGCCCAATCGATTAATGTGTGATCAGTTGGCCGGCATGCACGCTTGCCAGATTCTTGCAATCGATCCGATACGATTGAAATGGAATGTCAATTTCTCTGTAGGTCTGTGGAGGAATGGTCAAGACAGCAGAGGAGCACTGTATATAATGCAGCCATCACACCGTTCCAGCAAACTTGATTCTGGCCTCCAGTACCCACTGCGAAGACCACATTTTTCAAGTTCAAGTAGAAGTTCAAGTTTATTTCATTCAAATAGATAGAGTTGATGTGGATCGGCTTTTTCCATTGAGAGTAGGGGAGATTCAAACAAGAGGACACGATTTGAGAGTTAGGGGGCAAAAGTTAAAGGGTAATACGAGAGGGAATTTCTTTACTCAGTGAGTGGTGGCTGTGTGGAATGCGCTTCCAGTAGAAGTGGTAGAGGCAGGTTCGGTAGTGTCATTTAAAGTAAAATTGGATAGGTATATGGAGAGGAATGGAATGGAGGGTTATGGACTGAGTGCGGGCCAGTGGGACGAGGTGAGAGTAAGCATTCAGCTCGGACTAGAAGGGCCGATATGGCCTGTTTCCGTGCTGTAATTGTTATATGGTTATATGGAAATAAACTTTGATCTTTAATCCCTAATGGTCGAAGATTAAAGAGATTTTCCTTGCGACTGTGTACATTTCCACTCCATGTTCCACGGTTGTCCCACATTTCACAGATGTGCTTCCTGGGTCATTGGCAAACTGGTAACTTGAAGCGGCTTTCCATATATCCGGCTGGTGGCAAGTTTGTACTTATATAGGAGATAATATTATATCAATGATAAATGGTAAATGATGGGGGTGAAGTCTATAATGAGAGCTTTGCATCAATATTTATCAAGGAGAAGGACATGGAGGATACGGAGATCAGTGTGAAGCATATTGATGTGTGAAGGCATTCTGAGATAAAGGAGAAGCTAGAGTCCCAGAGTCATGGAGAAGTACAGCCCATCTAGTCCATGACAAAAACGTTTAAGCTGCCTACTCCCATCCACATACAGAGGGACCATTGCCCTCCATATCCCTATTATCCATGTACTTATCCAAACTTCTCTTAAACATTGGAATCAAGCTCAAATGCACCATTTGTGCCGGCAGCTCATTCCACCTTCTCATGACCCTCTAAGTGAAGAAGTTTCCACTCATGTTCCAGTTAAACTTTTCACCTTTCATCCATAACCCATGACCTCTGACTGTAGTCCCAACCACCTCAGTGGAACAAGCCTGATAGGATTTATCTATACCACTCATAATGTATAAACCTCTATCAAGTCCCCTCTCAGTCTTCTAGGAATACAGTCCTAACCTATTCAATCTTTCCTTATGTCAGGTCCTCCAGACCTAGCAACATCCTCGTGAATTTTCTCTGTACTCTTTCAGTTGCTAGGTGACCAAAACTGCTCACAATACTCCAATCACAAACAAGAGAAAATCAGCAGATGCTGGAAATCCAAGTAACACACACAAAATGCTGGAGAAACTCAGCAGGCCAGGCAGCATCTATGAAAAATAGTACAGTCAAATTTCAGGCCGAAACCCTTCGGCAGGACTGGAGAGAAAAAGCTGAGGAGCAGATTTAAAAGGTGGGGTGTGGGTGAAACACGGGTTGATAGGTGAAACCTGGAGGGGGGGATGAAGTAAAGAGCTGGAAAGTTGATTGATGAAAGTGCTAAAAGGCCATGGAAGTAAGAAAAGAGGGGATCGTCACCAGAGAGAGGCAATGGGCAGGCAAAGAGATAAACTGGGAGAGAGAAAAGGGGATGGGAAATGGTGAAGGAGAGGGGGGCTGGGGGGCATTACTGTAAGTTTGAGAAATTGGTGTTCATGCCATTAGGTAGGGGCTTCCCAGACAGAATATAAAGTGTTGTTCTTCCAGCTTAAGTGTGGCCTCTTCACAGAAGTGGAGGAGGCCATGATAGACATATCAGAATGGGAAGTGGAATTAAAATGGTTGCCACTGGGAGAGGCCACTTTTTCTGGCTGATGGAGCGTAGATGCTCAGCAAAGTGGTCTCCCAATCTACATCGGGCCTCATTGATATACAGGAGGCTACACCTGGAACCGGACACAGTGTATGACCCTAACAGACTCACAGGTGAAGTGTTGCCTCAAGTTGCAGGACTGTTTGGGGCCCTGAAAGGTAGTGAGGGAGGATATGTAGGGGTAGATGTAGCACTTGTTCCACTTACAAGGGTAAGTGCCTGGAGGGAACTCAATGGGGAGGGATGAATGGACAGGGAAGTTGCAGAGGGAGCAATCCCTGCAAGGAGGGAAAGATTTGCTTGGAGGTGCGATCCCTTTGGAGATGGAGGAAGTTGTGGAGAATTATGTGCTGGATGCAGAGGCTGGTGGGGTGATAGGTGAGGACAAGAAAAACCCTATCCCTGGTTGGGTGGTAGGAGAATGGAGTAAGAGCTGACATGTGTGAAATGGGAGAGATACAGTTGATGGTGGAGGAGGGGAAGTCCCTTTCTTTGAAAAAGGAGACATCTCCTTCATTCTAGAATGAAAAGCCTCCTCTTGAGAGTTGATGCGGCGGAGACTGAGGAATTGAGAGAAGGGGTGGCATTTTTACAAGTAACAGGGTGGGAAGGAGTATAGTCCAGGTAGCTGTGAGGATCAGTGGGTTTATAATAGATATCAGTGGATAAGATGTCTCCAGAGATGGAGACAGTGAGATCAAGAAAGGGGAGGGAGGTGTCCCTCTCCTTCACCATTTCCCATCCGCTTTTCCCTTCCTCACCTTATCTCCTTGCCTGCAGACCAGTTTTGGATCCAAGAATGCAGGTGCTGCATTCAGCAGACACAGGGTTGAAATTGGTGGATGTTGCTTTTGATGACAGTGGCAATTGACTTTTGTGTGATGTGTCAACCCAGGCCGGCTGTACCACTGAGCTGGCAGCAGTGCATTTTTGACTGGCTTTCTCACCCAGGCCAGAGGGCATTGCAAAAGCTGGTGACAGAAAAGTTTGTGTGCCACGGGCTTAAACAGGATGCCAGGGACTGGGCTAGTGCAGGTCTGGTGTGTTAGCGCACGGAGGTGCATTACTTGCCCTGTCCCAGTCCCTAATAGGAGATCTAGCATCACCCTTGTTGGGAATTCAATGTACTGACTAAGGAAACTTTTCTGAACACATTTAGCAAACTCTTTTCTATCCAGCCCATTTACAGCATGGGATTGCCAGTGATTATGTGGAAAGTTAAAGTCAACTACTATCATTACCTTATGTTAATAAGACAATAATACATAGGAGCAGAATTAGAGCATTTGGCTCATCGTGTCTGCTCCGCCATTCAATCATGGCTGATCCTTACTTTCCTTCTCAGCCTAACTCCCTGGTCTTCTCCCATAACCTTTGATGGCATGTCCAATCAAGAGCCTATCAAGCTCTGCCTTAGACTGCGATCCAGCGAATCCCCTTCCACCACAGCTCGTCTCTCCTCCCCCATTCTTTTTTGAGCCACAGAGCCAGAGATGCAACTGCTGTGACGTTCCTATCCATCAGTATCCCAATCAGTATATGTGTTGTTGAGGAAGAAGGCCACAGGGGTACTCTGCCCAGCTCTGTTCCCCATCCTGACAGTCACACAGTTATCGTCTAATTTTAAAAGAGTAATTTAAAGGAAATTTGAGAGACAAGTTTGCTTCACGCAGAGAATGGTTGGTACCTGGAATGTGCTGCCTTGGGTGGTGGTAGAGACGGATACATTAGGGACTTTCAAGAAACATTTTGATAGGCACATGTCTGTGAGGAAAATGGAGGGATATGTACATTGTGTAGGCACAAGGGATCAGTTTAGTTGGCCATTTAATTACTGATTAATTTGGTTCGGCATGACATTATGAGTGGAAGGGCCTGGTCCTGTGCTGTACTGTTCTCTGTTCTTTGTTCTATGTATTAGGATGTCTTCTGGAGAACATATTTCCCCTCTCATTCTGCTCAACAGTACAACAACTTTGTATAAGTTTAAACATAAGTAGAACAATAAACTTGTATTTACAGGTTTAATTGCTATAATTACCCATTTATCTTCAACATGTAAAGGAAATGCCGAAAACTTTGCATATTGATCATATCCCAACTGCTAGAACCACTGGTTTGAATATTCAAACTCCAATGGGCGCTTCAACTGGTTCTGGGCAAAATACATCAGATAACCTAAATATACGGCAAATATTACAGCTCAGTGAATATACAAACATCCAGAAAATTGTGTACCAATCCTGACATATCCTGAACTCTGTATGAAGTGGTAGGAAATAGGCATAATGCACTTCTTGACCTTTTCATGAATGTTTCAATCAAAGCCAATTAACATGAGCAATCACCTACTTTCTTCATCTATTTGATTACTGTGGGATAGAATCAGAATGTGCCATATCCAGTGATTGTTTTCCATGGATTAATATGTCAGTGAAAGTTAAATAGATGTAGAAATTTTTTTTGAAGAGTGGTTCTTGTTTAAATTCAAGGCAGCGATCCTCTAAAATTTTATTAATCTACGATAATATCTAATAACGACCTGTAGACACTGTCATATGTTCTTTGTGATTGCATCAATATGTTAGTCACAGGCTAGAACCTCTGAGACTTTAAGATACAGGAACTTGAAAGTAGGAACATAAATACACTGGACTAATCTGTAACATTAATGTAACAGTAGTGTTCACGCGTTGGTTCATTGTCCATTCAGAAATTTGATGATGGAAGGGAAGAAGCTGTTTTTAAAACATTGAGTGTGAAGCTTCAGCCTCCCGTAGCTCCTGCGTGATCGTAGCACACCTAAACCTGCCTCTATTCAGCCCTCCTCACCTAGATCCACCTATCACTTACTGTTTTTGCTCCACCACTTCCCAGCGCTCTTTATAATGGCTACCTCCCCTTCTTCAGTTCAGCTGAAGGGTCTCGATCTGAAACATGGACTGTCCCGCGTTTATGTCATGACACCCCACCTGTACTATTTCCATTCACCTCTGCCCTCCCTCACCTTATCTCTTTGCCCACCCATTGCCTCCCTCTGGTGCTCCTCCCCTCTTTTTTCTTTCTGCCATGGCCTTCTGTCACTTTCACCAATCAACTTCCCAGCTTTTTACTTCATTCCTCCCCCTCCAGGTTTCCCCTATCACCCTGTGTTTCTCTCCCTTATCACCTTGTGTTTCTCTCCCCATCCCGCCCCAACCTTTTAAATCTAGTCCTCAGCCTTTTCCCTCCAGAAGGGTTTCGGCCCGAAATGTCGCCTGTTCTTCTCTCCATAGATACTGCCTGTCCTGCTGAGTTCCTCCTGCATTTTGTGTGTGTAGTCCCTTTCCCTCCACAGAGCTGCCTGTTCTGCTGAGTTCCTCGAGCAGCTTTTTTTTTTGCTTTGAAATAAAATAATGGCAAGTATACATGACCAGTTCTGATCCTGACAAAAAAGGCAAAATATCTAATGTAGAAGAATTCAGTAATGGGCAGTGAAAAACAAAAGAGATGTTGAATCCAAAACAGTTTTTTTTTACTGATCGAAGATCACAGCTTGTCAAGCAGCATTGCAGATTTAAAGTTCATTTACTTATTACATGTACATCCAAAAATACATTGAAATGCATCATTTGTGTTGACACCCCAAGGATGTGCTGGGGGCAGCCAGCAAGTATTGCCACGCATTGCAGCACCAACATAGCATCCCACAAAGTTCAGCACAACAACAGTAATAACACTGGAGCCGTAACGATAAAAACAAGCCAATATCAATGCAAGCAATAAAAACCTCCCAGGAAAATCTAGGCTGCCAGCAAAGGTATTTGCTGGGTGTATCACATAGACCCTTACACCAGGCATAAGGGCTAAATTAGAGGATGAATAGATTTCTGACACAAACCCACACCTTAAAGGCTATACTATCCCAAGCTATGAGCCACTGAATAGCAGATCCTTTCATCAGAAAGATCAAATCTACTTTGAAACCGGAGGAAAAATCAAGCACTGTGGAAGGGGCTCCCACAGGGGAAGGAAAAGTGCAGTTGCCAGAAAGAAACTTCCCCGGTGTAGCAGCGGCGATAGTGGCAAACAGAGATGGCAACACATACTGGGGAAAACCATTTTAAACAGGGAGACACTGACAAATGAGAATATTAATGGTTGTTTTTTGGATAGCAGATAATTTGCTTTGTTTCAGGTTGGATGAGGGCATTGAAATGAATCTGAGCAACAAGATCGGCCCCTATTCAGACAGGGAGTGCTGCCTGGACACGCAGTCATGACACAACTACTATGAAAAAGAGAGACAAGTTCCAACGCAACAACCTCCAGCGAGCTGTGGAATCTGTGATTATCTATTGAGATACAGTATGGAGTAGGCAATTCCAGCCCTTACAGCAATCCGCTATCTTTTAATGCTAACCTAATGACAAGATAATTTACAGTGACCAATCACCTACTAAATGGTACATCTTTGACTGTGGGAGGAAACCGGAGAATTCGGAGGAAATGCACGAGGTCACGTACAAACTCCTTACAGCCAGCGACTAGAATTAAATCCAAGCCACCTGTATTGTAAAGTGTTGTGCCCTGCATAAATACAGAACCAAAAAAAAATATTTAAGATCGCCCGCATCTCTTTTGGCTCCAAACATCGATCACCACTCTGACCTTCCAGAGGACCAATTTTTTCTCTTGCAATCCTATCACTCTTAGGTAATCCGCTGAATCCCTTCGGACTCTCCTTCACCTTGTCTGCCAGAGCAACCTCTTGCTTTCTGTTAGCCCTCCTGATTTCTTTTGTATGTGTTTTCTTACATTTCTTTTATATTCCGTAAGCACCCCATTCATTCCTATTTGCCTATACCTCCTATGCACCTCCTTATTATTAACAAATTCTCTTTGCATTATTCAGAATAAAGCATGGGATTACAGAAGGAACTTTTCCTGGCTTAAGATCCTTCCATAAATTGATAGAATTATTAAATGAATTGTTTTTGTAATGCAATTTGTTTTATCTTTTTGCTTTTGTCTCCTGCGTCATCGGCTTTTTTACCTATGTGTAATCTACTCTCAGTGGCCACTTTATTAGGTACATGCCGTGTCTTCATGTCCTTCTGCAGCTGTAACCCATCCTCTTCCAGCTGTGACATGTTGAGCATTCAGAGATGCTCTTCTGCATGCCACTGTTATAACGCATGGCTTTTTGAATTACTGTCACCTTCCTATTAGCTTGAACCAGTCTGGCCATTCTCCTCTGACCTCTCTTATTAACAAGGAAGCTTCGCCTACAGAACTGCTGCTCACTGGATGAATTTTGTTGTTCACAGTATTATCTGTAATGTCTGGAGAATGTTTTGCATAAAAGTCCCAGGATATCAACGGTTTCTGAGATACTCAAACCACCCCGTCTGGTAGCAATAATCATTCCATATTCAAAGTAACTTAGATAACATTTCTTCCCCACACTGATGTTTAGTCTGAACCTCCAGAATATTTCTGTATGCTTTCATACAGTGAGTTGCTGTACATAATTGACTGAATAGATATTTGCATTAATGAGCAGGTCTACAGGTGTGCCTAATAAAATAGCCCCTGAACGTTCATCATGATAATCCCACTGTTTAATAATTATATTATAGCTACTATAGCCAATTTGCATTCAGTGTTATCAATTGTTTTTGTATTACGTCCTTTTGAGGAATGGGGCAGGGGGAGTGTAAGGAAAGAGCTAAATTAGCCAGAAGTCATATTTGATTTCACAGGAGATCCAGTGGATGTAGTGTACCTTGATTTTCAGAAGGCATTTGATAAGGTGCCACATAGGAGATTGGTGGGTAAAATCAAAGCTCATGGCATTGGGGGGAAGACATTGACATGGATAGAAAACTGGTTGGCAGATAGAAAGCAAAGGGTAGCGGTAAATGGGTGTTTCTCGGAATGGCAGGTGGTGACTAGTGGGGTGCCACAGGGCTCGGTATTGGGACCACAGCTGTTTACGATTTACATCAACGATTTAGATGAAGGCATTGAGAATAACATCAGCAAGTTTGCTGATGATACTAAGCTGGGTGGCAGTGTGACATGTGATGAGGATGTTAGGAGAATTCAGGGTGACTTGGATAGGCTGGGTGAGTGGGCAGATACTTGGCAGATGATGTTTAATGTGAATAAGTGTGAGGTTATCCACTTTGGGAGTAAGAACAGGAAGGCAGATTATTATCTGAACGGTGTAGAGTTAGGTAAGGGAGAAATACAAAGAGATCTAGGAGTCCTTGTTCATCAGTCACTGAAGGTGAATGAGCAAGTGCAGCAGGCAGTGAAGAAGGCTAATGGAATGTTGGCCTTTATTACAAAGGGAATTGAGTACAAGAGCAAGGAAATCCTTTTGCATTTGTACAGGGCCCTGGTGAGACCACACCTGGAGTATTGTGTACAGTTTTGGTCTCCAGGGTTAAGGAAGGACATCCTAGATGTAGAGGAAGTGCAGCGTAGATTCACAAGGTTAATTCCTGGGATGTCCGGACTGTCTTACGCAGAGAGGTTAGAGAGACTGGGCTTGTACACGCTGGAATTAAGGAGATTGAGAGGGGATCTGATTGCAACATATAAGATTATTAGGGGATTGGACAAGATAGAGGCAGGAAATATGTTCCAGATGCTGGGAGAGTCCAGTACCAGAGGGCATAGTTTAAGAATAAGGGGTAGGTCATTTAGGACAGAGTTAAGGAAAAACTTCTTCTCCCAGAGAGTTGTGGGGGTCTGGAATGCACTGCCTCGGAAGGCAGTGGAGGCCAATTCTCTGGATGCTTTCAAGAAGAAGCTAGATAGGTATCTTATGGATAGGGGAATCAAGGGATATGGGGACAAGGCAGGAACCGGGTATTGATAGTAGATGATCAGCCATGATCTCAGAATGGCGGTGCAGGCTTGAAAGGCCAAATGGTCTACTTCTGCATCTATTGTCTATTGATTCCTCCCTGGTAAGTGCATTAATTATAACACAAAATACAGAATGCAAAACAAAATGGTGTTAGACCTGAATGTGGGAATGGTTTGAGAAAGCAAAAGGAGACCGGTCCACAATGAATGTTTGGAGACAGTGAAGGATCAGCAGTTCACAGCATTCAGAGTAATCACAATGAGCAACATATGGAGAGATAAGATGAGGTGCAGCTGCCAGCTGGTGCTTTACCATCCAAAAGTAGCATAGAAACTTAGAAAACCTACAGCACAATGTAGGCCTTTCGGCCCACAAAGTTGTGTCGAACATGTCCCTCCTTAGAAATTACTAGGCTTACCTCTAGCCCTCTATTTTACTAAGCTCCATGTACCTATCTAAAAGTCTCTTAAAAGTCTATATCATATCCGCCTCCACCACCGTTGCCAGCAGCCCATTCCACGCACTCACCACTCTCTGAGTAAAATAACTTAACCCCTAACATCTCCTCCATACCTTCTCCCTAGCACCTTAAACCTATGTCCTCTTGTGGCAACCATTTCAGCCCTGGGAAAAAGCCTCTGACTATCCACAGGATCAATGCCTCTCATCATCTTCTACACCTCTGTCAGGTCACCTCTGATCCTCCATCGCTCCAAGGAGAAAAGGCCAAGTTCACTCAAACTATTCTCGTAAGGCATGCTCCCCAATCCAGGCAACATCCTTGTAAATCTCTGCACCTCTTCTATGGTTTCCACATCCTTCCTGTACTGAAGCGGCCAGAACTTGGCAAAGTACTCATAGTGGGGTCTGACCAGGGTCCTATATAGCTGCAACATTACCTGTCAGCTACTAAATTCAATTCCACGAATGATGAAGGCCAATACACTGTATGCCTTCTTAACCACAGAGTCAACTTGCACAGCTGCTTTGAGCATCCTATGGACTCGAACCCCAGGATCCCGCTGATCCTCCACACTTCCAAGAGTTTCACCATTAATACTATATTCTGCCATCATATTTGACCTACCAAAATGAACCACTTCACACTAATCTGGGTTGAATTCCATCTGCCACTTCTCAGCCCAGTTTTGCATCCTATCAATGTTCCGCTGTAACCTCTGACAGCCCTCCACACTATCCACTACACCCCAACCCTACAATCAGTCCCTGGTGAGACTGCACTTAAAGCAACTCTACAAATCTCTGGTGAGACTGCACTTAGAGTATTCTGTTTAATTCTGGTCACCTTATTATAGGAAGGATGTGGAAGCTATGGAGAGGGTGCAGATGAGATTTACCAGGATGTTGCTTGGATTGGAGAAAAAGTCATCTGAAGCAAGGTTAGCAGAGCTGGGACTTTTCTCTTTGGAGCGTAGAAGAATGAGAGGGGACTTGATAGAGATCTACAAGATTATGAGAGGCATAGATAGGGTGGATAGTCAGTACCTGTTTCCCAGGGCACCAATAGCAAACACCAGAGGGCATATGTACAAAATTAGGGAAGGGAAGTTTAGGGGAGACATCAGGGGTAAGCTTTTTACACAGAGGGTTGTGGGTGTCTGGAATGACATGCCAAGGATGGTGGTGGAGGCTAAAACATTAGGGGTATTTAAGAGCCTCTTGGACAGGCACATGGATGAAAGAAAAATGGAGGATTATGGGGTAGTGTGGGTTTAGTACTTTTTTTTAAGGATTATATCGGTCGGCACAACATGAAGGGCCTGTACTGTGCTGTAATGTTCTATGGTTCTATGGTTCCACACTATCCACAACACCTCCAACCTTTGTGTCATTAGCAAACTTACTAACCCATCCCTCCACTTCCTCATCCAGGTCATTTATAAAAATCACGAAGAGTAAGGGTCCCAGAACAGATCCCTGAGGCACACCACTGGTGACCAACATCCATGCAGAATATGACCCGTCTACAACCACTCTTTGCCTTCTGTGGGCAAGCCAGTTTGGGATCCACAAAGCAATGTCTCCTTGGATCCCATGCCTCTTTACTTTCTCAATAAGCATTGCATGGGGTATCTTATCAAATGCTGAAATCCATATACACTACATCTACTGCTCTTCCATCATCAATGTGCTTAGCCACATCTTCAGAGCATTCAATCAGGCTCATAAGGCAAGGCCTGCCCTTGACAAAGCCATGCTGACTACTCCTAATCATATGATACCTCTCCAAGCTCACATTCTAAGCTCATCTGCTTTGTTCACAACACTCCTTGCATTAAAACAGACACATCTCAAGCCTTCAGTCTGAGCGCGTCCCTCATCTATTACCTGCCTATCCTCCCTCTCGCACTGTCTCCTGGCTTTCTCCATTTGTCAGCTAACCTCCTCTTCCCCAGTCTTTTCAGTTCAGTTCCCAACCCCCAACAATTCTAGTTTAAACTCTCCCCAGTAGGCTTAGCGAACCTCCCCGCCAGAATATTGGCCCCCCTGGGATTCAAGTGCAAACCGTCCTTTTTGTACAGGTCACACCTGCCCTAAAAGAGGGCCCAATGATCCAGAAATCTGAATCCCTGCCCCCTGCTCCAATCCCTCAGTGAAACATTTAACCTCCACCCCATTCTATTCCTATTCTCACTGTCACATGGCACAGGCAGTAATCCCGAGATTACTACCTTTGCTGTCCTGCTTCTCAACTTCCTTCCCAACTTCCTATAGTCTTTTATCAGGACCTCTTCCCTTTTCCTACCTATGTCATTGGTATCAATATGTACCATGACCTCTGGCTGTTCTCCCTCCCACTGCAGGATGTCTTGGATGCGATCCAAAACATCCCAGACCCTGGCACCCTGGAGGCAAACTACCATCCAAGTTTCTTTCCTGCGTCCACGGAATCATCTGTCTGATCCCCCTAAGTATACAGTCCCCCATCACTATTGCCTTCCTCTTCCTTTCCCTACCCTTCAGAGCCACAGTCCCAGACTCTGTGCCAGAGGTGTGGCCACTGCCGCTTCCCCCAGCTTGGTTGCTCCCCCCCCCCCCCCAACAGCACTCACACAGGAGTACTTATTGTCAAGGGGTACAGCCACAGGGGTACTCTCTAGTACCTGACTCTTCCCCTTTCCCCTCCTGACTGTGACCCACTTGTCTGTCTCCCATGGCCTTGGTGTGACCACCTGCTTATAGCGCCTCTCTATCACCTCCTTGCTCTCTCTGACCAGACGAATGTCAACGAGCTGCATCTCCTGTTCCCTAACCTGGTCCTTTAGGATCTGCAGCTCAACACACCTAGTGCAGTATTTGTGAACGGTATGAAAGGGGTAAGTTCTTTCTGCACAAACAAGAGAAAATCTGCAGATGCTGGAAAATTGAGCAACACACACACAATGCTTTTCTCAGCAGTCCAGCAGCATTTATGGAAAAGAGCACGGTTGACGTTTCTGGCTGAAGCCACGTCACCAAGCGCCTACGCTCCACTCACCAGGAAGAGCAGGATTTCCTAGTGGCCACCCCCATTTTAATTCCAGTTCTCATTCCGATATGTCCATCCATGGCTTCCTCCATTGTTGAGATGAGACCACCTTAGGTTGTAGGAACAACACCTTATATTCCATTTGGGTAGCCTCCAACCTGATGGCATGAACATTGATTTCTCAAACTTCCGGTAATGCCCCCCACCCATCCCCGTTTCCCATTTCCCATTCCCATTTCCCTCTCTCACCTCATCTCCTTACCTACCCATCGCCTCCCTCTGGTGCACACCCCTCCCCCTTTCTTCCATGGCCTGCTGTGTCTTTCACTAATCAACTTCCCAGCTCTTTACTTGCTTCCCCCCTCCCAGTTTCACCTAAGGTTTATTTTTAATTCTATCTCTATAGCTGGCCAGCCACACATTACCATTATCCTTCCTGCTCTATGTTTTGGTCTCATGCCATCAGAGATTTTCCCCGTTTTCTCCATGACACCACATCTTTTTACCATGGAAAACTAACCTTGTGTTTCTCTCTTTCCGAGAATGATCCTTTTCCACATATGATGCTGAGCGATGGTTTCTGTATGTTCACTTCTAAAAAAACAGATTTCCAGCAACTACGTTAATAAAAGATTTCATCGCTGACCATGCTGATTACCCCTGGCTCTCTCAGCAATTATTGTTGAGGTGAGCGAACAAGCCAGAGTTGAGGAGACACTTCACCTGTGTCTCTGCTGGGGTCATCTACTGTATTTTGTGCTCCCAGTGTGGCCTCGCTGTAGACTGGGAGACCGCTGTGTCGAGCATCTTCACTCCATCCACCACAAAAAGCGGGATTTCCTGGTGGCCATTTCAAATCTACTTCCTATTCCCATTCTGACTTGTAAGACCACGGCCTCCTCCACTGGCACGATGAGGCCACACTCAGGTTGTAAGAACAACAGCTTATATTCCACTTTGTTAGCCTCCAAACTGATGGCATGAAATCATCTGGAAATTCTGGTAATTGTCTTTCCCCTCATCTTCTCTCTCTCTATCTCCCCCTTTCACTCACATTTTCTCCTTACCTGCCCATCAACTCTCTGGTGCTCCTCCCCCTTCCCTTTCTTCAATGATCTTCTGTCCACTCCAGTCAGATTCCCCCTTTTCCTGCACTTTATCTCATTCACCAATCAATTTCTGGTCTCTTTACTTTACCCCTTCTCGGTCTTACCTATCACCTGTCACTTTGTACTTTTTCCTGACCCCCTCCTTCATATGCGACTCATTCACCCTTATTTTCCAGGGTGTTTACACTTTTCCATAGATGCTGCCAGGCCTGCTGAGTTCCTTCAGCTTTGGATTTCCAACATTGGCAAATTTTCTCGGGTTTACGTTGACATTGGCAGAGTTCCGTAACACTACAAAATAACGCGTTGAATGTAATAGACAATAGACAATAGGTGCAGGAGTAGGCCATTTGGCCTTACGAGCCAGCACCGCCATTCAATGTGATCATGGCTGATCATACACAATCAGTAACCCATTTCTGCCTTCTTCCCATATCCCTTGAGTCTGCTATCTTTAAGAGCTCTATCTAACTCTTTCTTGAAAGCATCCCGAGAATTGGCCTCCACTGCCTTCTGAGGCAGAGCATTCCATAGATGCACAACTCTCTGGGTGAAAAAGATTTTCCTCAACCCTGTTCTAAATGGTCTATCCCTTACTCTTAAACTGTGTCCTCTGGTTCTGGACTCCCCCTACATCGGGAACACTTTTCCTGCCTCAAGCGTGTCCAATCCCTTAATAATCTTATATGTTTCAATCAGATCCCCTCTCATCCTTCTAAATTCCAGTGTATACAAGCCCAATCGCTCCAATCTTTCAACATATGACAGTCCTGCCATCCCGGGAATCAACCTCATGAACCTACGCTGCACTCCCTCAATAGCAAGAATGTCTTTCCTCAAATTTGGAGACCAAAACTGAACACAATACTCCAGGAGTGGGCTCACCAGGGCCCTGTACAACTGCAGAAGGACCTCTTTGCTCCTATACTTAACTCCCCTTGTTATGAAGGCCAACATGCCATTAGCTTTCTTCACTGCCTGCTATACCTGCATGCTTACTTTCAATGACTGATGAACAAGGATACCTAGATCTCGTTGTACTTCCCCTTTTCCTAACGACACCATTCAGATAGTAATCTGCCTTCCTGTTCTTGCCACCAAAGTGGGTAACCTCACATTTATCCACATTAAACTGCATCTGCCATGCATCTCTCCACTCACCCAACCTGTCCAAGTCACCCTGCATTCTCCTAACACCCTGCTCATATTTCACATTGCCATCATTGCCAACATTCACATTGTTTTGTGTCATCTGCAAATTTGCTAATGTTACTTTTAATCCCTTCACCTAAATCATTAATGTACATTGCAAATAGCAGCGGTCCCAGCACCGAGCCTTGTGGTACCCCACTAGTCACTGCCTGCCATTCTGAAAAGGACCCGTTAATCCCTACTCTTTGTTTCCTGTCTGCCAACCAATTTTCTATCCATGTTAGTACCCTACCCCCGATACCATGTGCTCTAATTTTGCCCACTAATCTCTGATGTGGGAATTTATCACAGGCTTTCTGTTAAGTCCAGGTACACTACCTCCACTGGCTCACCCTTGTCCATTTTCATGGTTACATCCTCAAAAATTTCCAGAAGATTAGTCAAGCATGATTTCCCCTTCGTAAATCCATGCTGTCTCAGACTGATCCTGTTACTGCTATCCAGATGTGCTGCTATTTCATCTTTTATAATTGACTCCAGCATCTTCCTCACCACTGATGTCAAGCAAACTGCTCCATAATTCCCTGTTTTCTCTCTCTCTCCTTTCTTAACAAGTGGGAAAACATTAGCTATCCTCCAATCCTCAGGAACTGATCCTGAATCTACAGAACATTGGAAAATGATTACCAATGCATCCACAATTTTTGGAGCCACTTCCTTAAGTACCCTGGGATGTAGACCATCAGGCCCTGGGGATTTATCAGCCTTCAGTCCCATCAGTCTATTCCACCCAACACCAGTTTCTGCCTAATGTGAATTTCCTTCAGTTCCTCCGTTACCCTAGGTCCTCTGGCCACTATTACATCTGGGAGATTGTCTGTCTTCCCTAGTGAAGACAGATCCAATGTATCTGTTCAACTCGTCTGCCATTTCCTTGTTCCCCATAATAAATTCAACAGTTTCTGCCTTCAAGGGCCCAACTTTGGTCTTAACTAATCTTTTCCTCTTCACATACCTAAAGAAGCTTTTACTATCTTCCTTTATATTCTTGGCTAGCTTACCTTCGTACCTCATCTTTTCTCCCCGTATTGTCTTTTTTAGTAATCTTCTGTTGCTCTTTAAAAGTTTCCCAATCCTCTGGCTTCCTGCTTATCTTTGCTATGTTATACTTCTCTTTTATTTTTATATTACCCTTGACTTCGCTTGTCAGACACGGTCGCCTCCTACTCCCTTTAGAATCTTTCTTTCTCTTTTTAATGTAATGTTTGAAACAACTGAGTAGCTCTATCCCAGCAAGCCCATATTTGCTCAGAGAGCACGGGATTATAACACTGTACTTCCCATTCCTGGGTTTGGCTTCCGCATTTTCCATTTTCCCTTCGCTGATGATCTTCGTAATCTTCTTTCTGCTGCTCCCTCTGCGGTTTCGTCGATTCGATTTCAGGTTAAAATTGTTTCTATTAATTCCTTTCCATTTATACTAGCATTATCCTGGGTCCGTGAGCTGTTTACCCCGGAAATAAGTGACAGTGTAAAACACTCGAAGTCGTTGGTGAATTGAAGCAGTCTTTCTTCTTAGCGGGGATCGATTTACATCGCCGAGGGCACAGCTCCATTGTAGATGAAATTTATCTTGGATCTTTCAGAGAAAAACTTGTACTGGAGCTTATACGTGATGGAATTGAAGTTTAATTTAGTTTGAATTGTTAACTTGTTTTCGAACTGAATGATTAGCGGCTGGCCGCTCCTTTTTTCCTCCTGATGGCCGTCGCAGACGAGGGGCTTATTTACTGCCGCCCTGCTGGACAGTTAACCCTGCGTTGATATGCCTGTCCAAACCCGACACCCTCTGGGTCGCACCGTCGCTCTGCGTTTTCCCTGGTGAAAGCAGCCGGTGTACGTTAACGATACAAGATCATTCAATCTGATAATAGATCGACGTTGAAGAGGAGAGAGAGATATCCTTCGATGTTTGGGAGGTCTAAGCCCAAACTTATTTTTGGAAACATAATTCTTCCCCTACGCAGTTTTAACAAAGGCGTTCGTAAACGAACTCCATCCTGTAATTTCGTCACAATAGGCTAGCGGTTAGAGCGACACTGTCAGAGCTCGGGGTGTGGAAGATAGATTGGTGTTCAATTCCAGCACCGTCTAGTCCGGGTTCCCAACCTACGACGGACTCCTCGGTTAATGATAGTGGTTCATGACATAAAAATGTTGGAAACTCCTGGGAAATCCTCTCGTCAAAGATCTTTGTCTCTACAGAGAATATTGAGACCGAGGAATTCAGCAGACCAGGCAGAATCTTTGGAAAAGGAAGTATAGGTACTTGTCGGCCCTGCATTTTGTGGTCGGTTAGTAGGCTAATTGGTCATTTTAAATTGTCCTGTCATTGAACTGGGTGGGTTCCTGCCTGGCGCGGCTCTTTGGGCCTGTTCTGTGTTTTAGCGCTTAATTAATACATAAACAAATTTAACTCAGCTGCTTCACAGATTCTGTTGTCGGCCAAATCTGACCAGCTCCCTGTGTTTATGTGACAAACGAGAGAAAATCTGCAGATGCTCGAAATCCAAGCAACACACAAAAAAATACAGACCTGCTTTTGCCGAAGGGTCTCGGCCCATAATGTCGGCTGCACTCTTTTCAATCGGTACTCCAGGCGTGCTGAGATTCTCTAAACGATTGTGTGTATTCTCCGTGTTTCCACTCTCATTATTTTGGAACAGATCTCGAGCTAACGTGCAGCAGACTATTCCCAAGATTTGCAGCCATGTTGCATCAGTTTCAGTCCAGATTAAATCTGGAACCAAAATGCCAACTGTCCTTATCATCAGGTTTTATAGTGAGGTTGGGATTGGTGCGGAGGGAGTGGAGAGCAGAACGTTCGGAAGGAGATGAGGGTGGACTACCATTTTGTGTGTGTTGCTGGAATTTCCAGCATCTGCAGATTTCCTCATGTTTGCGCTTGTAATCTCTTCTCTGTTTAGGAAGCAATGATGCTTTTTTAACTATTTCCTCTGCCTGCCCTTCCATTTGCAACATGCATGTACAGTATGCTTCCAGACCAGTTTTGGAATTGTGACCGTTAGCTTACTATTATATATTTTTGTCCTTTCAATTTCTTCTGCTCTCTCTACATGATGCAGATCTCTCTGGCGTGGAATCTCGCTGTCTACAGCAACCCCTGCCCCCCTGTCGTTACTGAATGAGCTTCCAGTGCCGGCACCTCTGCACAGATGAAGACATTGAGCTGCTCTTTGTTCTGCCTCTGGCAGCTTCTCAGCCAGCGGGCTGCAGGTAAAACTATTCTCCAGTCTCTGCAGGCGGACGGTGACTGCAATCTGGCCCAAGAGCTGGTTCAGTGAGAAGAAAAGTGAAAGTACGTTATTTGAAATGTAGTTATCTGTTGAAAGTATGACAACTTGTGTAAGTATGAAAATTAATAACATGGAGGGTCATGAGGTAGGTGTGTGGGAGGGAGCACAGGCACAATGGGTCAAACAGCAATTTTTCAATGAATCTGTCAAACTTTCTGAACCCTCAGTTCAGACGGTCTGTCAGTTCCACATTCCACCATCGGGAGCAGGTCTGCACATTTACAACATCAGGGCCCTAAGCAGCCGTTCTGAGTGAGGTGGAGATGCATGTGCATGGCATTCAACCTTGTTATTTCATCCGTAGCCCTGGATGAGGCCTCCTCTACATCAGTGAGACCAAGCACGGTCCGGGTGACCAGTTTGACGAGTATCTGCCCTCCGTCCACTGTGAGCTCCCAGTTGCCAGCCATTTTAACTTCCCTCCCCATTCCCACACTGACCGATCTCTGTTTGGCCACCTGCACAGCCAGGTGAGGGCAAACACAACCTAGATGTCCAGCACCTCACCCTCTGCCTGGGTAGTCTGGAACCCCATGGCATGAGCATTGAATTCTCTAATTTCAGGTAAATTCCTCATCTGTCCATTTCTCTCCTTCTGATCTACCAATTTTCTCTACACCAACCACCACAGCCCACATGTCCCTCTCTCTTTCCCCTCCTCCACCATTCTATCTGCCCATTACCTGCACACTCCTCACCCCACTGTTCCTATCTGCCCACCAGCCCCTCCCTTAGTTGTCCCATGCTTCAGTCAGATCTCATCATCTACAGCGTCCAACAATCAGCTCCCAGCCTCTGTTACACTCTTGCCTCCGCCCCTGGATCTACCGATCACTTGCCAGTTCTTCATCTGCCCCTTCCCTCCACCTCTTCTTACTGGCTCTCTTTATTGCATGCCCAGCTCCCTCCCACAGATGCTGACTGAGCAGCTGAATTGGAGGAACTCAGTTACTCCATTTATCCATTAATTTCACACACTCTTTACCTTGCCTCCCTCATCTGTTTAATGGTGGATTCCTGTTGAATATCTAACAAGAAGTCATTTTTGTATTTTCTGGTAGTGCCTGATGTTTTTCAGAGGTAGTGTTAATTAATCTGAGTCCATATTGACCGGTAAAAGAGAAGGTTTATTTGAAGACACTCAGCCAGACGGAAGTGAAGCTCTGCACTTGTGTGGTGTCTCTCTTTTCTGTTGACGACAGAAGATGTTACCATGGTTCTGTGTTATAAACTGGACTATTGTCTCCACGGACTGTGGACTTTTTCGGGCTTGCTTTATTTTTTTTGTGCTTCACATCCATTGCTTTCCGTGCGAGGAAAGGGGTTGGGGGGGGGGGGGGCGATTGAGAAGCCAGTTGTGTTCTGTTATTTTTTTGTGCAGGGAGAGGGGGGATTGGGGTTTGATGTACATTTCCTGCTTTGTGTAGGGAGAGGGGTTTTGGGGGCTGATGATCAGTATGCCATTCATTTTGTGTTGGGTGGGGGGTGTTGTTTTTTTTCACAGAACGACTTTCATATTCTTTCTTGGTTCTGTGGCTATATGGAGAAGACAAATCTCAGTCAGATTTGGATTCATACTTTGATAATAAATGAACCCTTTGAGCATTTTTTTTGTTGCCAAACTGAAGGGTTGACACTGTACATCTGCTTGTGTTTGTCAGTGAGTGTATCTGAGCCGTGACTCTGAGTGTCTTGCTTTTTAGCTCAGGTGGTGAGTCACAGCATGGTGGCTGCTACAGGTTCCTCCGTTCGATTCCCTGGAACCGACAAGGAATTCGAGATCTTGAACTGGGAGTTTTCAACTCCTACCGTAGTACTTCACATCACAGAAGTAGGTGGAGGGGACCCTATCATATTTGAGAAGTACAAGAATCGAATTAAAGTTGACAGTTCAAGTGGATCCTTTGTGTTGAACATTGTAAAGAAAGCAGACAGTGGCCAATACAAAATAACAGTGGATTTAGACCCCAAGAGGACCAGGATTCTAACTCTTCAAGTCATTGGTAAGTCCCCAGATGATCTGTAATCACTGAATTAAAACAATTTCATGGTGACAGGATGCTGAGGCAACATTTTGTTCTGTATCAGTTGTTTTGCAAGCTCAGTGATTCAAGTTCAGGGTCAAGTTTATTGTCATGGCCATATATGCTCAGAGTATAAACGCCATGAAAATCAGCATCATGCAGCAGCAGCAGAAACAAGAAGAACATAAATTATATGTAATTTACACATCATTAGGTTTGTTTATTTTTGTCAAGTCCAGAGAAAGAAGGAAGTGTAGCCCGAATTTCTGTTTCTCAGAAGTGTTCAAGAATCTGGTGACAGTGGGAAGAAGCTGTTATAGAACTGGGCTCCTGTACCTCTGCCTGATGGGAGAATTGAAAGAGGGTGTGGCCTGGATGCTGGAAGTCCCTAAAGGTGCACCAATGACACTGTATTGCAAGTGATGGGAAAATCACACCTCTCTGTGTGTAAACAACACACACAAAATGCTGGTGGAACGCAGCAGGCCAGGTAGCATCTGTAGGGAAAAGCACTGTCGACGTTTCGGTCTGAGACCTCGGCCCAAAATGTCGACAGTGCTTCTCCCTATAGATGCTGTCTGGCCTGCTGCGTTCCACCAGCATTTTGTGTGTGTTGTTTGAATTTCCAGCATCTGCAGATTTCCTTGTGTCTGTGTGCGTAAGCCTTGCTCTCTCCCCACCATTTGCCTCTATTTGATCAGGACATCTGGCACCAGACTGTTTGATTTGTTTTTCCTGCTCTGCTTCTTTATAGGTAATGACAGCAAGTGTTGGTTTTGAGCAAACACTGCATTGCTCTTGTCTCTCGGGATCTTATCATACAATGTGGTCTCCAGGGTCACTGTTTATAGCGTTTGCCAATGCCTAAATTCATGGACTTCATTAGGCCAATAACAAATTCAAATGACTTTGCTATTTTATACCTCAGAGGTGAACAGAATCACAAAGCGCTACAGCACAGAAACAGGCCCTTCAGCCCATCCAGTCCATGCCAAACGTCATTTTACCTTATACCATTGACCTCACTTGGAGTATAATACCTCCTACCCTCCCTGTCCAAGTACCGATCCAAGCTTCTCTTAAAGAATGCAGTTGAGTGCACAGCCACTACTTCCATGGACAGCTCATTCCACACTTGCACCACCCTCTGAGTGAAGAAGATCCCCTCAGCTTACCCCTAAATATTTCACCTTTCACAATTAACCTGTGACTAATATTTCTGGTCTCACTCAACCTTAGTGAAAAAGCCTGCCTGCATTTACCCTCATTGTTGTATCTCCAGTGGAGCAAAAAACATGTCCAGACTAGCAGACTTTAAGCAGTCAAATCACAGTCACTTTGTTGTAAAGCTGTCTGAAAATCTGAGGTTCCCAAGCTTTGTGGAAAAATATACAAGCAGTGGCCTCTTTGTCAGCTACACCATACATCTGCTTGTTAATGTAAATATTTAATCAGCCGATCATGTGGCACTGATTCAGTGTTTAAAATCTGTGAAGACATGGTCATAATCAACTGGCTGGAGCGTTCACTGAGATTTTCAATGTCTTGCATTGGCAGTGTGTGGTACCCACCTGCTTCAAACAGGCTTCAATTACAGTGGTGCCCCTGACGAGTGTGGTGACCTACCTCTATGACTATCACCCAGTCCCACTTACATCTATAGTGATGGAAGTTTTTGAGAGGTGGGTGATGGAACATATCAATTCCTGCCTGAAATGTGACTTGGATCTGCTCCAATTTGCCTACAGGAGCAACAGGTCCACAGCAAATGCCATCTCATTGGCTCTTCACACAACCCTGGACAGCAACAATGGATAGATCAGGATTGTCTTTATCAACTACTGCTCAGCATTCAGTACCACCATCCCTCAAAACTAATCAATAAGCTCCAAAACCTTGGCCTTAATAGCTCCTTGTGCTATTGGGTCCTAGGTTTCTTCATTGGCAGACCCCAGTCAGTTCGTGTTGGCAACAGCATCTCCTCCATGATTCTCATCAGCACAGGTGCATCACAAGGCTGTGAGCACAGCCCATGGCTCTACTCGCTTTACACCGATGACACTGTGGCTAAGCACAGCTCCAATGCCATTTTCAAGTTTGCTGAACACACCACTGTTGTAGGCCAAATCAAAGGTGGTGATGAATCAAAATATAGGAGGAAGATTGAAAACCTGGCTGAGTGGTGTCATAACAACAACCTCTTACTTAATGTCAGCAAAGCCAGGGAGCTGATTATTGTCTTCAGGAGAAGGAAACCAAAGGAACATGTCAGAGGATTAGATGTGGAGAAGGTTACCAACTTTAAATTCCTCAGTGTTATTATTTTGGAAGACCCATGTTGGACCCAGAACATAAGTGCAATTATGACAAAAGCATGACAGCACACCTATTTCCTCAGGATTTTGTGGAGATTTGGCATGGGATCTAATAAATCTGATTCTGACTGAAAACTTTGAACTTTGACAAACCTCTATAGATGTGTACCAGAGCATATATTGACTGGCTGCAGCACAGTTTGGCGTGGAAACAACAATACCCTTGAACAGAAAATCCTGCAAAAGTAGTAGATTTGGCCCAGCCCATCACAGGTAAAATCCTCCCAATCATTGAGTACATCTGCATGAAATGCTGTTGCAGGAAAGCAGCATCCCTCATCAGCAACTCCCACCACCCACAACGTGCTCTCTTCTCACTGCTGCCATCAGAAAGAAGATTCTTAGATATCGGGCTCAGAACTGTTCACAATTCTCCAAATGTAGTCTGAACAATGCCCAGAAAAGCCACAGCATTATATCATTGCTTTTATCAGGCAGATCACAAAGGTTTTCTTCCACATCACATGATTTATCCCAGGAGTGGGTGTGTGGGGGAGAAATGTCTATGAGTATTACTACCTTGTTCACAGGTCACTATGCCTCTAAGATTGGTTATTGGCATAATTGGGAATTAAATTGTCCCAATCATTGAGACTTTTTAAGGAGATGTTTGATCTTAGTGCCGACTTGGATACATCACCATGCACTTCTCTTGTGTTCAGTGATCAATCTTCCTTATTTCTCTGCTTGTGTTAGTTATTCAGATTTATTCTTCTGCTGACATTACTCTTGTGTTTCTATGTTTCATTTCGTTCTGTGTGCATTGTTTACAGGTGTATTATGTGGCACATTTCTATTTAAAAAACCATTTAAACCTCAACTACCTTACCATCATCACCTTTTAGAGTAGAACAGTGGTGCAGCAACGAATACTCCAGTCCTGATGGAAATAGAACATAGAACAAAGCTGTGCCGAACATGTCCTTACATTAGAAATTACCTAAGATCCATGTACCTATCTGAGAGAGTCTTAAAAGACTGTATTGTATCCGCCTCCACCACCGTCGCCGGCAGCCCATTCCACGCAATCACCACGTTTTAAAATAAATTACCCCAGACATCTCCTTTGTACCTACTTCCAAGCACCACAAAACTGTGTCCTCTCATGTTAGCCATTTCAGCCCTGGGAAAAAGCCTCTGACTATCCACACGATCAATGCCTCTCATCATCTTATACACCTCTATCAGGTCACCTCTCATCCTCCGTCGCTCTAAGGAGAAAAGGCCGAGTTCACTCAACTTAGTCTCATGAGGCATGCTTCCCAATCCAGGCAACATCCTTGTAAATCTCCTCTACGCCCTTTCTATAGTTTCTATATTTCCTGTAGTGAGGTGAGAACTGAGCACAGTACTCCAAGTGGGATCTGACCAGTGTCCTATGTAGCTGCAACATTACCTCTCGGCTCTGAAACTCAATCCCACGATTGATGAAGGCCAATGCACCATATGCCGCCTTAACCACAGAGTCAAACTGCACAGCAGCTTTGAGTGTCCTATGGACTCTGACCCTAAGATCCCTCTGATCCTCCACACGCCAAGAGTCTTACCATTAATACTATATTCTGCTATTATATTTGACCTACCAAAATGAAGCACCTCACAACTAGTTGGGTTGAACTCCATCTGCTCAGTTTTGCATTGCTGTAATCTCTGACAGCCTTCCACACTATCCACCACACTCGCAACCTTTGTGTCATCAGCAAATTTACAAACCTATCCCTCCACTTCCTCATCCAGGTCAGTTATAAAAATCACGAAGAAAAGGGGTCCTAGAACAGAACCCTCAGGCACAACACTGGTGACCGATCTCCATGCAGAATATGACCTGTCTACAACTACTCTTTGCCTTATGTGGGCAAGCCAATTCTGGATCTACAGACAGAGAGACAGACATACTTTATTGATCCCGAGGGAAATTGGGTTTCGTTACAGTCGAACCAACCAAGAATAGTGTAGAAATATATCAATATAAAACCATAAATAATTCAATAATAATGTTAATTATGCCAAGTGGAAATAAGTCCAGGACCAGCCTATTGGTTCAGGGTGTCTGACACTCTGAGGGAGGAGTTATAAAGTTTGATGGCCACAGGCAGGAATGACTTCCTATGACACTCAGTGTTACATCTCGGTGGAATGAGTCTCTGGCTGAATGTACTCCTGTGCCTAACCAGTACATTATGGAGTGGATGGGAGACATTGTCCAAGATGGCATGCAACTTGGACAGCATCCTCTTTTCAGACACCACTGTCAGAGAGTCCAGTTCCACCCCCACAACATCACTGGCCTTACGAATGAGTTTGTTGATTCTGTTGGTGTCTGCTACCCTCAGCCTGCTGCCCCAGCACACAACAGCAAACATGATAGCACTGGCCACCACAGACTCATAGAACATCCTCAGCATCGTCCGGCAGATGTTAAAGGACCTCAATCTCCTCAGGAAATAGAGACGGCTTTGACCCATCTTGTAGACAGCCTCAGTGTTCTTTGACCAGTCCAGTTTATTGCCAAGCAATGCCCCCTTGGATACCATGCCTTCATGCTTTCTCAATAAGCCTTGCATGGGGTAGCTTATCAAATACCTTGCTGAAATCCATATACACTACATCTGCTGCTCTACCTTCATCAATGTGTTCAGTCACATCCTAAAAAATTCAGTCAGGCTCGTAAGGCACGGTCTACCTTTGACAAAGCCATGCTGACTATTCCTAATCATATTATGCCTCTCCAAATATTCATAAATTCTGCCTCTCGGGGACTTCTCCATCATCTTACCAGCCGCTAAAGTAAGACTCACTGGTCAATAATTTCCTGAGCTATCTCTACTCCCTTTCTTGAGTAAGGGAACAACATCCACAACCCTCCGATCCTCTGGAACCTCTCCCATCACCATTGATAATGCCAAGATCATAGCAATCTCCTCTTCCCACAGTAGCCTGGGGTGCATCTTGTCTGGTCCCTGTGACTTATCCAACTTGATTCTTTCCAAAAGCTCCAGCACATCCTCTTTCTTAATGTCTATATGCTGAAGCTTTTCAGTCCACTGTAAGTCATCCTTACAGTCGCCAAGATCCTTTCCTGTAGTGAACACTGAAGCAAAGTATTCATTAAGTACCATTTTCCACTGTCACACTTGATTGGTCCTATTCACTCATGTCTTATCTTCTTGCTCTTCACATACTTGTAGAATTCCTTAATCCTGCCCACCAAGGCCTTCTCCTGCCTCCTTCTGGCTCTCCTAATTTTATTCTTAAGCACCTTCCTGCTAGCCTTATAATCTTCTAGATCTCTATCATTACCTAATATTTTGAACCTTTCATAATCTTTTCTTTCCTTTTTGACTCGATTTTCAACAACCTATGTACATCACATTTCCTGTACCCTACCATCCTTTCCCTGTCTCATAGGAACCTACCTATGCAAAACGCCACACAAGTATCCCCTGAACATTTGCCACATTTCTGCTTTTCATTTCCCTGAGAACATCTGCTCCCAATTTATACTTCCAAGTTCCTGCTTAATAGCTTCATATTTCCCCTTACTCCAATTAAACATTATCTCCAAAATGCTCTCCCACTGAGAGACCTGCCACCTGACCGGGTTCATTTCCCAATACCAGATCTAGTGCAACCTCTCCTCTTTTAGCTTTATCTACATATTGTGTCAGGAAACCTTACTGAACACACCTAACAAACTCCCCCAACCCCTTCTAAACACCTTGCTCTTGGGAGATGCCAATCTAATTAAAATCTCCCATGATGAGCATCCTGTTTTTATTGCACCACAACCCTGTTATTATTTCCCTGATGAAGGATCTTGGCCCGAAACCTCAACTGTTTACTGTTTTCCATGGATGCTGCCTGGCCTGCTGAGTTCCTCCAGCATTTCGAGTGTGTTGCTTTGAATTTCCAGCTTCTGTTGATTTTTTTCCTGTTTGTAATACTGAAGCCTCTCAGCTCCACACTTTTCCCTGGGTAGTCTGGCTTCCCGTCATATCCCCAAGGGATGCAGCTCATTTAATCGGCTGTAGCAAATTACCTCCTGCGCTGGTAAAAGAGAGGAAGACAGGAATGGAGTTAATGTACATGCACCTTCTTGCTGATGACAGCAGTGAGAAGAGAGCAAGAGCCATGGGTGCCAGACCACCCGGCTCAGGAACAGTTATACATCAGGCTATTGAACCAGCATTGACATTTTCACTCTCCACAACACTGAACTGATCATTGAATATAACACATGGGCTTACTTTCAAGGACTCGACAATTCATGTTCTCACTATTATTTATTTACTTATTTATAATTTATTGGGGTTTTTTGTATTTGCACATCTTTCATTTGCACATTGATTGTCAGACTGTGTGTGCAGTTTGTCGTTGATTCTATTGCACTTTTGATCTACTGTGAATGCCTGCAAGAAAATGAATCTCAGGGTGGTGTATGGTGACATATACGGTGCATACTTTGATAATAAATTTGTTTTGAATCAATAGAATCCTGGGATATGAGGAAGGAGTGGGAAAGGAAGGATTGTTGCGCTGGGAGCCAGCAGGGATTTGATGGGATGAATAGCTTAACAAATAATAAGTCTCTCGGTTACTTTTTCAAGGGTGGCATGTTAGTATAGAGATGACCATAACACTATAAAGTACCAGTGACCTGTCAGTGTACCTCAATAGTTGGAAAGGTCTGGATAAAAAAATAAGCAGCTGCAAAATTAGCACTGACTTGGAGAAGTGTGATGAGTTAGTACAAGCTGTTAAATACAAAGAGCACATAACTAAAAAGATAGGCATTATTTGTTAAATGTACATAGAAACATTGAAACACAGAGTGAAGTGTGTGGGTTGCATCTACGACCAATAAGGTCTGAGGATGTGTGGGGGCAGCCACAAGTGTTGGCATACTTCAAGCGCCGTCAAATGTGGTGTCCATCATACTGGTCCCCCAGCACCCAGGTCATACCTTGTTATTATTGCAACCATCAGGAAGGAGGTACAGAAGCCAAAAGGCACACACTCAGCAAATCAGAAACAGCTTCTTCCCCTCTGCCATCAGATTCCTGAATGGACATTGAACTCAGGAACACTACCTCACTACTGTTGTATTTCAATTTTTGTACTACTTGTTTAATATACACTGTAATTCACAGGTCTGTAGTTACTGTTCTGTACACTCTTTCTTCTGATGTGGCATTTGCAATTCTCCAGTCCCGAACCATCATTCTGAGTCTCCAAGCTTGAACCATTTTGGCCAGGGCCTCTGAGATTTCTTCCCTTGCCCCACCAAATGGTTAATCCATCTGAATTACGTACAATGAGACTTTTCAGAAGCCCACCCATGAATTTCGAGTGCATCCAAAATCACAGCTACACCTTCCTTTGCTGAGATCACTGAAATGGAGAGCATGTCTTACAAGGGTAACCTGAGCGAGATTGAGCTATTTTCTTTGGGTGAAGAAAATTGAAAGGTGACTTGATAGAGGTGAACAAAACGAAGAGAAGTATAGATTGAGTGGTAGGCCGGAGTCTTTTTCCTAGGGAACAGATGGTGATATCCGGGGGCATCATTCTGAGATGATTGAAGGAAAATATAGGGAGGTTGTCAGGGGTAAGTTTTTTTTAATGAGGGGTGGTGGTAGAGGCAGATACATTAGGGGCATTCAAGAAACTCTTAGATAGGCACATGGATGATAGAGAAATAGAGGGCTATGGATCAGGGAAGGGTTAGATTGATCTTAGAGTGGGTTAAAAAGTTGGCACTGCTTTGTGGCCCGAAGGGCCTATACTGTTCTATGTTCTAACTTATTTACTCTGATTGTTGACCGAGTTTCCATTTGCTCCTGGATTGTTGCAATAAATCCTGATTTAATGATTCATTACCTGAAAATTGCTCCGTCTTTCTTCAGATTCTCTCTCCACACCATCCATCTCCAGCAACGTCTCTGAGAATGGCACAGTTGCGCTGAGCTGCACAGTGCAGAGAGGGGTGGCCACTTCCATTCTATGGACGAGAGGTGGTGTTGTACTCCCGGTAGACCAACGGCAGTCCCTGTCCGATGGGAATGTAACGCTCACCATTTGGAAAACTCAGGAATCGGACTCCGGATATTACACCTGCTCTATGGAAAATCAAGTCAGTCGTACTAACAGTACCTACCAGCTGATCATCAAGGGTAAGTATGTCAGGGTTGCATGAAGTTGCATAGCGTCCATTGCACAGATGCTGGCGTCTGCATTAGCATTAATCCTTCATTAGGGCCTGGTTGATTAAAGGCAAAATGATAAAAATAAAGATAAGCTTTTTTTGTCAATGAGCATTGTTACAAAGTTTGACTCCTTAGTAATAATGATCTGAGAGGCACAGAGAAAATTTATATTTACCAACAAGTAACCTTTTTTGTCAGAACTAAAGTGCATGTGGCTTTACAAACTAACTACCTGTATGCACACCCACGAGGATTCACTGACCCTACATGAACAGGCAATGAAGAGTAAAGGTATTACCCGGGAAAGGAGTCTACGATGCCTAAGCATTCCTCATGGTCCCGATCTCCATATGCCCGTGGGGTCCTCATTGCAATGGTTGGTCTCTGCAGGCTGGAGATTTATTGCTCCCTCGTATTTGAAGCTCCTGATACTTACAGTGTTCATCATCAATTCAAATGATGCATCTCCATTCTGTTGGCTCAAGGTCATCTAACCTACCTAGGTCACCTTCTTATTGGCTTCCGTCCAGGGCTACAACCAGTATTGTTCTTTTGTTTTTGCCTACAGCCTCGTGCCTTTGTTCTTTTCAACTCTGGCTGGTTCAAACCAGTCAAACCAAGTGACCCGCACTGAGTGTAATGAGAAATCAAATTGCTTCACTGGCAAGCCTGCTACTTTTATGTAATAAATAGCCATTCCTCTGAGAATGGTCTCAGGTGTAGCAGGTCATTAGCTGAAATTCCTTGTGTCTACATACAATTGTTCTGATTGGATTATCCCGAGCAGGAATCAGTTCAGAGTTCACAAAAGGGGGGGGGGGGGGGTGAGGTGGGCTGCAAGGACAATCCCACAAAACAGCTGCCTTCATCTCCTTCAAGCGCATAGCAAGAACAAAGACAATTTTTTGTCTACTTCCACTGTTCCTGATTTTTCTGAATTCACTGATTTGTAGTCTTTGGTTCCATCTGGCCAATATCTCCCTCCTTGATCCAAAAATATTTATCTTAAGATCATTATCCTCTTCTCCTGTTGACTGCCATGGAACACCAGTAGGTGTGCAGAACTTAAATTACAAGTTTCCCCCACTATTCGCAGGTGGAGCGTTCTTATGAAATGGTTCATAAGCTGCAATGTCGGAAAGTGAAGAATTAAGTATATGGGATAAATTTGTGAGCATTCGCAGACCCAAAAAATAACCTACCAAATCATGCCAAATAACACATAAAACCTAAAATAACAGTAACATATAGTAAAAGCAGGAATGATCTGATAAATACACAGCCTATATAATGTAGGAATACTTTTCTGCAATTGTTGCAGCGCTGTCCACTGCAGTGAAAATCTCACGCAAGTGCTCTCGGCAGCACTCACTGCAAAAACACACGGCGAAAGTGCTCCCAGCAGAAACACTCTTTCCAGTAACCTTTAAGCTATGAAGCTACCAAGTAACACATAAAACTACACAGCCTATATAAAGCAGAAATGATGTATGTACAGTGTAGTTTCACTTACCGCAATCGGGAAGACAGTGAGGACACTGATGATGGTGTGTTAGGCTGAGTCATTGGAGGTTGAGGTTATGGGAGACTGGTGTGTCATCTCATCGTCGTCTGTTTCCATCAGGGCAGGCAGGTCACCTTCTTTATGTCTGCCTGCCTCGATGCCGAAGGTTGAGTTTTGTCGTCTGCTGTGGCTGACGTGAAAGGCTTGAAAAACGACAGTAGGATTGACTGCTTAGCCTCGCCCATTTTTCAATCATACAGTTCTTTGTAAGTACTCAAACCATCCTGTAAATAAGCCCTAAACCTACGTACCCTTTCAAAATTAAAGTCATACTTTTCTGTAATCATTGCAGCGTTGTCAATCCCAGCGAAAATCTCATGCAATTGCTTCCCGTTCAGTTCTTGGATGACTTCACTACTGCATTCGGCTTCAATTGTTATCCTTTCCTCTTCATCAGCTCTTCATCTCTCAGTTCTTGGTCATGGGATGCCAAAACCTCTTCAACATCATCTTTGTCAATTTCCACAAACCTTTAGCCAAACTCACTATATCCTTACTTTGTTCACCACGATCAAAACACTTAATTACATCTAGTTTTATGCTAAGTGTAACACACTTACGAGCTCTTTTAGGCTTTCCTGATACCTTAGAACTCATCTTGCTAATGAATGCACAAAATAAATGGACATAAAGCACAGATGCTCACAGGTACATGTTTAAGCAATGCCGGCTATAATGCAATTCCGGGGGAGGAGCTTGGCTGCTCGGGGTGCGCTGCCTTTTTTTGTAACCGTGAAAACACCTTCTGTTAGCGAAAACAGGTAACTAATATAGGTCTTTTGTAACAGTGAGGTGTCGTAAAGCGAACATTCAAAAAATGGGGGACACTTGTTTATAAATACTGCTAATACTTACTGAATTTATAACACTTTAGATCAACAATCATCTGCTGTTTTATAAAACATCCCTAATAGATAGATAGATAGATAGATACTTTATTCATCCCCATGGGGAAATTCAACTTTTTTCCAATGTCCCATACACTTGTTGTAGCAAAACTAATTACATACAATACTTAACTCAGTAAAAAATATGATATGCATCTAAATCACTATCTCAAAAAGCATTAATAATAGCTTTTAAAAAGTTCTTAAGTCCTGGCGGTAGAATTGTAAAGCCTAATGGCATTGGGGAGTATTGACCTCTTCATCCTGTCTGAGGAGCACTGCATCAATAGTAACCTGTCGCTGAAACTGCTTCTCTGTCTCTGGATGGTGCTATGTAGAGGATGTTCAGAGTTATCCATAATTGACCGTAGCCTACTCAGCGCCCTTCGCTCAGCTACCGATGTTAAACTCTCCAGTACTTTGCCCACGACAGAGCCGCCTTCCTTACCAGCTTATTAAGACGTGAGACGTCCCTCTTCTTAATGCTTCCTCCCCAACACGCCACCACAAAGAAGAGGGCGCTCTCCACAACTGACCTATAGAACATCTTCAGCATCTCACTACAGATATTGAATGACGCCAACCTTCTTAGGAAGTACAGTCGACTCTGTGCCTTCCTGCACAAGGCATCTGTGTTGGCAGTCCAGTCTAGCTTCTCGTCTAACTGTACTCCCAGATACTTGTAGGTCTTAACCTGCTCCACACATTCTCCATTAATGATCACTGGCTCCATATGAGGCCTAGATCTCCTAAAGTCCACCACCATCTCCTTGGTCTTGGTGATATTGAGACGCAGGTAGTTTGAGTTGCACCATATCACAAAGTCCTGTATCAGTTTCCTATACTCCTCCTCCTGTCCATTTCTGACACACCCCACTATGGCCGTGTCATCAGCGAACTTCTGCACATGGCAGGACTCCGAGTTATATTGGAAGTCTGATGTGTACAGGGTGAACAGGACCGGAGAGAGTACGGTTCCCTGCGGCGCCCCTGTGCTGCTGACCACCGTGTCAGACCTACAGTCTCCCAACCGCACATACTGAGGTCTATCTGTCAAGTAGTCCACTATCCAATCCACCATGTGAGATAATTTCTACATTATTTTAGCCTTCCATCTTCTAAGTTGATAATTATGTACCCAAAATACGTAAAAATCATTTGTTCCCCAATTCCAAAGCCTGGGTTACTCAATGTTTCATTTGTCTTACCGGCATGTGCTTTAATTACTTTAGTGTGTTTAGTCCATTGATGAATTATCTGCTTTGCCTCCTTCACAACACATGTCCAATCTGCAGTCAAGTGAAGAATTGGTGGCAACTTCTACACATATTGATTCGTATGGTGTATTGGATCTTGAAGCTCTCCTTCATTACTGTGTCTCCTGCTGACTGAGGCAACATTTGTCCTCCAATGGCCAGATCTAATATGTTCCCTGTGATGACATTGTGACTGATGTTGCCTGACCTAAACAGGTCCCGTCCTGATGGGTATATCTGGGTATAATCTCTCCCTCCAGTACCTCCATACTAATTCCCACACTTCACAAAACGTAACTGATGGATAAAAAAATCAAACAGTACACACTTAAAGCCAGAGAATGTACTCTGCAGCCTGCCACTCTGTGTGTCTGAACTCATAATGTCTGTTGTATTCCACTGAATTTAAAACAGTTGCACCAAGACTTATTCATAAAACACACAAACACACTTGCAAATGAGTCTGCTACCATATAGTGAGTATGCGTGCACCCCACTGGTGTCCCGACTACTCAGTGTCCGCCCTTCGTCAACTGGTGTTCCTGTCTCACCAAATTACCCAAAAATTCTTGTCTTCTACATAAGCACAAACACACCACACTACTTTCAAATGTACGAGTTCAGCTCACTGCTGTGATCGTGATGTTTCATGACCCCATGCTCACTGTCTAAGTGTGAGTCCTAATCTTAAAGAAATACTTTCCCACTTAATCTGTTTGGATTGTTGGCCACGTGATGGGATACAAATGTACCCTGGATAAGCCCGCAAATATTATTGTGGCTGTGAATAAAATCACTGGGAGACACTGAAGCTGGTGGGTATACAAGTCTTTCTTAAGCAAAACAAGCAAGCATCACACTCAACACACTCTTGGAAGAAGAGTCTTGCCTGATGCAATATAATACGATATTTTTATATGCTAAAGATGGCAGGACAATTCTATACTTACAATGTATCCTCAATGCTTTCTGTGAATTACAGATAATTTTCAGACACCTTCATTTTAATGCCGACACCCAAAGCGAGTGCTAATCCACACTGACTCTAGGCCGTGTTCATGCAAAAACTGGACAGTCCACACTAGGGCTGCGTAGAAAGCTACCATTTAATCAGGAGAGTGACTGGGATTTCAAAGGCAGAGTTTCACGGCAGTCTCTCTGAGCTGAGGAATCAGCAAGAGAGATACATTAGAGATGGCCAATAAAATTAATTCAAATGCAAGCGGAGTGGCGATTCTTTTGGAGTGTGCCAGTGTTGGAGTGGTTTTAGCTGATCAGGTTTGGGTGTGGCAAATTGTCTTGGAAGTTTCCCTCCACCTCCCCTCCCCCTCTCTCCCTCCCCCCTCTCTCACTCATCCTCCCCTTCCCCTCTCACTCTCCCTCACCCTCCCCCTTTCTCTCTCCCCTCTCTCACTCCCCCTCCCCTCTCTCACTCACCCTCCACTCCCCTCTCCCTCCCTCCTCTCCCTCCCTAACTCCCTTCTCTCTCTCTCCCTAACCCGCTTTCTCTCCCTCCCTGTCTCTCCCCCTGTTCTCTGCCCCCACTCTCTCTCCCCCACTCTGTCCCCCATTCTTTCTCCCCTCCCTCTCCCCCTTCCCTCTCCCTCTCTCCCTCCCCCTTCCCCTCCCCCCTCTCCCTGTCCTTATTTGTTCATTCCTCATCTGTTAGGGCAGAGTAGTGTAGTGAGAATGGCTCGGGGGCAGTGTTTTCTACTGAGTGTGGGACGTGGGAAGACTGGTAGAGATATCTCCAGTTTCCCAGATCCTGAGGGAAAATATTAAGGAACTGGAGCAGCAGTTAGATGACCATCGACTCAGATGAGAGATTGGAGGAGGGGTGACAGACAGGAGCTGCAGGATGGTAATTACCCTCGGTAGCAGGAGACAAGTAACTGGGTGACTGTCAGAAGAAGGAAGGGAAATACAGTCGGCCCTCGTTATCCGTGGGGGATTGGTTCCGGGATACCAAAAAACGCAGATGCTCAAGTCCCTTATATAAAATAGCGTAGTATTTGCATATAACCTACACACATCTTCCTGTATACTTTAAGTCATCTCTAGATTACTTATACTACCTGATACAATGGAAATGCTATGTAAATAGTTGTTATACTGTATTGTTTAGGGAATAACAACAAGAAAAAAAAGTCTGTACCTGTTCAGTACAGACGCAACCATCGTAGCTCTTCTGGGAACGCCGATGCCGCCTCAGCTGATCCCGATTCTCCCGTGATCTTTAAGTTCTTGAGGCTGTAGCGCTTTACATAGCCAGCCAGCTGTCCCTGTAGACTTAAACTCCTTCCTCTCGCTCACAACACAAGTAGCGAATGCGCGAGATGCGAGGCGAGCCTCTGGGTTTTCCCGATCTGCGGTTGGTTGAATCCGCGCATGCGGAACCCGCGACTAAGGAGGGCCGACTGTGCACAGCCAGTTCAGAGTACAGCTGTGGCTGCTCCCCTCAATAATAAGTATATACCTTTAGAGACTGAGGGGGGGAACAACCTACCAAGCTGGAACCACAGTGACCGGGTCTCTGGCACTGAGTCTGGTGTTGTGGCTCAGCACAGCTGGGAGGTGAAGGTGACTGCAGTGTTGATAAGAGATTCATTTGTCAGTAGTGAGCAGCCAGAAGCCTTCCCCTCTCTGAAACAGAACGTTTTATCCTCAGTAAGACTCTTAGGTCTCATCGCCAGCTCTTGGGCCTTCGGAGACTCCATCTTCCTCTCACCCCGCCATCCCTGAACACTCCAAGCCTCCCTTCTCCTCAGTCACTACCAGTCCACTTCCTCCCTCCGATCCCAGCTCTCATCCATGCCGGGTTTTCACCATTACCTTTGACCTTCCCCTCTCTGAACCAGAACGTTTTATCCTCAGTAAGGGCCTCACCTTTGTCCCCCTGTGCCCACACCTCAGTGAGTTCCACGCCTGCCACAACACTGAACTCTTCTTCTGCCATCTCCATCTCTGAGCCTATTTCTTTGGGAAGAACTCCCCACCCCTCATTGATGACCCCTTCTCCTGTCTTCAACCCTCATCCTCTTCCTGGACACCCCACCCTGGTTTTTTTGCTTGCTCTGGACATTTTCATTGCCAACTGCCAACCGTCCCGACTTTAACACTCCTCTCTCCTATTCCAACCTCAGTCCTTCTGAACGCTTGGCTCTCCACTCCCTCCGCACTAATCCTAACCTCACCATCAAACCTGCAGGTAAGGGAGGTGCTCTGGTTGTCTGGCAGACTGACCTCTACCTGGCTGAGGCCCGGCAACAACAGTCATACACATCCTCTTACTTACCCCTCAAACAGGACCCAACTAAGGAACACCAGGCCATTGTCTCCCACACCTTCACCAACCCTATTTACTCTGCGGATATCCCATCCACCACAACCACCCTCATAGTTGCCGCACCCCACACCTCCCATTTCTACCCTCCTGCCCAAAATCTACAAACCCGCTCGTCCAGGTAGACCCATTATTTCAGCTTGTCCCTGCCCCACTGAACTTATATCGGCATACCTCGAATCCGTTTTATCCCCCCAGTTCAGTCCCTTCCCACCTACATCCATGACACCTTACACACTGTTGCTCTTTTCAAGGATTTCAGGTTCCCTGGCCTCTACCATCTGATTTTCACAATGGATGCCCAGTCCTGACACACCTCCATCCTGCACCAGGATGGCCTCAAACTCTCAGTTTCTTTCTGGACACCAGACCCAGCCAATTCCTTTCCTCTGCCTAGTGGAACTCGTCCTCACTCTAAATAATTTCTCCTTTGGCTCTTCCCACTTCCTTTAAACAAAAGGGGTAGCCAAGGGCCCAGCTATGTCTACTTGTTTGTTGGCTATGTGGAACAGTCAAGCCTACACTGGTGACCATCCTGCACTTTTCCTACACTACATCGATGACTGCATTGGTGCTGCCTCCTGCACCCGTGCTGAACTTGTCGATTTCATCCACTTTGCCTCCAACTTCCACCCGGCTCTCAAGTTCACCTGGTCCATTTCTGACACTTCCCTCCCCCTTCTCGATCTCACTGTCTCCATCTGCGGAGACATCTTATCTACCAGTGTCTATTATAAGCCAATGGACGCTCATGGCTACCTGGACTATATCTCGTCCCACCTTGCTACTTGTAAAAGTGCCATTCCATTCTCTCAGTTCCTCCATCTCCACCACATCTGCTCTCAGGATGAGGCTTTTCATTCCAGAATGAATCAGATGTCCTCCTTTTTCAAAGATAGGGGCTTCTCTTTCTCCACCCTCAATGCTGCCCTCCAGCACATCTCTTCCATTTCGCACATGTCTGCTGTTACCCCATCCTCCTGCCATTCCACAGGAGACAGGGTTCCTCTTGTCCTCACCTACCACCCTACCAGCACATAATTCTCCGAAACTTCTGCCACCTCCAACTGGATCCCCCCCACCAAGCACATCTTTCCATCCCCCCACTTTCTGCTTTCTGCAGGGATTGCTCCCTGTGCGACTCCCTTGTCCATTAGTCCTTCCCCACTGATTTCCCTCCTGGCACTAGTCCTTGCAAGTGGAACAAGTGCTACATCTGCCCCTTCACCTCCTCCCTCGGTACCATTCAGGGCCCCAAACAGTCTTTCCAGGTGAGGAGACAGTTCACCTGTGAGTCTGTTGGGATTATATACTGTGTTCGGTGCTCCCGGTGTGGCCTCCTGTTTATCAGTGAGACCCGACATAGATTGGGAGGCCGCTTTACCGAGCATCTATACTCCATCCATCAGAACCAGTGGGATCTCCCTGTGGCCTCTCATTATAATTCCACTTCCCATTCAACAATGTCCATCTATGGCCCCCTCCACCATTGTGATAAGGCCACACTCAGGTTGGAGGAACAACACCTTATATTCTGTTTGGGTAGCATCCAACCTGATGGCGTAGACATTAATTTCTCAAACTTCCAGTATTGCTACCCCACTCCCTTCACCATTTCCAATTCCCTTTTCCCTCTCATGTTATCTCCTTGCCTGCTCATTGCCTCCCACTGGTGTTCCTCCCTCCCCCGTCACCCTTTTTCCATCTTCCCTGTCCTTCTGCCTCTTTCACCAATAAACTTCTAGCTTGTTGCTTCATCTCTCCCCCCCGAGTTTCACCTGTTACCTGGTGTTTCTCTCTCCCTTCCCCCCCACCTTTCAAATCTACTCCTCAGCTTCTAACGTCCTGCTGAAGGGTTTTGGCCTGAAACGTCAACAGTGCTTTCTTCCATAGATGCTGCGTGCCCTGCTGAGTTCCCCTAGCATTCTGTGTGTATTCGCCAGAAGTCTTGGTACATATTGGCACCAATGACACGGGAAGAAGAGATGATGAGGTCCTGAAGAGAAATTTTAGGAAGCTAGGAAGAGAGCGGAGAAACAGGACCTCCAGCCTGATAATCTCTGGGTTGCTGCCTGTGCCACATGCCAGTGCCAGTAAGAATAGAGTGATTTGGCAAGTGAATGTGTAGCTGAAGAACAGGTTAAGGATTTCACATGTATGCATATTTGTGATCTCTTCTGGGGAAGTGATGACCTGTGCAAAAGGGACTGGTTATAACCGAACAAGAGGAGTCCAATATCCTTGCGAGCAGGTTGACCAGAGTTGTTTGGGTGGGTTTAAACCAATTGGGCAGAGGAATGGGAATTAGGTGATAGGGCAAAGATGCAGTCAACAGGATGAGTTGCAACGTAAAATGAGGACAAAATCGAGAAGGGTGAATACAGGACTGAGGTGTTACATTTGAACGTGCGCGGTACATGGAATAAGGTAGATGAACTTGTAGCACAGGTATGATGATGTAGGCTTCACTGAATTATGGCTGAAAGAAGAATATGTCTAAGCGTACACTTTGTCTCACACGTACTGGCAGGGAGCCAGAGCAGGTGGCATTGCTCTGTTGGTAAAAAATGAAATTAAATCTTTAGCAAGAGGAGACAAAGGGCTGGAAGAGGTTGAATCGTTTTGGAAAGAGCTAAGGAACTGCAAGGGTAAAGGAACCTTGTTGCAAGTTATATACAGACCTCCCCCCAAACAGTAGTAGGGATGTGGTCTACAAATTAGAACAAAAGATACAAAATGCATGGCAAAAGGGTAATATGCAGGTAGATTGAGAAAAATCATGTTGGTGCTGGTTTCCAAGAGGGGGATTTTCCAGAATGCCTACAAGACGGCTCTTTATAACAGCTCATTGAGCCCACCTTTGGATCGTCATCATCATAGCTTGTCACATCAGACAGCCAGCCACTCTAGTGTTGTTTGGTTGATGTTGAACAGGTCAGTATCAGCTAAATCAGGTGAGAGTGGGCAGTTGCGGAGACCGTGTTCGGTGTTTTGCACCATTTCGCCACTCTCACAGGATTCATTGGACTTTAAACTCCACTTCACCACATTGTGTCCTGTCCTACAAACTCCCGCTCTCGCTCTATTAAAAGTGAACCACTTCCGTCTATCAAGCAGTCCCCCGTCTGGCAACATTTCTGTGGGTCTTGTTTGGTGGGGTTCTGGCTTCTGTTTGTTGCCAGAGGCCAATCCTGCATGTTTGGGGGGATATTCCGTGTGGTAGTTCCTCCACTGTAGCAAAGCTTTTCCTCGATTTTAAGCTGTTGGAAACTGGCACAAGATGATGTAGTGGGTGCCGTGGATCCGAGTTCTGTTTACATTTTTCAATTTTTGTTGTAGTGTGTCTTTGGATCACTGGGGGAGCAAGACTGTAAATGATGTTAGTGGGTGTGGGGCGCAGTGTGCCTGCGATTATTCAGCAGGCTTCGTTTAGCAATGGGACTATTTTCTTTGCATGGGCTGATCTGCCCCACTCAGGTGCACGATACTCTGCAGGTGCATAGCAGAGTGCTAGGGCAGTTGATCTTAAGTGTGTGAGAATTAGCTCCCCATTTCGTGCCTGCTAATTTTTTCAAGAGAGAATTGCGAGAGCCAAATCTCCCTTGGAGGTTTTGGATGTGAGTGGCAAATGAGAGCGTCCTATCCAGTGCCACGCCCAGGTAATTTGGAGTTGGATGGTGTTCGAGCTCCTTCCCTCACCAGGAGATCTTGAGTTTCTGAGCTGCTTCTCAATTCCTCGGGTGTGTTTGGGTTTGGGTGTTGTACAATGAACCAGAATTGATTAGAGAGCCTTAAGATAAAAGAATCATTATATGATCGAATTCACCCTGAATTTTGAGAAGGAGAAGCTGAAGTCAGATATATCAGTATTACAGTAGAGTAAAGGGAATTACAGAGCAACGAGAGAGGAGTTGGCCAGAATTGATTGGAAAAGAACACTGGCAGGGCTGACGGCAGAGCTTCAATGGCTGGAATTTCTGGAAGAAATTTGGAAGGCACAGGATATATAAGAGGAAGAAGTATTCTGAAGTCAAGAATGTGGCTTGTGAATTTTTAGAGCAGTTTGTGCTTGAGCCTAGTCAGAGAAAGGCAATTGTTGATTGGGTGTTGTGTAACAACTCAGATCTTAATAGGGAGCTTAATGTAAAGGAACACTGAGCAGGCAGTGATCATAATATGATTGAATTCATACTGCAATTTGATAGGGAGAAGCATGAGTCACATCTATCAGCATGCAATGGAATAAAGGGAATTAGAGAGGCCTGAGAGAGGAGCTTGCCCAGGTGGATTGGAGGAGGATACTGGCGAGGATGGTGGCAGAGCAGAGATGGCTGAAATTTCTGGGAATAGTTCACAAGGCACAAGATTGATATGTCCCACTGAAGAAGAAATTCTCAATTGGCAGGAGTAGGCAACCGTGGTTAACAAGGGGAAATAAGGACTGCATGAAAGCCAAGGGGCATATAAGGTAGCAAAAGTGAGTGGGAAGTTGGATGATTGGAAAGCTTTTAAAACCCAACAAAAGGTAACTAAAAAAAGCTATAAGAAAGGAAAGGATGAAATATGAAGGCAAACTAGCCAATAACATAAAGCAGATACTAAAAAGTTTTTTTCAGTTACATAAAAAGTAAAAGGGAGGTGAGAGTTGATATTGGGCCACTGGAAAATGGTGCTGGTGAGGTAGTAATGGGGGCAAAGAAATGGCAGCTGAAGTTAATGGGTACTTTGCATCAGATTTCAATGTGGAAGGCACTAGCAGTGTGCCAGATGTCTGTGAATGTCAGGGAGCAGGAGTGAGTGCCATTGCTATTACTAAAGAAAAAGTGCAAGGCAAACTCGAAGGTCTCAAGGTAGATAAGTCACCTGGACTAGGTGGACTACATCCCAGACTTCTGAGAGAAGTCACTGAAGAGATAACGGACGCATTGGTCACAATCTTGCAAGGATCAGTTGATTCTGGCATGGGCCTGGAGGACTGGAAGATTAATTATAGGCCAGTTATCCTAAGCTAAGTGGTTGGTAAAGTGTCGGAGTCTATTATTAAGGACGATGTTTTGAGGCACTTGGAGACTAATGATAACATATTCAAAGTCAGCGTGGTTTCTGTGAAGGAAAGTGACAAGTTGGCTGGACAAATCGACGCAGTGGATGTCATTTACTAGGATTTTCAGAAGGCATTTGTTAAGGTGCTTAACAAATGAGGTTGCTTAACAAGATAAAATCCCATGGTGTTACAGAAAAGATTCTGGCATGGATAGAGGAATGGCTGACAGACAGGTAGCAAGTGGGAATATAAGGGGCCTTTTCTTTATAATGATTTAAATTTTTTATTAAATTCTTTCACTAATTTTTCCCCGAATCCTTGAGTCAGTGTTGAAATTATGTAAATCATAGCTTACAAAACATAACATTATCCATAAAATAAAAAGCAAACATGGCAGAAATAAGTATCAATATAATACACGTGTGTCTATTTAGACCTCTAATAACATAAAAGTGCCATTCAGCAATATGCTTCACCACTATTTCCCCTCCAGGAAATATAAATATTTGCCCCATTTTTGTGTATGGATGTCCAATCTATCAAACTATTTGTAAGACATGCGTTCAAAAGCTGCCACCTTGGCTATTTCTGTGACCCACTCCTGAAATGAAGGTGTCCCCAAGTTCCTCCAACCTCTAAGTATAATTTTTCTTCCTGCCATTATACTTGTCTGCATCCAATTTTGAGAGTGTTTATCCCCAATTAACCCAAGTGTATCTCCCAAGACAAAAAGTCTGGGGCAGAAAGGGAGTTGAATCCCCAAAACATCACCAATATGCTTATGTATCATAATCCAAAATTCTTGAATTCTGGGACAGGACCAGAGCGCATGTACTAAGTCCCCTTTGTTCACCTCACAGCACCAGCATTCAGGGGTATTTTTCAACCCTAATCTATGTAACCTTGCTGGAGTCCAATAAAAATGGTGTAGAATCTTAAACTGAATCAGTTCTCTTGTCGTTGTTTTGACATTTTTACAAATTTTCTCCCACTCGCTCGTCTCAAAAGTCATACTGTCTTTTTCCCATGCTCTTTTAAGACCAACTGAAATTTGTCCCCAGAGATTTGTATTAACGCTGAATGATAAGTTGAGGCTTTATGACCTTTACCATACGCAGCCAGTACAAAAGACAGTATATCATAGTAACTCGTGGGGGTTGCTGTGTAGAACCAAAAGCCGTATGTAGCAATTGACACAGTTGATGATATCTCCAAAACTGTGACCTAGAGATGTCGTGCTGTTGGCTTAATTAATTAAAAGATTTTAAACTATCACCATTATAAAGGTCTCCCAATTTACAAACCCCATTTCCAGAAAAGTTGGAATATTTTCCAAAATGCAATAAAAACAAAAATCTGTGATATGCTAATTCTCGTGAACCTTTATATAACTGACAAAAGTAGGAAGAAAAGATTTTCAATAGTTTTACTGACCAACTTAATTGTATTTTGTAAATAAACACAAATTTAGAATTTGATGGCTGCAACACACTCAACAAAAGTTGGGAGAGTTAAAATAAGATTGAAAAGTGCACAGAATATTCAAGTAACACCGGTTTGGAAGACTCCACATTAAGCAGGCTAATTGGTAGCAGGTGAGGTATCATGACTGGGTATAAAAGTAGCGTCCATCAAAGGCTCAGTCTTTGCAAGCAACGATGGGCTGTGGCTCACCCCTTTGTGCCAAAATTCATGAGATAATTGTTAGTCAGTTCAAAAGGAACATTTCCCAATGCAAGATTGCAGTGAATTTAAGTCTTTCAACATCTACAGTACATAATATTGTGAAAAGATTCAGAGAATTCAGAGACATCTCAGTGCGTAAAGGGCAAGGTCAGAAACCACTGTTGAATGCATGTGATCTTCGAGCCCTCAGGTGGCACCGCCTAAGAAACCGTCATGCTACTGTGACAATTATAGCCACCTGGGCTCAGGAATACTTCGGAAAACCATTGTCACTTAACACAGTCCATCGCTGCATCCAGAAATGCAACTTGAAACTGTATTATGCAAGGAGGAAGCCATACATCAACTCTATGCAGAAACAGCGGCGAGTTCTCTGGGCCCGAGCTCATCTCAGATTGACTGAAAGACTCTGGAACGATGTGCTGTGGTCAGATGAGTCCACATTTTAGCTAGTTTTCAGAAAAAATGGGCGTCGAGTTCTCCGTACCAAAGATCAAAATGACCATCCTGATTGTTATCAGCGAAAGGTGCAAAAGCCAGCATCTGTGATGGTATGGGGGTGCATCAGTGCCCACGGCATGGGTGAGTTGCATGTATGTGAAGGTACCATTGACTCTGAGGCGTATATTAGGATTTTAGAGAGACATATGTTGCCATCAAGGCGACGTCTCTTCCCGCGACGTCCATGCTTATTTCAGCAGGACAATGCCAGACTACATTCTGCACGGGCTACAACAGCGTGGCTTTGTAGACACAGAGTGTGTGTGCTTGACTGGCCTGCTGCCAGTCCAGATCTATCTCCTATTGAAAATGTATGGTACATCGTGAAGAGGAGAATCAGACAACGGAGACCACGGACTGTTGAGCAGCTGAAGTCTTATATCAAGCAAGAATGGATAAAATTTCCAATTGCAAATCTTCTACAATTAGTATCCTTAGTTCTAAAATGATTAAAAAGTGTTATTAAAAGGAAAGGTGATGTAACACAATGGTAAACGTGTTCTGTCCCAACTTTTGTTGAGTGTGTTGCAGCCATCAAATTCTAAATTTGCGTATGTTTACAAAATACAATTAAGTTGGTCAGTAAAACTATTGAAAATCTTTTCTTTGTACTTTTGTCAGTTAAATAAAGGTTCATGTGAATTAACATATCACAGAATTTTGTTTTTATTGCATTTTGGAAAATATCCAAATTTTTCTGGAAATGTAGTTTGTAATTATACCTTTCCCTTACCAATCCCTCCAGAGAAAAAGGGGACTTATCAATACACAAATTTGGATTCATCCAGATACTCGAGGCTTCATTCAAATATGGATTAAATTTAAATTATCTGGCTATCTTATTCCAGAACAAATGCATATGCGATATAATTGGATAAGACCTTGCCTCAGGAGGTTTTTTGTTTTTTAGACAAACATTGTAGTGGAGGAATGGGGGGAAGAGCAGAATACTCAATATGATACCAAGGAGGCGCTCTCTCCGGAGGGAGAGACCAATGTGATAAATGCTTAAGAGTAAAGGCACAGTAATAGTATATTAACTTTGGCAAACCTAAACTCCCCCCTTTCAACTGGCAATTGTAATTTGTTAAAGTATAAGCATGGGTGTTTATCATTCCAAATAAAAGCCTTAATTATTTTATCAAATTGCTTAAATATGTTAATGGGATTTGAACTGGTAATGATTGGAACAGATTATTAACCTTTGGAATGCTATTCATCTTCAAGGCATTTACTTTTCCCGACATTGACAAATGCAATGATGACTATCTGTCTAAATCACATGAAATTTTCTGTAATAATGGATCAAAATTTACCTTTACTAAATCCTTCAGTTGAGGGGGAAAGTTAATACCTAAATATCGTATACCCTTCTTTGGCCAGGGTAAAAAGCAGATGCAGGGTAATATGCAGTCCACGGTAGTGCTTCCGATTTTGTCCAATTAACCTTATAACCTGAGAATCTAGAGTAAGACTTGATAATGTTAAAAAGAAATGGCACCGACTGACTAGGGTCCAACACAAATAATAAATATCCTCCGCATAAAGCATCAGTTTATGAACCTGTCCTCCCACAGATATCCCTATAAAGTTCTCATTCTCTCTGATAGCTGCTGCCAGGGGCTCCAAAGCCAGACAGAACAGTAGTGGAGCTAGCTCCTCCACATAGCATTTTAAAAATTCCACTGTAAATCCATCTGGGCCAAGAGCTTTCACAGTAGGTAAGGTCTTCATCACTGATATAGTTTCTTCCAATGTTATAGTGGAATCAAGGTATTGTTGTTGTTTTGTCAACTTAGGTAACCCTAATGGCTTCAGAAAGTTATCAATTTCTTCCTCATTAGAGTTGGAGGTTGATGTACATAGGTCCTTATAAAACTCTTGGAATGTGTCATTAATATCTTAACTGTTGTCAAAGTATCCCCTGTTGCTGACCTAATAGCTGGGATGATAGATATTGATTGTCTCTGCTTTATACACCTTGCCAGCTTCCTCCCCGATTCAAATTGCCTTTGTCTTGCCCTGAAAAGCCAAAATTCTACTTTCTGGGATAATATTAAATTGTAATGATATTTCAGCCGTGTTAGTTCTCTCAAATCTTTGGATGACATCCGTTGCTTCAATTTTGTCTCAATCTCTTTGATTTTATTTTCTAACTTTGTAATTTTCTGATTATTCTGTTTTTTAATATAAGAAGTATGTTGAATAGTATATCCCCTCAAAACTGCCTTCAGGGCTTCCCAGTCAGTCCCTGCTGAGGAGGCCGTAGGTGTATTTATCTCTAAATACTCCTTGACTTGTTGTCTCATAGCTTGCCTAACTATTGAATCTTGTAACAAGGATGAGTTAAATCTCCATCTACAAGAATGCATTCTCTTATACTGAGGTATTGTCTCTAGACAAACCCAACCATGATCTGATATTATTACATTCCTTGACTTCTCTAGTGCCTTTAACACCATCCAGCCCAAGATCTTAAGGCACAAACTAACGGAGATGGGAGTAGACTCTCACATGGTGGATTGGATAGTGGACTACTTGACAGATAGACCTCAGTATGTGCGGTTGGGAGACTGTAGGTCTGACACGGTGGTCAGCAGCACAGGGGCGCCGCAGGGAACCGTACTCTCTCCGGTCCTGTTCACCCTGTACACATCAGACTTCCAATATAACTCGGAGTCCTGCCATGTGCAGAAGTTCGCTGATGACACGGCCATAGTGGGGTGTGTCAGGAATGGACAGGAGGAGGAGTATAGGAAACTGATACAGGACTTTGTGATATGGTGCAACTCAAACTACCTGCGTCTCAATATCACCAAGACCAAGGAGATGGTGGTGGACTTTAGGAGATCTAGGCCTCATATGGAGCCAGTGATCATTAATGGAGAATGTGTGGAGCAGGTTAAGACCTACAAGTATCTGGGAGTACAGTTAGATGAGAAGCTAGACTGGACTGCCAACACAGATGCCTTGTGCAGGAAGGCACAGAGTCGACTGTACTTCCTAAGAAGGTTGGCGTCATTCAATGTCTGTAGTGAGATGCTGAAGATGTTCTATAGGTCAGTTGTGGAGAGCGCCCTCTTCTTTGTGGTGGCGTGTTGGGGAGGAAGCATTAAGAAGAGGGACGCCTCACGTCTTAATAAGCTGGTAAGGAAGGCGGGCTCTGTCGTGGGCAAAGTACTGGAGGGTTTAACATCGGTAGCTGAGCGAAGGGCGCTGAGTAGGCTACAGTCAATTATGGATAACTCTGAACATCCTCTACATAGCACCATCCAGAGACAGAGAAGCAGTTTCAGTGACAGGTTACTATCGATGCAATGCTCCTCAGACAGGATGAAGAGGTCAATACTCCCCAATGCCATTAGGCTTTACAATTCTACCGCCAGGACTTAAGAACTTTTTAAAAGCTATTATTAATGCTTTTTGAGATAGTGATTTAGATGCATATCATATTTTTTACTGAGTTAAGTATTGTATGTAATTAGTTTTGCTACAACAAGTGTATGGGACATTGGAAAAAAAAAAGTTGAATTTCCCCATGGGGATGAATAGAGTATCTATCTATCTATATTACCAATTGCACATTGAGACACAGACTGAATAAGTGACTTGGATATAAGGAAGAAATAAATCCTCGTGTACGTCTTATGAACTGCAGAAAAAAAATGTGTAATCCCTCCCATTGGGATTCATAAGATGCCAAACATCCACAAGCCCGAGGGCATTACACATTTTTTGCACCATCACAGTGAGTTTTGAGGTTCTATATGACAACATCTTACTACAGTCGATGATTGGAATCTATTCATTCATTCAGGTGCCTTGCTGTTTGGCGTGGGCGATCATGTCTCTCCATCCATCATGATCCCTGACCCTCCAAATTATAGTTGTTGCCTCCCCTGTTTCTAACCGTGATGTTATTCCATCTCTCATTTTCATTCTGTGTCTGCCTCTGCTTCTTTTTTCTTCCAGCTTTCCCATTGTAGCTAAATGTTCTAACTCTCTCTTCATATGATGTGTCCAAAGAATTTTGATTGCTGTTTTCAGATATTTTTAAGTAATGTACGTTTTGTTTTTGTTCTCTTTGGATCCATTACCAAATTAAAATCTCCCCCGAGTATGATATCATAAGCTCCAATAGAATGTAACTTTCCTTGAAGATCAACAAAAAATCCTTCATCTTCTGTATTATGTACATATATGTTTGCTAAAATAATATGTTGCTTCTGTACTTCTGACAAAATAATAAGAATTCTCCCTGCTTCATCTTTGATCTGTTTCTCACATCTAAACTGCAACTGCCTATTGATAAGTGTTATAACGCTCCTGCTCTTAGTTGACCCTGCACTAAGAAACATGATCTGTAAAACCTCCCCAGTAGCTTTACAGGTTCCTTTGTTGATAAATGTGTTTCCTGTAGAAATACCACATCCCATTTTTGTCTCCTAAGCTTATTCATTACTTTTCTCCTTTTTATAGGATTCTCAGTCCATTAACATTCCATGTGGTGAAACATATGTTATCTGAATTAAGAGAAGTCATAGTTAGGACAATCAAACAAATACACTACAATATTTTGACACTGACTCATAAACCTCTTTTTAAACTGAAAAGTAACAAAGTGGTGCGTAAAACTCTCCTGCATGCAACAGTGGCCAAAGAACATGGCCAGACGTCCTTTCCACAAAGAATTATGGTCCATGAAATGCCCAGACCAGTTTTAACTGCTCAGAAACAATGCCGGTGCAATTTTACAGTCAACATAGCATACTTAACAGTATGTCAGCCCTAGTGAGATTAAGGTAGCTTCAGTACAATACAATCCGGCAAGATTTAAAAAAAACAAACACAACCCAACTCGCATCTTGCTCAACTTAACTAGCGTAGTTAGAGTCCCCCATCTCCTCAATAAATTTTCTTGCTTTACGTGAGCACTCAAGAACCTTGAAACAGTGCTGAGTCTCTATTCTTAGCTTGGCTGGGTAAAGCAGCGCAAAGCTCACCTTCTGCCCCCGAAGCATCTTCTCACATTATTTAAACTTCCCTCATTTTATTTGTGTGGGTCTGGAGAAGTCAGGGAAGATCATAAAATGATTGTTGTCCCAGGAAAATTTGCCCTTGACCCTTGCCGCTCGCAGCACAAAATCTCGATCCTTTGACCTAAGGAACCTTGTGATGATGGGCCGAGGCCTATCTCCGTTACTGGGTCTAGGGCCCAGCACTCTGTGTGCCTGTTCTATTTCAAACTTTTCCTCCCGATCGCCGACAAGCTCCAAGACTAGTTTATCCATGCATGCGATGATATCCTGCCCCTCTTTTCCCTCTGGAATGCCGATGAATTGGAGATTGTTGTGCCGATTACGGTTCTCCATGTCCTCTAGTTTATCTGTTAGCTGGTCAATAACCGCTTTGGTAGCCAATGGGTTGGCTTCTCGTTCCCTCGCTGCCACCTATAGATAGTCAACCCGCTTCTCGACATCTACGAGGCTGGTTATCAGTGATGACAGCTTTGACTCCACTAACAATATGGATGGGCATATATCTTCAAGGCCTACTAGGTCATCCGAGATTGTTTTCAAAGTCGCATATATGTCAGCGAAGTCATGACTCGCCTCTTGTTGGTCTCCCTCAGATGATGGTCCTCTGCCATTTTGATCAGAGGCCATCTGCTTGCGACCTCAAATGCCTCTTAATATCTCCAGAAGCCTTTGTTTTATGTTGTTTTGACATCTTACACAGACAGTAACACTTTAGAGCTGCAACAGTGATAAAATGAAACGTCGATTGTTTACTCCAGCATTTTGTGTGTATTGCTTTGATTTCCAACAGCTGCAGATTTTCTCTCGTTTCCAAAGTGATATGGCCACAGGGGTACTCTACACAGGCTGGTTAACCCCTTTCCCCTTCCTGACTGTCACCCTGTTTCCAGTGCCTGCATCTTGGGTGTAACTACCTCTCTATATGTCCTATCTATCAGCCCCTCAGCCTCCCGAATGATCCCGAGTTCATCCAGTTCCAGCTCCAACTCCTTAATGCGGATTGTTAGAAGCTGCCACTGGATGCACTTCTCGCAGGTATGGTTGTCAGGGACACAGGTCCCCCTGCCCTCCTCATCCTGCAAAAGGTACATTCAATTATCTTGCCTGACATTTCTACTGTTACACTGAAAAAATGTAAAGAAGCGGCAATAAAATACCTCACCCTACAGCTTTTTAAACCTCTGACTGAAGCCTCTCCTCACTGAAGCCTCAAAAAGATAAAGCCTCATAATCTCCACTCTTAACTCTGTCGACTCCAATGATGACTGCATTATTTTAACTTGTTCTTGCTAATCGGTCCAGAACGCTGATTGGCCACGGCTCAAAGCTCCAAAACTACTGTGAGTCACATCCTTTTGCACTCGATCAGCAAGCCCGAGTGAATTATGTCTTCTCAGATTTCTGATCACTCAGATTGTGTACTGTTCAAAGCAAAATTAAGTAAAATAAAATTTATGGAAGTTAATTGAAGACCAAATCTTCTGTTGTAGATCATGAAGCCCATTACAGAGCTCGATATGGGTTGTTTCCAGCTGTTCTCCTGGTCTGTACATCGGTGCTTGTTTTCAATGTGCGATTAGTGTATGGTGAGTATTCGTGTTCTGGTAAACCTCCGTCCTTATCCATCGTGTGTGTGTGATATATGGTTAATTTGTGCACAGTGTGATCTCCGAGTTGGCATTTGGACAATCCAGTTTGGACATTAGTGGCAGATAAATATTAGACAGGAAGAACTTCCATGTTGTTCTCCTGCCCAATGGTATCTTTAACACCACTTAGTGGGCAGGTGATGGGCCTTGCCCAAATGGCTCATTCATCAGGTCAGGGAGCATTGAGTGAGTACTTCCCTAGATGAGAGGTTTAGATGGGGTGGAGTTTGTTAGGTGTGTTCAGGAAGGTTTCTTGACACAATGTGTAGATAAGTCTACAAGAGGAGAGGCTGGACTTGATCTGATATTGGGAAATGAACCTGGTCAGATGTCAGGTCTCTCAGTGGGAGAGCATTTTGTAGATAGTGATTACAGTTCTATCTCTCTAACCATAGCATTGGAGAGGGTTAGGAGCAGGCAAGTTAGGAAAATGTTTAATTGGAGTAAGGGGAAATATGAAGCAATTAGGCAGGAACTTGGAAGTAAATATTGGGAGCAGCTGTTCTCAGGGAAATGAAAAGCAGAAATGTGGCAAATGCTCAGGGGATATTTGTGTGGCATTTTTTATAGATAGCTTTCTATGAGACAGGGAAAGGACAATAGGGTACAGGAACCGTGGTGTACAAAGGCTGTTGAAAATCTAGTCAAGAAGGAAAGAAAAAATTATGAAAGGCTCAAAAAACTAGGTAATGATAGGAATCTAGAAGATTATAAGGCTAGCAGGAAGGAGCATAAGAATGAAATTAGGAGAGCCAACAGGGGCCATCTGAAGGCCTTGGCAGACAGGATTAAGGAAAACCACAAGGCATTCTATGAGTATGTGAAGAGCAAGAGAATAAGATGTGAGAGAATAGGACCAATCAAGTGTGACAGTGGAAAAGTGTGTATGGAACCGGAGGAGATAGCGGAGGTACTTAATGAATACTTTGCTTCATTATTCCCTACAGAAAAGGATCTTGGCAATTGTAGGGATGACTAGCAGTGGACTGAAAAGCTTGAGAATGTAGATATTTAGGATGTGCTGGAGTTTTGGAAAGCATCAAGTTGGATAAGTCACTGGAATCGGACATGATGTACTCCAGGCTATTTTGGGAAGCGAGGGAGGAGATTGCTGAGCCTCGGGCAATGATCTTTGCATCATCAAAGAGGACAGAAGAGGCTCCACAGGATTGGAGTGTTGCGGATGCTGTTCTCTTATTCAAGAAAGGGAGTAGGGTTAGCCCAGAAATTATAGGCCAATGAGTCTTATTTCAGTGGTTGATAATTTGATAGAAAAGATCCTGGGAGGCAGGATCTATGAATATTTGGAGAAGTATAATATGATTAGGAACAGTCAGCATGGCTTTGTCAAAGGCAAGTGATGCCTTATGAGCCTGATTGAATTTTTGAGGATGTGACTAAACACATTGATGAAGGTAGAGCTGTAGATGTAGTGTATATGGATTTTAGCAAGGATAAGGTACCCCATGCAAGGCTTATTGAGAAAGTAAGGAGGCATGGGATCCAAGGGGACATTGCTTTGTGGATTCAGAACTGGCTTGCCCACAGAAGGCAAAGAGTGGTTGTAGACGGGTCATATCCTGCATGGAGTTCGGTGACCAGTGGTGTGCCTCAGGGATCTGTTCTGGGACCCCTACTCTTTCTGATTTTTATAAATGACCTGGATGAGTAAGTGGAGGGCTGGGTTAGTAAATTTGCTGATGACATAAAGGTTGGGGGAGTTGTGGATAGTATGGAGAGCTGTCAATGGTTACAACGGGACATTGATAGGTTGCAAAACTGAGCTGAGAAGTGGCAGATGGAGTTCAACCCAGATAGGTGTGAGATGGTTCATTTTGGTAGGTCAAATATGATGGCAGAATATAGTATTAATGGCAAGACTCTTGACAGAGTGGAGATTCAGAGGGATCTTGGGGACCGAGTCCATAGGACACTCAAAGCTGTAACACAGGTTGACTGTGTGGTTAAGAAGGCATACGGTACATTGGACTTTATCAATTGTGGGATTGAGGTTAAAAGCTGAGAGGTAATGTTGCAGCAATATAGGACCCTGCTCAGACCCCACTTGGAGCACTGTGCTCATTTCTGGTTGCCTCACTACAGGAAGAATGTGGAAACCATAGAAAGGGTGCAGAGGGAATTTACAAGGATTTTGCCTTTATTGGGGAGCATGCCTTATGAGAATAGGTTGAGTGAATTTGGCCTTTTTTCCTTGGAGCGACGGAGGATGAGAGGTGACCTGATAGAGATATACAAGAGAGGCATAGATCATGTGGATAGTCAGAGGCTTTTCCCCAGGGCTGAAATAGCTAGCACGAGAGGGCATAGTTTTAAGGTACTTGGAAGTAGGTGCAGAGGAGATGTCAGGGTTAAGTTCTTTACACAGAGAGTGGTGAGTGTGTGGAATGGGCTGCCGGCAGCGGCGGTGGAGGTGGAAACGATGGGGTCTTTTAAGAGACTCCTGGATGGCTACATGGAGCTTAGAAAATAGAGGGCTGTGGGTAAAGCCTAGGTAGTTCTAAGGTAGGGACATGTTCGGCACAGCTTTTTGGACTGAATGGCCTGTGATGTGCTGTAGGTTTTCTGTGTTTCTATGTTGTTCTCCTGCCCAATGGTATCTTTAACACCACTTAGTTGGGCAGGTGATGGGCCTTGCTCTAATGGCTCATTCATCAGGTCGGAGAGATTTACTGCCAATTCTCTGATGTCTGTCTCCCTCCAGCTTGTTCCTCTCCACTTCTCATGACACCTTGTTCAATGTACTAGTACAGGCTACCAGCGCAGTGAACATTGCCTCCCTGCCAGGAGGGTCTCATGTTTTAATATGTGTGCTTGTTCATGTTGACATTCTCATGCCCACAGGTTGAAGAGGCTTCTTCAATAGAGACCCCGCCCCCACTCACTAGGACAATGGCAGCAGGTCCACTGGAAGACAACCACCTCCCAATTCCACTCCAGTTCACATTATCCTGGTTGGTGCCATTCCTTCTGCACTGGTGACAAGGTCCAGGAGTTCCCCATCAAGCTTACACTGTGCAAACCACTTCTCCCTGGGAGCTGCAGCATCTCTAAGACATGAAAGGAATTTCAACAGTTTTTTTCATTGCACTCAGCAGAAATTTATCCCAAATTAAACAAAGGATCCCAGGAAAAGATGGACTGAATTCAGAAGGCACATGGTAATATGCAAGATTTATGGTGCACATCAGGGAAGAGAGTGAGCAAGAGCTGAAGACAAAGGAGAAAATTGGAATAAACTGGTTTCTTCAGGCTGGAAGACGCAACTGGTGGAATGTCCCGAATCATTTCTTGGCCTTCAAGTATTTATTAATTAGTTGTTTATTGTCATATGTAGAAATACAGAAAAGGACTCAATGCCGTCCATGTATATCATTTCAAAACATTATACTAATGGAGGAGGGGAAGGAATGTAATGTGCCCAGTTTGGCAATGATGAAAAAATAGTTCACTCATGAATTCCTGGTTTAATTGTCTGTTTTTGAATCAAATTATACATACAAGATGTAATTTTTAAAATTTTTCCTTTTTAAATTAAAGTTTCTATTTCATTAGCTTTTGGCATTAACATTGTTTGACCCAGTTTATCTCTTAAATAGGCCTTTAATTGAAAATAACAGAAAAGAGTGTTATTTGATATTTTATATTTATTCTTTAATGGATCAAACAACATCAATATACCTCCTTCAAAACAGTCACCTATATCTCTTATCCCTTTTTGAAACTAGTTATATAAAAGTTGGTTATCCTTTGTAAAAGGAATGTCTATTTTGAATTAGGGTTCTCTTTGCTAATAAAGATTTCTTTATCTCATCATCCACATTTACCTTATTCCATTAATCGATCAAATGTTTTAATATAAGATATTCTTTCTTTTCCCGTATCCATTTGGATTCCCATTTATATATATAAAATCTTCTGGTATGTTTTCTCCTATCTTATCTAACTCTATTCTAATCCATGCCGGTTTTTCTTCATCAAAAAAAGATGCAATAAATCTAAGTTGATTTGCTTTATAATCATTCTTAAAATTTGGGAGTTGTAACCATCCTAGGTCAAATTTACATGTCAATTTTTCCAACAATATTCTTGACATCTTACTTTTCCAAAGAAACTTCCTCACACATTTATTCAACTCTTGAAAAAACTTCTGGGGCAGTTGTATTGGTAATGTTTGAAATAAATACTGTAATCTAGGAAATATATTCATTTTTACAGCATTAACTCTACCTACTAATGTTATTGGTAACATCATCCATTTATCAAGATCTTCTTGCATTTTTTTCAATAATGGCAAATAATTCAATTTATATAAATTCTTTATATCATTATTGACTCTTATACCTAAATATTTTATACCATTTGTCGGCCATCTAAATTGAGTTACTAATCAACATTGACTATAATCTCCTTTAGTAAGGGGTAAAATTTCACTTTTATCCCAGTTTACTTTATACCCTGATATATTCCCATATCTAAAAGATAATTTATGCAACAAATGCAATGGGTTTGTTAAATAGAAAAAGCATTTGCTAGATTGGAATGGGAATTTTTATTTAAGGTATTGGAAAAATATGGGTTAGGAAAATCTTTTATAAAATGGATTAAAACCTTAAATACTAGTCCCAAAGCTAAAGTAGTGACAAATGGTCAAATTTCAACATCATTCCAGTTAACAAGGTCAACTAGACAAGGCTGACCATTATCACCTGCCTTATTTG